>NC_137743.1:33930728-34297728 GCF_963264785.1 Psittacula echo
ACGCAGCCTTCTCTTCTCCAGGCTGAACAGCCCCAACTTTCTCAGCCTGTCTCCATACGGGAGGTGCTCCAGCCCCTGATCATCCTCGTGGCCCTCCTCTGGACTTGTTCCAACACTTCCATGTCCTTTCTATGTTGAGGACACCAGAACTGTATACAATACTCCAAGTGAGGTCTCACGAGAGCAGAGTAGAGGGGCACGATCACCTCCTTCGACATGCTGGTCATGCTCCTTTTGATGCAGCCCAGGATACGGTTGGCTTTCTGGGCTGCGAGCACACACTGAAGCCGGCTCATGTTCATTTTCTCATCGACCAACACCCCCAAGTCCTTCTCTGCAGGGCTGCTCTGAATCTCTTCTTTGCCCAACCTGTAGCCGTGCCTGGGATTGCTCCAACCCAGGTGTAGGACCTTGCACTTGGCATGGTTAAACTTCATAAGGTTGGCATCAGCCCACCTCACAAGCATGTCAACGTCCCTCTGGATGGCATTCCTTCCCTCCAGTGTATCAACTGAACCACACATCTTGGTGTCAGCAACAAACTTGCTGAGGGTGCACTCAATCCCACTGTCCATGTCACCGACAAAGATGTTGAACAAGACCGGTCCCAACACCGATCCCTGAGGGACACCACTCGTTACCTGTCTCCAGCCGGACATCGAGCCATTGACCACAACTCTTTGTGTGCGGCCATCCAGCCAGTTCTTTATCCACCGAGTGGTCCACCCATCAAATTGATGTCTCTCCAATTTAGAGACAAGGATGTCATGCGGGACAGTGTCAAACGCTCTGCACAAATCCAGGTAGATGACGTCAACTGCTCTGCCCCTGTCCATCAGTTCCATAGCCCTGTCATAGAAGGCCACCAAGTTGGTCAGGCAGGATTTCCCCTTAGTGAAGCCATGCTGGCTGTCACCAACCACCTCGTTTTTCATGTGCCTTAGCATGCCTTCCAGGAGAATCTGCTCCAAGATTTTGTCAGGCACAGAGGTGAGACTGACTGCTCTGTAACTCCCTGGGTCATCCATTTTCCCCTTCTTGAAAATGGGGGTTATATTTCCCTTTTTCCAGTTGTCAGGATCTTCACCTGACTGCCATGATTTTTCAAATATGACGGCCAGTGGCTTAGCAACTTCATTCACCAGCTCCTTCAGGACCCGTGGATGGATTTTGTCAGGTCCCATGGACTTGTGTATGCTTAGGTTTTTAAGATGGTCTCGAACCAGATCCTCTCCTACAGTGGGCCCAAGGTCTTCATTCTCACAGTCCCTGCGTCCGCCTTCCAAGACTTGGGTGGTGCAGTCAGAGCCTTTGCCAGTGAAGACTGATGCAAAGAAGTCATTAAGAACCTCAGCCTTCTCCAAATCCAGGGTAGCCAGTTCTCCCGATATCTTCTGGAGGGGGCCTACATTTTCCCTAGTCTGTCTTTTATTCGCTACGTACCTATAGAATCCCTTCCTGTTATCCTTAACATCCCTAGCTAACAACTCCAGCTCCAACACAGCAACAACCCTGGCCGCACTAAGCCCAGATTTCCCACTTAGGGAAGCCAAGAAAACCCTAGTCCCTGAGATCAGAGAATTAATATGCCTTCACCTACATGAGCTGACCTCTCCCTCACACAGGAGAGTTTAAAGGCGTGGGTTTCAGTCTAACTTGGACACCTTGAAAGCCCAACCGTCCAGTTCAGCTCAAATACCTTGCAAGTCTGTTCCCCATATATTCCTTTGTGCATCTCACTGAAGGCCTGCAGGGTTGAGGACTGAATTGGGATCTCTCTCCAGCTGATTTCCAGCTCTCGTTCCCAAGCAAATGTCTGGTGGTTTTAAAAATAAGACACTTCCGGTTTATGGCCCTGACTGGCATTTGATTTTCACAAGGGAAATAATGCAGAAACAATGATGAATTGTCCAATAATTCCTCCACTAGGAATCCAGAGAGAAAAGACACTGAAGAATTTAAAACCAAAAGTAGAAAATGCCATTTATCTGCACAGTGAGATTTTTTGTTGTTCAGAAAAGTGTGCAAAATGTTGCTTTTGGCTGTTTGGTTTTATTGTTTGGGGGGTGGAGGGGTTGTTTGTTTAACTATGTTAATTCTGCTGAGAACATTTGTTCAAAGTTGACCATGACAAGTGAAACTTTTTCTGCAAATATTGCTGTAGTTTTCTGTAGCTCAGTGTGGCATGCCCTTGAGAGCAGGGATTACAGTCTTGTAGTGCAACTGCAGAAATAAACATTTGCTTATTTAGTATGTCCTTTAATCATCAAGTGAATTTCTGCATTCTGCTGCAGTACTTGCTAATGAATGTTCTATGCTCTTCAGTTTTCTCATTCAGGGTACAAGAATTATCCCAGCTCCCGGGGACCTCACTAACAATTTACACAGGTGGTAAACCTGTCTGTGTGTATGCATACAGCAGCATATGCATAGCACCATAGAAA
Source organism: Psittacula echo (assembly GCF_963264785.1). Classification (NCBI taxonomy): domain Eukaryota; kingdom Metazoa; phylum Chordata; class Aves; order Psittaciformes; family Psittacidae; genus Psittacula; species Psittacula echo. The sequence continues at coordinate 33,933,173 of NC_137743.1, forward strand.
CATGTCTTTCCTTGTGGAGGAAACAAATAAGGAACCCTCACAGCTGAAACATTATCGTCCTTCTCAATTTGAAAATCTGCTACTAGACTCCAGCAGAACTAAACCTTTTTCACTGAGATATGGCTGTGCATCATGACATTTAGGTGTAATGAGAGAAGGACAGTCATAAACCACCATGTGAACATCTTGCATACACTGGCATCAGTGCCAAACCTCCCCTTTAACTTCTGAATGGCCAGAATTTTAGCTTCAGATGCTGACACAAAGTCAAGGTCAATCCCAAAAAAATCAACTAAGAGTAGCTGATTTACAGCACTAAAAATTATTATGATCCAGATGAAAACAGAATGAATCATACCAAAATACCCAATCCAGACAAGACACAGATGTCACAAAAGCTTCAGAAAAGTTTAACAAGAATCTTTGCAGCATTCCTTTTCATTCATGTCACTTTGTAATTGTCAAAATCATTTCAATTCGTTCATTCATAGCCAGCTTGAAACACATTCCAATAACAGCTCTTTGCCATGGTTCTGCATAATGCAGGGAAAGGAGAACTAATTAAAAGAAATACTGTAAACGGCTCAACTTATTAGACAAGATGGGCATTATTTTCAACCGCTGGTATATGTGCACTCAACAAGGCACAACCAAATAAAACTCAAATAAAAACCTAAAAAGATTGAAGACATGATTTGCCTTCAAGGAAAGACATTTCAGGACACAGGGAGTAAAGTACTGTAATATTAGGAGAAAGACCCTCATCTTTATTAGTCACCCAAGCATTTAATTCCTTACAGTCTCACCCACCTTAACAGAGGGCATAGAACAGATGCAGATGACATTTTTTATAAATTCTCCTCTTTGCACATTGAAAAGTTCCCTCACTGAAATACTTTTTCATGTTAAGCCTGGTTTTGCATCATCATACAAGGCAATGGGGCTGGGGCATTTGCATCCCGTTGTCGTTGAAGAGAAACGTGCACAGCCTTTGTGAGCCTTTTGGCAGAAACTACCTCTAATCTTTTATATTTTTATATTGATGCAAATTCTCTAGGAATACTCTAAATTGTTACTCATGCTTAATGTCTTCATGCAATTCAGTACCAAATATACTTCCATTATGTATTCAGAGCCCATCATCCATTACTGAATGTTATTTACCTCAGAATTACAGACACTAGAAAGACATATTACCTGGCGTGAGCTTTTCTGCAAGGTACTTATTTATGTGCATGTACACAAGCAGACATTTTTCAGTGTCCCTCATAGGTATCACTGACACTTTGTAGCCTATTTAGGCTTTTGTAGGTGGAGGGGTATGCCTCTGTGTCAGGTTTCACATGCATATTATAAGAGTAACCACTGTAGTGATGTCAGGATGCCAGGAATAAGAAACTATTACTGACTTCTTAGCTCTTGCTTTTGTCTTGGGTTGATGAGATAGCACTCTTAGTAGCAATCCTATCATTTCATATTGACAGTTTAAAACGGTTTATCAGTTTTTCCATATTCAGCCATTAACATACCATATCTTTTGATTATAAAATATGTTTATAAAAGACACCAAAATGAAGCCACTGCTAGAAATACCTATTAAGTGGCATGTTCTTGCTAGTTTCTCAGGCCCATTGCATAATGTTTTGATGCACTGCAGAAATCATTTCCAACTCAAAAGCTCTGTGTAGGGGTTTTAGAAAGAAAGAAGGAAGATAGGATAGACTGTAATTGGTCTGAAAAAAAAAAGACTCTGAGAAATGTGGGACAAATTCATTGTGAACAAACTTCTATTCATCCACTGAGTCTGATACAGTGAGTGACAGCTTATACAGAACTTGGCAGGCTTCACAAAAAGGGAAATAAAAGAAAATTTTTAGCCTGTGATAAGCTTTATGACAGGGCAGTAAAATCTTGAGATAAACTAAATCATACAAAGAAGTTTGTATACTGTATTACAGGTTTAAATGAATAGACATAGTCAGAAGAAGATGAAAGAAACCTCCTCTAATGATAGATCCCCTGATTTTTTTTAGAGTATTAACTTTCAAAATTCTTGCATTTGCTTATTTTCTTACCTATTCTTGTAATTTATATTACACATAAGCAGATAAATTCTCATATTTCTTATCATTATTGCAATTATTTTGACAAGTTTAAATTGCACTAGTAATTTTTTATTCTCTGTTTTATAGGAATACATAGCATGGCCTCAAAACTTGTATCATCTTGCCTAAAAAATTGTGTTAACCCAAACATAACGCTAAATCTGCTGAAATCCAACAGATGTTTAGTTCATATTTTAATGCACTCTCACTACATGATTTGGTATGGCAGGATGAATTTTATAGAAAGTAAGTCAGCTGTAGCTATAGAACTGGAGATACTCGAGCTGAAACCAACAGACCTCAGGACAGCTCAGCTGTTCACGTAGCTGAAATAGTCATATTGTAGTTACAGGATTCATAAAGGAAATAAAAATAAATACCTGATGGCAGAGATGTATTTTATATCCTTTTTTCCGACATCATGACATGGCACGTCTAAGGACATGAACGATCAGTTGAACTTCAGTCTCTCTCAAAATGTCATGATTTAGTCTGCAGGAAATAACGCCCACATAAAAGACTGCCTAAGCTAAAGATTTGTAACTCAGACTAGCAGCCTTTCTGAACATAGGAAGAGCCCTAGCTCCAACCCCAAACACAGCCCAAGCTTTGCCTTTATCTACCTCAGTAATTCTTTCAAAGCAAAATCTAAACCTGTGGTCCAGACAAACAAGAAACAGCCTTAAAATCAGACCAGATGCCATCCCTGCCCCTACAGCAATGCATGCCACAACCCAAGAGCCCTAAAAGTCCTATGTCCTTTTCAGACCTATCAATAAATCTACCTCATTCTACTCTGCCAATTCATATTCTTTCCTTAATGCTATCCCAGTGCTAACTGGTGACTCTTGAAGGCATCTGCCCTATGTCTATCCCAACAACCCGTATTTCATCACTTCATCAGTCCTGACCTTCAGCTCTGCCCCCTATTCTTGCTTCAGATTTGTTCTACATATACTCTAGACCATGTTCTGTGCTCTGAGCATATATTTGTATTTCTGAAATAAAAGGGAATTCAGTTGAGGTTGCTTGTGATGTCTCTAATTCCTGTTAAGCCATATAGTAGCTGTATAGAATACTATTTTAGAGTCATGCTGATACAATACCTGCTGCTATTACATACATTTGAAACAAACAGGGCCACCACTGCATTTCAAAAATGAACTACAGTGCCACCACTGCCAGAGCAGAAAACACAAGCCAACTGCCCTCCTGAGGCCAGGGACAGACTGAACTAATGGCTGTCATTTTTGGTTTTGTTACCTTGACTACAGTTCCGTTCTGTCAAATAGTCCTTCAAGTTAGGTGCTCACTTTGCAAACATATAACCCTAACCTTTTGTTGGGGTATTGCTGAGCCTCTTTCATCAGATGCTGATAAAAGTTTCCCTCCAAAATAAAAGATTGCATGAATACAGACTTTCTTGATTCTTTCACTTTAGCTCCCATTTCCCTATTGAAATCTGAGCTTTAAGGATGAGACAAGCCACTCCCCCCTCAATGTGTTTTGCTCTGTATGATTGCTTTGATGTCTACAAATTATAAGCCCACGTTTCTGACACATTTTTCAATTTACTGAGTGACCTTCATAGCTGGTCGCCATGTGCAGTTCATGCAAATATGCTAGTACATAAATGCTATCCAAGTGGAATACCTTCTTTTTTAAGACTTCATTGAAAACTCTTCAAAATTTAAAATCATTGACTCTGGCTGTCACTTATGTTTGCATACACCATTGCTATTACCCAGGAACAGCAACTGGATGAAGAATATGTACCCACAACAGCTGAAAAGAGCCCTTTCTTGGCTCAAAAAACTTCTCCCATACAAATACCTGGCTTTAACCTCAAAGCAGTTTAATTTTGGAGAAAAAGAGGAGAGGAAGGGTTGAAAATCCAGGGACAGGTTCTCACTTTGTCATTTAACACTGCTTCACTGATTTCAACAAATTTATTGCTCAATATCACCTGGTGAGGTAAGTCTCAGTATTTCATTATTAGCATTTTACTTCCATTTTAGCAGGGCCACAGTTTTAAAAAGACAGACACTGACAGAAACAGACTGAAAAGGAAGGAGAGTGTTAAACATTTCCATGGCAACTCTTGAGATAACAGTTAACAGCCTACCTAGCCTAGAGGGATAGGTAAGTGAGACTAAAATATGGATGTAACAGAACTACTTTCAAGGTCCTTTTTCAGTTTAAATACATAAATTTGAATTTAGGTACTAAGTATAGATATTATGAGTCCTGTATGTTTAATACAAACGGTAAAAGGACATCTGTTTTACACTGTACAGAATTATTTAGGGGAAAAAACCTTTCCTGAGAAAAGCCTAGGATCTTTGAATGGGAAAAAAATCAAGACATAACTATATCTTCCTGAGGGAAGTTGCACAGGCTTTGTGTCATTTAAAAGTTCCACCAAAGGGGCAATTAAATTGACCTATTTCATACTTTGTTTCAGCATGTAAGTGGTTGACTTAGAAGGTCTAAGCAATTATTTTGTCATCATTTGTGATAAAACAGCTCCTGTCTTCCCAACACCATGTGAAAGCCTCATGGTTGCGAGAAATTGAGCAGTAAGAAAAGGCCAGTGGCATGGCCAGCAAAACCAGAGCAAGCAAAAAAGCTTGAAAATTTTGGAGGGAAGAAAGGTATTAGTGGAGTCAGATGGCATTAGAAGTGTATTTTAAAAAAATGAGAATGCTTTGGAAAAAAAAAAAAATAGCTCAGAATAGCTTTGGATAATAATCCATGAATATCATGGATAATAGCAAGATAATCCTGTTCCAACCCTGGAGGCCTCATTCACATGGCTTACACTCAGAGGCAGGAAGTGTGGAGGTGAGGCCCTTCAAGGTGATTGCCCCAGCCACACTGCAGGATGACTTGCAAAGCAGACTCTGGGGCGCGGAAACTTGAGCCCACTGAATTTGGACAAACTACCAATTATAATTTTCTTAAAAGCATGTTGAAAATTACTCCATGAGGGGTTTAGCATTTCTGCATTGAGGCTGTGGCTACACTTCCACCACCTCGCTTCTGCCTAAAAATGCCTTTCTCCTCAGACAGCAATTAGAAATCCAATTAGAAACCTCAAATCCTGTGCAAATCTTTGTTTCAACTCCAGTGATTCCGTTTTTCTTTGAGGGAGACAAAATAATCATCATTTATGTCCAATCTCACGTTTTCTAAACCACCTGCTGTTCTCATTACTCTCCTCTCAGCTCTTGCTAACTCTCTGGAAGTGTGGCGCTCCGAGCTGAAGGCAGGATTCCAGCTGAGCTTTCACCAACACTGAGGTGAGCAGAGTAATTACATCTGACACTCCGCCCACAACATTCTGGAATTGTATTTGCCTTTTTATAACTTCATCATGTAGTTGGCACATGGCTGAGTAGCCGAAGCCTTCTGGTACGTAATGTATTAATTTCTGAAAATAGAAATATATTTCCAGTTTAACCTCTGTTCTGATGCCATCCTTCAAATGTTCCATGCACCTCTTCTTCATTTTGAGTCATAACAAATTTTGCGACTGCATATGCTGCTTCATTATCTAAGTTGTTAAAGTAAAATGCTGACCAGAACTGAGTATACATTAGATCTGATCTGCCCCAACTCCAGAAGCCTTCCAGTTCCATACTAAGCCACTGCTCACCACTCAGACAGGTTGGCTTGAAAAATCTGGTTTGTTATGGCAATGGCCTCTAGGGCACCTTACCTAACTGGCTTATGAGAAATGGCTTTTGGGACTGTCAAAAAGATCTTTGCCTAAAAAGTGCCTAAAAAGTACCTAAAACCTCTCAGATATATCAACGATACTGCTTCCACCCTGTCAGTAGTTCAGCTATTCTACCATAATTATATTATTTGTAAAGATAAAAGTCTTGTCTTATCATAGAATCCATAAAGAATCAGTATTTGATCAGACTGCTCTAGTATCCACTAAGTCTTCCACATTTTTCACTGTAAAGGTAATTGCTATTTTTCTCCTCTTTCTTGGGATATAATTAATGAAATCTTACAGATAGCCACTAACAGTTGAGAAACCACTCCAGCAAACTTCTTAGGTACTCTATAGATCAAGCCTGATGTTCACTGGACCCTTTAACTAAAAAATACAAAACTTAATCTTTCCTTATATTGGTCTGCACACCTACCCCCTTATTAAAATTAATTTCATTAAGCATGTGACCACAACTAACTGTTTGCTGAAGAGTGAAACAAAAAAGGCATTGACCACTCCAGTCCCGCTTGCTTCACCCTCTACTTCCTCTCTTTTGCTGTTTTTTCTTTTTTCCTTATTCTTAATATATTCATAGTACCCCTGATTATCTTTTATACCTTTTTCAAGCAAAATTTTCCGAACTCATCTCACCAAATAAGCATAACACGACTCACATAAATCCATAAAAACTTTTTTGAGACATTTCCCGAAAAAAATGTTTGCTTGCTCTCTTGCTACTGATAAATATACGCTGTGGATCAGCTCAATTCAAGTAGATTCCAGAAGAAGAGCAGTTCATTGGCTACCAAATATAATTCTCCTCACATAGAATCCACTGCAGAAAGCTTGATGAACAGATCTGCACTACGCATCATGTCACTCTAATCTGCATGTTGCTGTTAAAACGTCAAAGCTCAGACTTAACCATTCCCTTCCTTGCACTTCGAAACGCACCACATTCTCTAGAATCCGTTTGACGAGTGATTTCTATCACAGACCTGTAGGGACTGTAAAAGTATTTCAACCACATTTCAGGGTTAGTCTTTTTTAAGTTCTTTCCTTCTAGGATCATTATGAACTTCCCTCAATTTTTTCCAATACTCAACTAATACCAAGCAGCTTATCACTTGTACCCAGCTCCCTCTTCATAAATGAGTTGAGTAACTGCTTAAATAGTTTCTTAAATATCATAAATTCTCTGCAAAGTTTTAAATTATTTATCATTGGCAGTTATCTGGAAATTAGCCTACATATATTTGTTCAAGAGATAAAGAGACATAACACTTTACTGACTGCTAGGGAAAGGCTGGCAGTACTGAAGAGGGAGCTGTCAGCAGTAACGACAACAGCGAAAAAATTAAAAAAAAAAAAAAAAGGAAGAAAATTCTACTCTTTTCCTCTTCCTCCTTCCTTCCTCCCCTTACTCCTTTGGTGACCTCAGTACAATTTGCTAACAGCCCATCTTCTCCAACTCAGTGGCAGATTCACTTGCCCTTTTGAACTCAGCCAACAATCTTATTTGAAGCACCTACAGCACCAACTATGAAAAACCATGCAAAGTAGGAGAATGCTAACAGCATTTATCACGTATTTACAACTCCCTTTGTAAACTTCTATAGTCAATATTCTACATTCTGTGTCTGTTCAAATGGAGAACTCAAAAGAGTAATGCTATTCCTCATAAAAAATGCTGGTACCAGCACTTCCTGCAGGTGAGGTTAAAAGGCTAGCAATTGCTTCTCATTTGAAATACGAATGTACTCAAAGATTACTCCTCTATTCTTCACTTTTGAGGTAGGTTTTAAAATGAAAAAGGAAAAATAAGAAATGCTACTAAGTACGAATACATAAATTCATACAGTTTTGATAGATTTTATCATACTAACATATGCTTAGAAATTCTTTAGCAATTAAGTATTGTGCAGTCAAGAATACAAGCATGCAGTTTCTTCAGGAGGCCTCATTTTGCCTTATTTTGTGTCTCACTCTCTCCTGGCTGCCATGCTTAATAAGCAGTAATTACTTTACTACAGAAGAATTACATTTGAAAGCTTTATTCTAGAAACACAAAGTCTGATTTATCATTTCAGACATAGAAACCAATATCAAAATGAATGAAAAAGTAGGTAGGACATTAAAATTTTTCACCAGTAAATAGTAACTGAATGCAAAGTGTTATGAGAAGTCTTAAGAAAGTTCTGTGTAATGAAATGCAGTGTTATATTGTGTCACATTTTATCAGTGTATATACCCGCACTACCTCTGAATCACCTTACATAAGCCTAAGTTGGCAATGCATCTATGTCAGCACTATGCCCTGCCTTATTCTATTTAACCCAACCCAAACCATTGTGTCCAACTGCAGTTAATGCAGCTATATTTCTTTTGGGACAAAGCTAGCTCAAAAACTACATTGTGACATAGACATACACAGAACAGTTGCAAAAGTGCAGTTTGAATGGATAAACTGTGCCATTTTTCAATTAAGTGACTTAATGGATGCAGCGCTTCAAATCTGTTCCCATGGCAATGGAGAAACAGCAGTGGAAATACAGGCAGTTTCCTCTTCCACTTGCAGTACATGGAGGAGAACAAAAACCTTTTCTCCATTTGAATGAGCAGAAGCAGACTCATTTTCCAGTGCAAACATGTAAAGCCAAAATCTTTCCCATGTCCTGACCACAGTAAAATTCATGAATAAACAGAAAAGACTTGCCAACAAGGTCAAAAAACTTGGGTTTTGCTTTGTCAGACCAACAGGGGTTAGGACTGATTCACAGAAACATCCTGCTCCCATTCCTCCAGAGCTAAAAATCAAAGCACTGTTGGAAGAAGAGTCCCAGATGTTCTTTCAAGAGGGTAAATAAAGCGAGAGGCAGCCTGTAAGGCAGCCTCAACTTTGCTAACTAGTCATGACTTTCCATTGTGTTTGGAAACAGAAAAGCTAGCACAATAGAGGAAGCAGAGAGACGCACCACACTAAAAGTGATCCCCCACAATATCTTCAATACTGAGATCAAACAAAATATAGGCAGCTATCACACAGTCTGCATCAAAATAACAGCAAATTCCAAGACAAAGAACATTCAAATCAATTATTCTAGTTGCCTCTGGACCCATCTACCTTAGGAGTCTGCACCCTCCCATCACTCCCAAACAGAAAGTACCTCCAAAGCTGCTAACCTCATTAACCGATAAGATTTCCTCTGGAAAAATATGTCCCTTCCACCACATTGTCCTACTGTTGAGTTGTCTCAGTCTAGCCTGACACAATCTTTGGAAAAGTTTGCTTTTAGGCAGGCCCCTAAATCAGGAGCTGAGAAAGCACCAAGACTGCATCATTGTGCTGTGATTGAAGGGAGCATTATGGATCACTGAACCTGACTGTTCGGATACATATCACATTGTCTATTGTAGCAGCTTGTTATTAATCTTTGCATTCTGCTTGTACCTAAAACCATCAGTCAGAAACAAGAATCCATTCTGCCAGACTTGCACTATAAATAGATCTATCTACAACTTTCTTGCACACACAGTGCACACACTAAAGTATAACAGGCTGTCCTGCGTACCAAGGAACTAAACTAGAAGGTAGTCTGTCCTTTTGCTAACTTTCTAAGCCCAAACACCTGAAAAATTAATGCAAAGATTATCTTGCTAAAGTACCTGTAGTAGTAGTGGAAAGTTCATAGGCAGACTCCTTAGTTGCTTCAAATGAAGCTGCAGATGCTAAATTTAATCAGAAACCCAACCAAAGAACGCTGACATTTTGCAACATTTTCCATAAGAAAATTCAGAGATTCAAAAATATACCAATGAAGTCTCAGAATAATCATCCTGACTTTTAATGCTTATGTAAAACATCATTATCATGCCACATGCCATCCATCACCTATTGTCAATCTTTAGAGGCCTAGGTCAAGTTCTCCTGTTTCTGTTGCAGAGCCCAGAAAACCGGCTTCCTCTTTTTTTCCCCTAATGTATTTACCATCAAGAGCTTAATTTAGGCCTTGCTGCAGCCATCATTTCAGATCTAGCACTGGCAGTAAATCTGGATCAAGGCACAGCCTAAGCCTAGGAAAGGAAAATAAGAGCAGAGACATTTGAAAGCAGTCCCCAGGACAAATATTGTTCTGATTACATTGTCTGCCCACCTTATTGAAAAGTCCTTTCTCTGTCTTCCTTACTTTCATCTACTGAGCATTAGTCATGAAACAACATGATGCAATAATATACATCCTTTCAATAAACACACAGTACTGTGTGTTTAAAAACACTGCGTCCTGAAATCCAGGACTCTGCTTTCCACCTCATACCACATGACACAAAGCTGAGCACTAAAAAATGAAGGGCTCCAACACAAGAGATGCAGGTCTTCCACTACCCTGCCTTTTAATTAAATAATAAACAGGATTAAATGGAACTTAATTTAATTCCACGGGAAACTCACACCCACTCCATGGGAGTGCATCTCTTGCTAGCCGTCAGCACTGTATGGACGCCTCTTTTTATTAATAAATGCTCCTCCATCCCATCCATTGTGTTTGCGTGTCTGTCTCCTTGTCACTCTCGACATGCGGTTTTTCTAATCTCTTGCCTATAAATACTCAAAAATTCATCATCAGGATATTCTGAAAGAATTAGTACTGGATGTCTTCGCACATGTAAACTGCAATATATGAAACATTGTTGAATTGAACCCAACAAATGCAGCTGGGTATTTTTTGTTAATGAGACAATTCTTTTCTTTATAAAGGACACAGAGGCAGGTTCTCTTTCTGGCTGTACTGTGACAGCCCATGCTCCCCATCTGCAAGGAACAGTATTTATACCCAGCATGAAGGCCGGGGGATGAGCACTTAGGTTGTTCACTTTTGCAATGGTTTTGTGTGCGAGATGAGCATGCTTTGGAGACACATAGTATTTGGTTTCTCACAGAAAGCACCGATACCTTATGCCGCTTCATCCCTGGTAGCTGAGTCAGTGGAACTTGGCTGGCCCAGATATGATTTATGTATGTGCTGTACAGACTACTGCAGTAATTTCATAACAAGAATATCACAATGACCTTGACATGCCTTCTGTTCTCTGTTGGTTTTAGCAGTTTTAATGAATACGTCTTTCTTAACCAAAGTATCAAGATGTGGTCCTTTAGATTACCCACACAGATGATAGCTTCTAAATTCATTTTAAAATTGCAGTGAATGGATTTAAGAGTTATTATGAACAATCCAGAGACAGTGTCTGCCAAAAGCCTGATTAGGCTCTCAGCCATCATTTTTCAGACATGGGAAAAACTGTGAAAGTAAATCTCCAATTAGGATGCTTGTGTTCTTTTAAATTAATGTTTCATTTCAATTTTGTTTCTTAGTTCGTGTCATTTTCTGAGGAATTCATGTGCTGAAATCACCCCTTTGATGAGGCACAGACAAGAAGCTTAGTGTGCTTTGATGTGGAAAAGGAAAACGTGTCCTCTTTGTTTCTGTGGAACCAACTTGCAAATCAAGGAATGATCACGATCACTGTAGTTAATGCAGGGTAAGCCCCAATTTTTTTTTTTTTTTTCAGCCAATAAAGAAGGCTGGAAGAAGCAGCTTGTCCAAAGAGTTACGAGCAATCAAGTAATGATGAGAGGTTCCATAATTACCTAAGCTTCCTTCTCCCTTTTTCTTCAAAGCATCATGAAGCAGTGGACTGGGAAATCAACCTATGTTTGTGCAGGGAGCTCTGCAGGGCAAAGCCATGCCAGCTAGACATCAAAGAACTACAAACCCCTAGCATATCACTCCATACATGTGCAACCTTTGCATCTCTTAAACAGCAAATAGCAAGACTGAATCACAGTAACAAGTCCATCTTTGGCCCTATACCTTCCAAAGGCAGGAGGAAATGACCAAGGGTATCCAGAGCACTTGTAACTGACACATCCCAACTATGGAGACAGAGAGAACTGACTTTCAGTACAGACGAAATACAGTTACAAATGTACTCTGATGTGTAAACAGGAGAGGTCCAAATGTACAAGCTTTCCCTATAAATACACATCCCTTGATTTCATCTTTCAGAAAAATCAGGGGCAAGGTTCAAAACTGCCCCAGCAAAGTCAAGAACATAAGCATTTTTAAATCAGTGCAAGAAGGGTCAAGTATACTCTCTGCTAATGGGAAGACAACCTGGTATTCGAAACTGAAAATGTCAATATTTCAAACATTAACATGCTGAAAACTGTGAAACAACTTTGTCTATCTTGCCAACTTCTGTAGCTATCAGTCTCGAATCAAAGGAGGTAGTTGCTGTAAGACTTTGTACTTTCTGACCTCACTGCATTTAGAAACATTAGCAACTACATTTCTGTATCTGGTTTTCATATACAGCATGGTGCTTCAAAGTGAAAGTCACATTAAAAATGGATTTGATTAGATGTGCTAAGTGCCTACAGCAAAGTGCAGCATGCCTTCAACTACTGTGGACTTCTGTGAGACAGGAAAGTACCAAGCACTTTGCAAGACTTGATCAGTTATGACAGGCATGTCTCCTCTTACTGTTTCAGCAGTTTCCCATATGCATTCTGTATCAGTAAAAGGGATAACTTCTCCTGTAGTTATTACAAGCTGGATCACATATGACACATAAAAAGTTTATTCCTCACATACCTTGTTCAGTAAAACCTACACTATTAATTTTAAAATTAGAAATACCCAGTTCCATTAAGTTTTAAGGCCCCTTTGCACTGATTGTACACAGCAGAGAGAAAGCTGTTACTGCACTTTATGCTGCTAGGGAATTTTTGATGCTTTTTTGAGCAAGTTTCTTCCAGGTCAGTTCCATGTACAAAGTAGGCTGAGAATTAATAATGTTAATAGGAGTGTGTATTAATCACCCAATTCATTTTTAAAAGACACTTTTAGCCAGCAAACGGTGTCATAATGAATGATATATAGTCACCTTGATTCCACAAGCCATCTGCAGCTCCTCATGAAGCTAAAAAGTAAACTCTTCAAAGAAAACTAACAATCTTCAGATCCAAAAATACAGAAAGAATGAAAGGAAAAAACTTATTCCCTCCATTACAAGTCAGCTCCCCTGCAAAAAAAGAAACCTGGAGCAGTTACATTTGGGAAGCTGTCATGTTTCTACTTCCAGATTCTTTTCCATTCTTTTGATCTAAAAAATCTCAGCCACTGGGGATTGAACCAATCCAGGAGATTCACATGGCTTCTCAGTTCACTCTCAGGTGCTTATCACATTCTCTACTGCAGGCACTTTTCAGCAATTAATTTTAATTTCAGCCTGGAAAACACAGGCGGTAATATGAAAAAGACACTAACAGGGAAGACCACATCTCTTAAACCCCCACTGACCTCCATATTAAGAAATTGATATTCTGTTTCTGGCTGTGCCATGGATCCATGCAAATTACTTCAGCGCTGGTTCCTCACTCTTCTCACAAGCATGTAACTTTCTTTTACACTACATTGCATTGCTGAAAAGGCCCAGATTAGTAATACTGCCCTACGATCAGCCAAACTTTTTTTACGAAGAGAATTCCTTTTCTGAGAGGAAGTGTCACTACCTCTAGCCAAAATCAGATACGCTGTCATTTTAACACCCACAAGTGCTCTGCAGTGGGAAGGATATGAAGACCTGAAGAAAAAGTGAGCTTACACCACTAGCAGAGGGCTAAAATCTGAGCTCTTTGTCTTCCATTAAATGACACTTTCTGGTAAAACATTCCTAGGCAAAGTAGCAACAGAGGCTAGTAGCTGTTTGGCAGCCATACAACAAACTCAATTATACAGCCATACCCAGTCCTTCCTTGCCAGGCTACCCATGAAGGAACATCTTAAATCCCAGAGAAGCCAATGAAAGATATGCCTGTGTCAATCACTTCTGTGCTGGATGTCCTTACAAAGGAAAGGTGTGAGCAGGAGTAAGCCTAAGTGTATATGCCATAGAAACAGAAAGCCTGTATTTTACCTATCTGGAATCAGAAAATCCTCCCAATAGACAACTTCTGAGAGTGACATGAACTCTGATACTCATTTTAGCCTGCCATTTTGCTGCCTCCAATATGTACACAGAGACCCCTAGCTGCAATTTTGCTTAGGACAAGCATTTGCCTGAGAGTACCATTTAACATAATTTTAATTGAATAGTCAGGTTTCATTTTTAGCAACCACCACATGAAGCTGCAAGACTGTATATTACCATTGTCCTACACAGAATACCTGTCAAGGACTTACAAATTTTCAGTGGCACAAGTTTGTCACTCATCTGTGCGGTTTTCGACTGAATGTTTTCCACTTGGTGGAAGGGTAGCTAAAATGTATATAATTCCCTACAAAAGTAATCAGAACAGTCTGTCTCTGAGCAGTGTGATATTGTCCTGGGTTCAGCAGTGGCAGTCAGTTTTTTGTTTTTTTTTCCTTCTTAGTAGCTGTTGCAGCACTGTGTTTTTGACTTTTGGCTTGGGAACAAAAAAAAACTGATAATACCGATGTTTAGACTGACCAAGGATTTTGTGAGTCTCATGCTCTGCCAGGGAGGAGGAGGGGCCGGGAGGAAGCGGGGACAGGACACCTGACCCAGACTGGCCAAGGAGGTGTTCCATACCACAGCACGTCATGCCAGGGGATGGAAATGGCAGCTAGCCGGAAGGGCATGTCCGCTGGTCGGGTGGTCTGTCTTTTCCGGCGGGCGGTATCGTATTCTCTTCCCTTGTTATTTCTCTTGTCGTTGTTATTGTTGGTGGCGGCAGTGGTGATTTGTGTTATACCTTAGTTATTAAACTGTTCTTATCTCAACCCGTGGGAGCTGCATTCTTTTGATTCTCCTCCCCGTCCCTCCAGAAGCGGAGGGAAGAAAGGGGGGGGGGGGGGGGGGGCAGTAGACTGCGTGGTTCTGATTTACAGCTTGGGCTTAAACCACGACAGTTCTTTTGGCGCCCAACGTGGGGCACGAAGGGTTGAGATAACGACAGATCTGACCGGAGTGTGTTTAATCGTATTTGTGATAAGCATTCAGTGTTTTGGATTGATAGTCGCTTGTCACAATGCTGATTTATTGGCTCTCAAAGTTGTTGTTTTTGATCTCACAGTCTCAATATGCCGTAGGTTACTTAGAGCCGGTATTTGCTGTGTTAGTGTTTTTCAAGTGTGGGGCTTGGGCTAAGGTTATTGTCTCATTATATTTTATGGTAATGACTTGTAATACAATAGAAAAATTGATCATGAAACTGATCTGGCTTATGTTCCCAGTGTGGTCACCACCTTTATACTTTGGGAGGTATATAATACAAATGCTTAGCAACTATACATCTTTTTTCTCCTTCCTGGGTGGTCAACCTATGAAGGAGACATTCTTTTACCCTCCCAGTGCCCCTTCCAGACCGTTTACAGCATCGTTTGAGAGTTTTGAAGTTTTTGAGTGGCCTTTTAATATTGTTGAGACCTGTTTGCTGATTGTGATGGGGGTCACCATGTTGGCACGCATACAGAGTGTGTTTTGTCCACAACCATTACGTCTGATCTCAAGAGTTAAGCAGAGTCGGGTTTGGGCCTTGTCTGGGGTTAGACGACAAAATAGGGGGACCGAGAGATTTTCCCTGAGGCTGGACAGCCATGAGTGGCAGGGTGTGTGGGATAGTATGGGCAAGTATCTAGGTCAGTGGGCCCCTCCAGTGTTTTGGAACTTCACCACCGAACAAGTGCAAAATCCAGAAGAATTAGTAAAACACTTAAATGAGGTGTGCTGTCATCCTGGTCATACCAGAGAGGGACAAATCATGTCAATGTGCTGGGGCTTGGCCTATGCTTACCGGGCCTTGTTCAACACTATCCAGCACCTTCAAAAGGAAGGAAATGTCCTTGGATCTGAGGGCGAAGCAACAGACAGCGCAGCTACTCCAGCTCCGAGCACAGCAGCTACACCACCCCTAGCGACAAGTACAGCCACTACTCAAACTTCGACTGCAACAGACAGTGCAGCTACCCCAGCGACAAGTACAGCCACTACTCAAACTTCAACTGCAACAGACAGCGAAGCTACCCCAGCTCCAACCACAGCAGCTACACCACTCCCAGCGACAAGTACAGCCACTACTCAAACTTCAACTGCAACAGATAGCGAAGCTACCCCAGCCCCAACCACAGCAGCTACACCACCCCCCACGACAAGTACTGTTGCTACTCAAAGCACAGTGATAATGACTGCAGCTAAACCAGAGGACCAATTCGTACCAATATCGATTGCCCCCATAAGCAAGAGAAAAAGCAGAAAAGAGGCAAGAAGGGTGAAGCAAGATGAAGAAACAATGTATTCACCACCCAGGCCACCACCTGATCAGGAGTCATCATCCCATGATGAAGAAGAAGAAGAAGAGGTGACTTCTCGACCTCGGACCTCAACCGAGCTACGGAATATGCGAAAAGATTTTACCCGTCAACCAGGGGAGCACATCATCACCTGGTTGCTCCGATGCTGGGACAATGGGGCCGATGGTCACAAACTAGGAGGTACGGAAGCCAAGCAGCTGGGATCACTTGCTAGAGAAGGGGGAATTGACAAAGCAATTGCAAGAGAGAAAAAGTCCCTCAGTCTTTGGAGGCGGCTCTTGGCAGCTGTGAAAGAAAGGTTTCCATACAAGGATGATGTTACGAGTCGTTCGGCCAAGTGGACTACTTTAGACAAAGGCATCCAGTCTCTGAGGGAATCAGCCATCGTAGAGATGATCTATCACACCAAACCGAATAACGGAGATATACCCATAGACCCAGATGAAGTCGAATGTACACGACCCATGTGGCGAAAACTTACACGGAATGCACCGTCATCATATGCCCATTCATTGGCAACGGTAACCTGGGGTGACATAGTAACACCAACAGTGGATGAAATGATTCACAAACTCCGAGAGTTCGAAGACAATCTCACCCCTTCCATCATCTCAGCTGTGGAAAAACTGTCCCAGGATGTCAAACAATTGAGGGACGATCTATCTGATTTATCCAGCTCCTCACGTGTACCAACATACGTCTCAGCTGTTAACAAAAAGACGTCCTATTGTTCAAGACAGAAGATATAGAAGGCAAACACCACGGGCCACCCTATGGTTTTACCTGCGGGATCATGGAGAAGACATGACGAAGTGGGATGGAAAACCTACTTCAGCTTTGGAGGAACGGGTGCATGAATTGAAAATAGGAACAAGGGTCAAGACTAATCATCCCATGAGAGCTGCGGCTTCAGTCTCTGGTGAGCAGGTTCCCAGATGGAGCGGAAGAGCTGATTTTACTCCAGCTCCTGTGATAACGAAGAATAATCCCTTTCAACACGACTTAGGTGTCCAACGTTGTGATGACTGTTAGAGGGACCCTGCCTCCAGCCAGGTGGAGGTAGGGGACAATCGGATTTACTGGACTGTGTGGGTCAGATGGCCTGGCACATCAGTCCCGCAGAAGTATAAAGCTCTCGTAGATACCGGTGCACAGTGTACCCTGATGCCGTCAAGCTGTCAAGGGGTGGAACCCATCTATATCTCTGGAGTGACAGGAGGATCCCAAGAGTTGACTGTACTGGAGGCTGAGATCAGCCTGACTGGAAGGAAATGGCAAAAGCACCCCATTGTGACTGGTCCAGAGGCTCCATGCATCCTCGGCATAGATTACCTCAGGAGAGGGTACTTCAAAGACCCAAAAGGGTACCGATGGGCTTTTGGTATTGCTGCTTTGGAGACTGAGGAAAATGAACAGCTGTCCACCTTGCCTGGTCTCTCAGAGGATCCCTCTGTTGTGGGGTTGCTGAAGGTCGAAGAACAACAAGTGCCAATCGCAACCACAACAGTGCACCGGCGGCAATATCGCACCAACCGAGACTCCCTGATTCCCATCCATAAACTGATCCGTAGTCTGGAGAGTCAGGGAGTGATCAGCAGGACCCGCTCACCCTTTAATAGCCCCATATGGCCAGTGCGAAAGTCTAATGGAGAGTGGAGACTAACAGTAGACTATCGTGGCCTGAATGAAGTCACACCACCATTGAGTGCTGCCGTACCGGACATGCTAGAACTTCAGTATGAACTGGAGTCAAAGGCAGCCAAGTGGTATGCCACGATTGATATTGCCAATGCATTCTTCTCAATTCCTTTGGCAGCAGAATGCAGGCCACAGTTTGCTTTTACTTGGAGGGGCGTCCAGTACACTTGGAACCGACTGCCCCAGGGGTGGAAACACAGCCCTACCATCTGCCATGGACTGATCCAGAATGCACTGGAACAGGGGCAAGCTCCAGAACACCTGCAGTACATTGATGACATTATTGTGTGGGGTGATACAGCGGAAGAAGTCTTTGAGAAAGGGAGGAAAATAATCCAAATCCTGCTGAAAGCTGGTTTTGCCATAAAACGGAGTAAGGTCAAGGGACCTGCACAGGAGATTCAATTTTTGGGAATAAAATGGCAAGATGGACGTCGCCAGATCCCTACAGATGTGATCAACAAAATAATAGCAATGTCTCCACCAACTAATAAGAAAGAAACACAAGCTTTCTTGGGTGCTGTGGGGTTCTGGAGAATGCACATCCCGAATTACAGTTCGATTGTAAGCCCTCTCTATCATGTAACCCGGAAGAAGAACGATTTTAAATGGGGCCCTGAGCAACAACAAGCCTTTGAGCAAATTAAACGTGAGATAGTTCATGCAGTAGCCCTTGGACCAGTCCGGAATGGGCCAGATGTAAAAAATGTACTGTACACCGCAGCTGGGGAGAATGGTCCTACCTGGAGCCTCTGGCAGAAAGCTCCAGGGGAGACTCGAGGTCGACCCCTCGGCTTTTGGAGTCGGGGATACAAAGGATCTGAGGCCAGCTATACCCCAACTGAGAAAGAGATACTGGCAGCCTATGAAGGGGTTCGAGCTGCTTCGGAGGTGATTGGCACTGAAGCACAGCTCCTCCTGGCACCCAGGTTGCCCGTTCTGGGCTGGATGTTCAAAGGCAGGGTCTCCTCTACACATCATGCAACCGATGCGACATGGAGTAAATGGGCTGCACTAATTACACAACGAGCTCGAATAGGAAATCCCAGTCGTCCAGGCATTCTAGAAGTCATCATGGACTGGCCAGAGGGCAAAGATTTTGGAATGTCACCAGAGGAGGAGGTGATGCGTGCTGAAGAGGCCCCACCATATAATAAACTATCAGAAAGTGAAAAGCAGTATGCCTTGTTTACTGATGGGTCCTGCCGTATTGTGGGAAAACATCGGAGATGGAAGGCAGCTGTATGGAATCCTCAACGACAAGTTGCAGAAACTGCTGAAGGAGAGGGTGAATCGAGTCAGTTTGCCGAGGTGAAAGCCATCCAGCTGGCCCTGGACATTGCTGAACGAGAAAAGTGGCCAGTACTTTATCTCTATACTGACTCATGGATGGTGGCAAATGCCCTGTGGGGGTGGTTGCAGCAATGGAAGCAGAGCAACTGGCAACGCAGAGGTAAACCCATCTGGGCTGCTGCACTGTGGCAAGATATCGCTGCCCGGGTGCAGAACCTGGTGGTGAAGGTACGTCATGTAGACGCCCATGTACCCAAGAGTCGGGCCACTGAGGAACACCAGAACAACCAACAAGTGGATAAAGCTGCTAAGATTGAAGTGGCTCAGATGGACTTAGATTGGCAACATAAAGGTGAATTATTTTTGGCCCGGTGGGCCCATGACACTTCAGGTCATCAGGGCAGAGATGCAACATACAGATGGGCCCGTGATCGAGGGGTGGACTTAACAATGGACACTATTGCCCGGGTTATTCACGAGTGTGAAACATGTGCTGCAATTAAACAAGCCAAACGGTTAAAGCCTCTTTGGTATGGAGGACGATGGCTGAAGTATAAATATGGGGAGGCCTGGCAGATTGATTATATCACACTCCCACCAACCCGCCAAGGCAAGCGCCATGTGCTTACCATGGTGGAAGCAACCACCGGATGGCTGGAAACATACGCTGTGCCCCACGCCACTGCCCGGAACACTATCCTGGGCCTTGAGAACCAGATTTTGTGGCGACATGGCACCCCAGAAAGAATTGAATCAGACAATGGGACTCATTTCCGGAATAACCTTATAGACACTTGGGCCAAAGAGCATGGCATTGAGTGGGTATATCACATCCCCTACCATGCACCAGCCTCTGGGAAAATCGAACGGTATAATGGGCTGTTAAAACTACACTGAGAGCAATGGGTGGGGGAACTTTCAAGCATTGGGATACACACTTACCAAAGGCCACCTGGTTGGTCAACACCAGAGGATCTGCCAACAGGGCTGGCCCAGCACAGTCAGAACTTTTACATATTGTAGAGGGGGACAAAGTTCCTGTGGTGCACATGAAGAATTTGCTGGGGAAGACAGTCTGGGTTATTCCTGCTTCAGGTAAAGGCAAACCCACTCGTGGGATTGCTTTTGCTCAGGGACCTGGATATACTTGGTGGGTAATGCGGGAAGATAGGGATGTCCGATGCGTACCTCAAGGGGATTTGATTTTAGGGGAAAACAGACAATGAACTCAATTGTACGCTGTTGCCTGCTATAGTCCATCAACTAGAAGTCTGCAGGGCACCAGCGACTGGCTCTGACTTCCCTCCGACCATCATCCCAACAGAGAATGAACTTTGATAGAACCGGATGAGTTCTACAGTAAAGGAATGATCAGCATCAGCAGGCAACGATCCAACGCTGCATACAGCTTCTTCTGCCCTGAAAGACTGTTCCAAGAGATGGAGCCCAACATCATGAACCGAATGGACTCAGTAGCTTTATAGGAATTGGTCCGTGCACTAAGATAACAGTGCACCGAGATGAGAGTGAGGGTATATGGAAAATGTGGGATCTGAGCATGACGTGAATGGTATGGAACAAGGGGTGGATACTGTCCTGGGTTCAGCAGTGGCAGTCAGTTTTTTGTTGTTTTTTTTTTTTTTCCTTCTTAGTAGCTGTTGCAGCACTGTGTTTTTGACTTTTGGCTTGGGAACAAAAAAAACTGATAACACCGATGTTTAGACTGACCAAGAACTTTGTGAGTCTCATGCTCCACCAGGGAGGAGGAGGGGCCGGGAGGAAGCGGGGACAGGACACCTGACCCAGACTGGCCAAGGAGGTGTTCCATACCACAGCACGTCATGCCAGGGGATGGAACTGGCAGCTAGCCGGAAGGGCATGTCCCCTGGTCGGGTGGTCTGTCTTTTCCGGCAGGCGGTATCGTATTCTCTTCCCTTGTTATTTCTCTTGTCGTTGTTATTGTTGGTGGCGGCAGTGGTGATTTGTGTTATACCTTAGTTATTAAACTGTTCTTATCTCAACCCGTGGGAGCTGCATTCTTTTGATTCTCCTCCCCGTCCCTCCAGAAGCGGAGGGAAGAAGGGGGGGGGGGGGGGGGGCAGTAGACTGCGTGGTTCTGATTTACAGCTTGGGCTTAAACCACGACAGATATCTACCTCAAAACCTTGTGAAAACTTATGTATCATCAGGCATTATTTGATTCTTATGAGAGAAACACTGGGAAGCCCTTTAAAAGTCAGTTACACAACTTTTTATGCTTAGACAAAGTGCTAACTTCCCATTGTTTTCAAGTTACTCAGCTCACAGGCAGTCCCAAAGCTGGGATGCACATAGCTCTGGAAGCACAATAGGAACAGAACTGAGACGGACTGCACAAGGCAGACTGATGAACAGCTGTAGGCATGCCTGCCCTAAGAGGCAACCGCCTGCATACAGAGCTGCCAGAAAAGCCTAGCTGTGCTGGAGTCTAACTAGATGCGCCAGATGCTTACTACAATGTCAGATGTGCCCAGTCATACCGGTCCCTGAATGTTCTGACCACCCTCTCCTGAGGGCTGCCCTGACGCCAAACACAACAAACGACAGATGTGGCCAGAGCCAGCCATAAGCTGGGACAGATCTGTTTTGAGGGCAATTTAATTGTCTGCTTGTTCCAGATTAATTCTGTGTTCACACCTCACAGTACTTCTACTACTAAGATTCCCCCTTTTCTCTGAGGTCTTGGCACAGTATTTGGCTTTGTTTCTCTTATCCTCTCTTGACAAAAACAGGTATCATGACTGATTCAGCAGGGAAGTGAAGGCCAGACTTGCCCTTACACTTTCATTTGTAACCTGATTTGTGTGAACTCCAGGAAACACATGATACTGCAGAAGTGATACATGAATCCTTATTTCTCTGACTAAAACAGAAGATTTAAAATCACTTACAGCTTCATACGACCAGCATGTTCAGCAGGAGAACTGCTTTTATCAGCTAACTCACTTAACACAGTAATGAGCTTTTGGCCAAGAAATGGGTTATGTTGAATCCTACTGGATCAATGTGGAGGGGAAAAAGCTCAGCTTATTTGAGTACTCCATCCTCTAAATGTACACAGCAGGATGCCAAGATGGCCCACATATGCTATATGAAGGAAATTCAACCCAATTCTACAACATGATAGTGTCTTTTCCTACCCATCTTGCTTTGTTTCACTTACACTCAAGATATTAGGATTTAAGCAAATAGGGGAGAAAAGGCTGAGGGGATAATAAGGGGGAGAAAAAAGGCAGAGCCCTCATTACATCTTGTTTACAAATCTTCTGCCACTTCAGTTAAATTGAATCAATTTTCACTGGTAAAATATCTTTCAGAGAAGATCAATAGAATGATCAGCTGAAGTAGTAAGTCTCTGTTTGAATTAAAATATTGATGAGCAAAGCTCTTAAACAAAAAATACTGAAAAATATGCATAAAATGCAAATGAGATTGTGCTTGAGCATGCTACTGAAGTAAAAGAGATATGGAAGCTAGACAGGGGAAGAGGAGACTACAGTCCTGTTCCTGTTGCTCACATAAAGATGATCATATTGGGGTTTTGCCCTAATTTAGGGCAAAATCTCAATATCAAAGCAACTTCGGACATGTTCCCCATGGTAAACAAGTTCTGCAGGGAGGGCAAGTGTATCAGGACAAGGGGAGCACATCAGCTGCTTTATATTTATCCCAGGTGCCTGCTTTCATCTGCAGTAATCACAGGGGAGCTCTCTAAACAACTTCCTGTTTAGAGACACACACCTGTATACCACACTGTGATGTACTGATATACAAAGATAACTGGGCAAGCAAGAAGAGAAGAACAATGCATTGTAAGGCCCAAGACTGTGCTGGATTCTTCCCAGAATCAGAATTACCAGGTTGGAAGGGACCTTCAAGATCATCGAGTCCAAACCATGCCTTACACCTCGACTAAACCATGTCACCAAGTGCCACATCCAATCTCTTTTTAAACACATCCAGGGATGGTGACTCCACCAGCACCCTGGGCAAACCATTCCAATATTTTATTATTCTTTCTGTGAAAAATTTCTTCCTAATATCCAACCTGTACCGTCCTTGGCGCAGTTTGAGATTCCACATCACTCTAGTTATGTTAAGCAGAATATCTGCCTTTCACAAGTCAGCTCTGAGCTAATCCTAAACGAACTAGTGCTGAGACATGCAGATCTGCAGCTGGTTTATGCTCAGGCTGATAAGCACAGCTGAGAGCATCAGCACCATGCTCCCACAGCCACACAGCTCCAGGTGCCTGCTCAGTAACTCTGCACAGAGACTGCCTGGGCAATGTAGGCGTGCTAACCCAATCCAACTCATATGTATTTTATAGGCATATCTGATATAACATTGCCATCTATCAATTCACTAAAATATTTAGAGACATGTTACAATACAATACAATACAATATAAAAGAGCACTGGTTTGGACATCCATGGCTGGGAAACACTCTTTTGAAAACAAACAAGCCAACACCATAGTGAAGACTGGCCCACTCACTTGGTTCACCCACATCCCAAAGTAATTTTTCTGGCCCAGGGTTTGTCATATAATACTTCAGGCTGAAAAACCACCCTATGCTACTACTACGGCATAGTGTGCCTCAGGAACAACCTAATCCAATGATCTCCAATAAAGGTTTCTAACTACGTCAACAAGCAAGCAGCTAACTCCTCCCTCTGCTTATTGAAAAGAAATTAATTTATTATAAGTGAACATATTCAAAGAAGAAATGTCCCATTAAGAACAATGGTAAGATGCATTTCATTTAAAAGGAGATAGATCTGTCTTCCTGAACTCTATGAGGAGGATTTCCTGTTAGCTCTGCCAGTTAGTAAGAAGTCATTCATTTGACACCACTGTCTATAAAAGAGATGGATCATGAAAGTGCCTGAGCTGCTGAAAAGAAAGGATTTTGAGATCTGTGAATGAAAAGTGCTATGGCACAAAAGCAGATATGCAGGACAGTGGTTATTCATCATCCTTGTCTTCTAATAAGAGCTTTCCAGACACCTAAGCAATTTCCGAAAATAGTTTCATCAGTTTTGATTAATATCTACACAGTGGCATTATTTCTTTCCTTGTAAGGGGGAAAAGAAAAAAAAAGTATCTTTTAAAGCCATCTATAAAGTGTGATTGAGGTGTATGCTAGAAAACCACTTAAAACAAATAATTTCTTATTTTCAGACCCGCCTTCAGAAATGCTCTCATATTTAGGCTAATACATAGCTATCTATGTGACTTTTGAAAAGCATGGACTGATATACAAGGATTAAACGGCTGTGAGACAGCACATCTTCACCCATGGTTAACTGAGGGAGATTCAGAACTCTTATAAATTCTTTAATGCAGAAGTATAAAAATCATGTGTAAGTAGACTGACATGAGGTCTTGGGAAGCAGCTGGCAGTTGCTAGAAATTCATTGTCAAGCGTATGAATTTTGACCTTCCCTTTACAACCAACCAAGTTATCAGCAAAGGCAAAGTATTCACCATTCTACTTTTTCCTGCTTGAGGCTACAAACCTTAATGTTATCTCAATATGCATTATGAATTCATACACTTCATTAGGAATTACTAGGCAGAGACACATGAAGTAGGCACTTTAAAGACTCTACAGAATTTCTCACACTGTGAGGAAGAATGCTGGGGAATTGCAGACAGCTCGTGCACAGGAGGTATGGAAATCGGAAGTAAGGGTCACCCCAGAAATGCAATTTACTAACTCCTGATCGGTAGAATATTAAAATGTGTTTGAAGGAATGTTTTTTTAAAAAAAAAATAAAGACTACAGTTATTGATGCCACTGTGATTATTCAGTGTCACACTGATTGGGCGTTCCTTTTTAACTCCCGCAGAACCAGAGCGAGCCCACTTGAGGAACATCAGCCTCCTGCACGCCCATGCGAGCCCTTCGGACCTCCGAAGACGTCAGAAAGGCGTTTCCGTCACAATGGCGGCCCGTCGCTGCCCGCCGGCTGCGGCCCCTCACAGGCCGCCTCGGGCCAATACGCTACTTCCGCAGCGGGCGCGGGGCCGGCGGCGTTTCTAGCCCTTTGCTGCCATCTGGCGGGCAGTGGCCGCCACGGCCCGGCCCCCGTGCTTGAGGCGTGAGTCTCCTGTCACGGCTGAGACACAACGGCCTCAACCCGGGCCTGTCGTGCCGGTCCAACAGTGTGACCGTGAGCAGAGTGGGGTGGGGGCACGGTGCACTTTAAAGTCGAGAAGCCTAATCCAGCTGGGAGACTGGCACCAAAATCGCTCGGGTACGACTATGCCGACAATGAATCTCTCTCTTTAGCTTTTGTCTAGGTTATTTAACAAGTGAATGATTGGCACTATAGGCTATTTCTCACCCAGTCAGCCTCTCTTCTCATGCATGCAAATCTGCACACGGGATTTCGTGCCCATTTTTCATTTAAAAGGGAGCTAGAAGAGTATAAATTCATCTCAGTCCTTCATGCTTCTCCTGTTCCCAACCAGTCATCATTTTCATTTATTGTTTGTGCTATCCTTTAAAACTAATCAGACTTTGCTTTTCTAGCTTTCCATTCTGCTGTCTTTTGTTATTGCATGAGAAATAGCAGCACTTTTCTAAGAAGTGACTCAGAAAGCAACTTGGAGGAATAACACAGCGAGTACCCCCCGGCTGACTGTGCACCTCTTTATGAACCCCACATAAGCAAACAGCAGCTCCAACACTGCCAGTGCAAGGGAAAGGAGTTTTGACTTCCTCTTCTGTTATCTTTACGTGTATAAACTGAACCAAAGATGTAAAGCATTATTCTAAATGATAACAGAATAAGAAAGAAATGTAATAATCTACTACTGTGGGTTTGGTAGTGAAAGGGTTAAAATAATTGAAAGCAATAAAAAGTGGCAAATTACTTAATAATGGCAGCAAAGCACTGAGAATTTTCTACTGGACTAATTTTCTGGTTTCTAAGAGATTTTTATTTTATTAAAACAAAACTGCTCCAAATCTTTTTCTGCTTTTTTTCTAGATCATCCCTAACTATGTTGTATCAGGTTAGGCGGTCATCACAGGGAGCTGCCCCAGAAGTGCCACAATTGGTATCCTGCTGTCCAGGATTAGTACCCTTCAGCCTCTCTCCCTCCTCTCTAGGCCAGATTCCCACAAAACTGCAATTCCCATAGTTTGTCCAAGGGGAAAAAAAAACCAACTCCTGCATACAATAGCTGGGAGTTTGGTGGAAGAGAAATCTACTCCCTCTTTCTGGAACCCCAGATTAGGTGGGTATACAGAAAGTGACACCAGACCACAGCTCCAATCAGTCTGGCCTTGCACTCCTGCCACTTGGCAGATGTACTCCAGTGTCCCACAAACCTGACAGTGCCATGGCTGACACCCTCATCTAAGGCACCTTTGATATTATAGGAATCTGTTGAGTAACTTTTTGTAGACTGACCCACTAGACCAAAAGGCAGCAGTAGGCTCTTAATGGCACTTTTGCAAAGGCAAGGCACAGAGCAGGGCTGAAAAAAGCATTCTGCAACATTCAAAACTGGAATTAAAAAAAAAAAAAAACAAACCCAACCAACCCATCATAAAATCATGGAATCATAGAATGGTTTGGGTTGGAAAGGACCTTAAAGTTTATCAAGTTCCAAACTCCCAGCCACCTTCCACTAGACCAGGTTGCTCAAAACCCCATCCAACCTGGCCTCAAACACTTCCAGGGGTGTGGCAGCCATAACTTCTTTAGGCAACCTGTTCCAGTGCCTCACCACCCTCAGAGGGAAGAATTTCTTCCTAATAGCTAATCTAAATCTACCTTCTTCTGGTTTAAAGCCACTGCCCCTTGCAGTGGCCTATCACTGCCTGGGTCTTTGTCAGAAGTCCCTCTCCAGCTTTCTTGTAGGTCCATTTAGTTACCAGAAAGCTGCTCTAAGTTCTCCCCAGAGCCTTCTCTCCTCCAGGCTGAACGACCCCAGCTCTCTCAGCCTGTCTTGACAGGAGAGGTGCTCCAGCCCTTTGATCATTTTCATGGCCTCCTCTGGACTCACTCCAGCAAGTCCACATCCTTCCTATGTTGGGGGCCCCAAACATATTACTAATACATATTACATATTTACACATTATTCCGGACATGTTATAACATACTACGTTCAAGAAAAAATACAATGCTGTGCAGGTGCACAAAAGAAAAAGGACAAACAAGGAGTTTCAAGTTTTTTGAATCCATTTTACAGAAACAAGAATGAGTTAAAATAAGAGGTTCTTTTCCATGCATCTCACTGGGGAAAAAGGGATCTGGAACAAAGTGAATACTCTCTGGAAAGATTTTTAAAAGACATTTTCTGTCAAAAGAAAAGGTTTGTGTCAAAACAGCAATGCCAGAACAAAAGAAAGGCTCTTTGCAGATGACATTAATAGCACCTGCAGTGTTAGGTAAGTCTTTTGCCTAGACCTACTATTTACAGGTGCTTCTGCTGCGGAGCAAGTGGTCAACCAACCTGAAAGGTGGCATCATATCACTACCCAAGAAGGCAACAATCAACCTCAATTAAATGGCTCAGCTGAGGTTTCCAGTCAGAGGTGAAAATAGCCACCTTGGTCTGAGTTCAGGTGGCTTTATAACCGAGAAACAAAAAGATGAAGAGAGTCTTCTTGTAGTAAAGTCTCTGTTAATTTTTGGCACTTTATCAGAGACATCTTCAAAATTCATCAAAACAAGCTTATGAAGAATCACCAGTCTCATATGGCTGGGGCAGCTGGTCATGTTTCACTATGAAGTGTATTGCTCATATTAGGACTGTAGCTACCATTGCTGCCAGATAAATTTTGTGCCCTTCTTACTGTTGTGAAAACTCTACATAAAAAAAAAAAAACCATACAGAAGTGCTGAAAGAGAAGTACAAGACAGCTGTTAAGTGCAGAGACACATTCAAGAGGACATGAGCTTTGACATGTTAGTGTTCTGTGAATCTCGAGAGATTCAAAAAAGCCAACTGCAAAGTCTGAAGTTACATGCTGATTTCCCTGCCAGAGAAAGTGGTGATTGCTGCCAATGCCAGATTTGTCAAATATTAGGTAATTTCTGAAACCTCATCTGAAAGGAATAACTAGAGCTGAGCCAGATCATGCTGAGAGGATCCCACTAATTCACTGTAAGGAAGAGCATTCATCACCATCCTTTAATCATGCAATTCCATATATTAGCAGAAAGTTAAGTAGAAAGACCTCTGGACTTAACTGATCTGTTTTTCACTTACTTTGCCCATACTGCCCCTTGCTGCATCTCAGCTCTCTACATACTGGAAGAATACAGCCTTTAAGAGGTGCACGCACCCCCACTGGAGCGCACAGAAGCAATCTGTGTCATGATGCCTTAGCTTTGGTTCTTTCATATGGCTTGCAAAAAGATGCACTTGTTTCTATAATCTGTCTGACCATAAATAGTTCATTTTTACTTTATGGCTTCTTGGAGAAAAGATCTTAAATGAAAGTTAAGTCCCTTAGAGTTATCTTTAAGTTTTTCTATGGACTTCAGTGAGCCAAAAGAGTTCCCCTGTTTTTGCAACATTTCTGTACTGGGACTAGTCCCTTCTGCTGAGCCAACAAGGTTTCTTGTGACAGGCTGGTGAGCCTAAGGAAGGAAGGGAGCCTTGTAGCTATGTGTAATAAAAGGGTTTGTAGTTAAGGCAGCGAATCTCAGCCTGATTTGCAACAAAATGCACTTCTTTTTTTTTTACATGCAAAACTATCTGCATGGTGTCATCTAGCAAGGTTTTTCTGCTGTGGAGTTGTTGCACAGAGACCTATCTTAGAACCTATTCTCTAGGTAAGAAACCTATGCCAGCTATTATCTCTCTGGAGTATTGAACTCCTTACACTTCATTTAGATAGAAGAAAACAAGATATTATGAGAAGACGTTTCAGAATAACTAAAGAAACCCTAAAATCATCATTCAGAGGCTAAATGGTGACACACATTATTTTAAATGAGGAGTGACCAATGTTGATCCTGCTAAGAATTAAACATTCAAATCTAAGGAGCATAGTTTTAATTAAGCCTAGCCCAGTCCACAAGTGAACAGGAGGCACTGCTCTTATACATGCTTCTTTCAAGCTAGATAGCAAATAACTTCAAGCTTCTCCAAAAACTCCTTAACCTTGGATGAAGTCTCCTGAGAGTTAAGGAAGCACTTTTCAAAAGCAGCAAAGCTTCTGAGGGGAAAGAAAGCTGTTTAGGCATTGATGTGGCTTTGTAACATTTATATTGCATCCCTACAGCAATTAGGTGGAGTTAGATTGACATTTCATTGGGAAAGGCACCCACAAATGCCTCTTGTTTGCTCTCACAGCTGAACTGTACAGAGGAAGACAATCAGTTGGTGAGAGGCACAAAGTGACAGCAAGAAGGGCATGACTAATGCAACAGACAGCAGTTGCAGCAGCCCTAGCACTCAGAAGGGCTGCAGCTTTTCAGATAATATAGTTAGAAACTCTTTAGAAAGCACAGAGGTACTGAGCACTGAATGAGAATGCTTGTACTGGTGAGATGGCTCTAAACCACCTGCCTCCATCCAAAATGGTCCATTTTTAATAGCCACAAGCAAGTGACTTTGTATAACATGTATTCTCCTCTTCTGCTTTAGTACAAATGGTTAAAAGCAACCAGCTTTTCTTTGAACTGGAAGAGAACAGAGTTGCTCTTAGATGCAGAAGCAACTGAAAAGTAAAGAAATTACAGATTTTGATCTGAGACCACTTCCTGACTAATACTGCAGACAGAGTAATACGCATTATCCTCATGCTGCTAAGTATTTGTGACACAGCTTCCAATCACTGCACCTTTTGTGTAATCATGCCAGCACACCCTAGTGCTATGCTAAAGATTTTAAATATAGGAAACGCAGACTGATGATGTATGTTTGGAATACAGAGAAGTTAGATCAAAGCTGGGTGTCAAAGCAGAAGGCTTTTCATGATTGGAGGGAGGAAATGTCAGGACAACCTGAACAATGCAGAATTTTGAGTCATGTACATCCTCCTACTCTGAAGCCAGATAGGCAGTGAGTCCTGTGAGAGGAGGCAAAATGGACTTTCTTGCTGCAAAACAAACCTGACATCCAAAAACCTTCATCTAACTCTGAGGAGCCTGTCAACACATCAACATTACACACAATCAAGGCTTGGAGTAGGATAGGAAAAACCTGATATTCTCCATGATCATTTTCTTATTAGAGAGTTGACAGAGCGATTATCATCTCAGGGGAGGCTCTCAGTGCAGAACTTAACATCTGTGGAGAAAATGCAACTGACACAGCAGGATATAATTTCATCACACACAAGTTAAGCAAAAATTTCAGAATTCTGAGCTAAATGCTTTCTTTTAGTTTTGTTGAGACAAGTACTTTCAGAATTCCACATGTTCCACAGAAATTATCTGTATTCAAATGGCTGAATAACTTAATTTTTGCATGTTTCCAATCTTACCAAAATGAGTAACCTCAAAAGAATTTCACAGACAAGTTTATAAGCAGAGATATACCTTGACTATTGTAATCAACATTTTTCAGTGACAAAACGTTACAACCAGATGAATGTTGCACCAGATCTAAGTCACTGCAATTATAAGAACATTACAGCACAGGAATTCTCCAAGCTGCCATGAGTATTTTAGAAAAGCTTTCCTTCATCACTTGTTTGTTGCCACCTTTGACAATCCAGGAAACATGTCCATATTATGCATATGCAACCTTCCTAGCATTCATTTACTCTGAAGCAACAACATGCTCTACCTGTCCCTGCACATCACAACACATTCTTCCAACGCAAAGCAATGGCAGTGCAGCAGGATGAAGAACAGTTCACTGTGAATGCTGTGTGATCGTAGCTAATCTTTTGATTCACAGCACTTCTCAGCCCATTATTATCATAAAAAAAGACAAATGGAAAAACCTGTAGGTATTCTGTTGTCTCTATAAAATGTTGCAGGTAAGAGCTGCAGGAGTCCAGAAAACAGTGCTCCTTCAGTGCAAATCTGTATACTGCCAGCAACTCACACTCTGCAAGGAATGCTTGATTTGAGGAAATGAATTCTCCAATTTGAATCAGCACCAGTTACAGAGCTGCTAATCTTCTGGGTGCGCCTTCTGCAGAAAATATTGAGGGAGATACCTACAGGATACTTTCCTTCTACAGAGGTAGCAGAGGGCATCAGTTAGAACACCAGAAATTTAGGCTTAACTAGCTGTTTAATCACAGGCTTTTGTCTGGCCTTGTATAATTCCCTCAGTTTCCCAGCACTTTGGTTCCTTTTCTGGAAAATGTTCCTCTTGTGGTAGAAGAGGTGTTTAGGTACCCAGAACATATGCGTGTTGGAAGAGAAATGGATGAGATGGACATGCAATGCAACGAGTGATAACCTTCTGACATGCATTTCTACATAATACAATTGCTTTTTTCCTCTCAGATTTTATCAGCTATAAAACCTTCTACCACATCCAGCACTTCCCAGTATCGCGTGTAAACTAAGTCCCATGGCAGTGAAAGAAGCACCCCTGATTTGGCAGCCCACCCTTCATCCACTCTGCAATAGCTTCCAGCCCTGTCTGCAAACATACCTCCCCCTAGCTGCAGGCTAATCTGATTTAGCAAAGAAATGGTTCTCCTCCATTAGCTTTCACACCCATGCACTGTTTTGGTCTAATACTATTGTAAGTGGGAAATAAACAGGCATTTTTTAAGCCAGCCATGTCTGCTGCAATGTGTTACCAATAGCCTCGGTCTAACTAGCTTCAATTTCTGAATCATGTTTGCTACCCAACTCTCCAAACACTCCAGCTCTGCCACACTCCAGTGCAGACTAGTCAGGAGAAGCCAGGGCATCCTTCTTCACTGGTTTTTCCATTGTTCTAATGCCACAGTCACAAGCATACTGAAGCTGTAAGGCTTGATCTGCCACCGCTTATCTGTGTATACTAGTTTCAATGTTTCAGCTGAAAAAAGATGTCCGAAAGTGCCATACACTGTGTAGAAAACCACAGCTTCTCCTCTTGCTATCTAATGTACTCACCCAAGACTGCGTCTGATTCTGGTGCACTGAAAAACAGGCATAAAAGGTATCAGATTTTCTTAGAAGGGGTAATTTACTCTTCCAATCATTTTAAAGTATATGAATGGAAAGCTAACAGGAGTCTTTCTCTCCTCAGAAGGAAAACTTCACAGCAACACTGTTAGAAGGAAGGGTACCCAAGCAAGCTCATTTCCTCCTTTCTCCCACTCACAAGTGGTTCCTAAAATAGATTTTCCTTCCCATAAAAAAAAATAAACATTTTTTAATGAAAGTTGCTTTAATAGAAGGTTGCCCTTTCATTCATGCATTACAGGGAGACTGTAAACCCAGGACAATTTGCTACATGCTCCGAATATCACCATCCCACTTCAGAAAATGGAAAACAAAAACAAACAGATCAAACATTTATCTCTTTGACCACCAAAATCAATGGATACTTGCTCACAACGTATAGGATTTTCTACTCCTGGACACAAAACAACAGTTTTTGTTACTATAAAACAGAAAGCTTCCAAATACAATAATATTAAAGAACTCGTATAGAAACAAAATATCCCCACCATTATAGACAGATCCCCCTAAAAGACTACAGATAAAGACAGAACTTCTGTTTTCCCAAACCCAGAGCTAAAGGATTCATCTAGGAAGTCCAGCTTGTCCCTGGCTGGTTTTTGACTGGTTACTTCAAAAAGCAGTGTCTGACAGAAGAATCTCAATCCTGTAAATTGCCAATTCTGGAGCACATTCTGCTTGTTTCAAATTCCACATATTGCAATTATGAGTAAAACACATCATAAGCTTATATACATATTAAAGTGTTCAACAATGAGCACATTCCATTCTCTTGCATGACAAGTAACATTTTTCTTTTAATCTGCTTTAATTAATATCCTTCAGCTTATTTTTGTCGCCTGTATATTATGACCAATGGGCAGATGGTTCATAAACTGATACAGCATTTCGAAAACTCTTTAATGAGTAGTTTGAATTCTTTATTATTTTGAAACTTCTGTATTTGTCAAAGCCCACAGTGCATTATCTTCATTTGTCTTATGCCTCAAGGTTTCCGCAAAGGCACCTGAGTTGTGAATACGTCCTTCTCTTTTGCTTGCTATGTACTTTTATGTTTCACAGACATAGCTGTCTAAAGAAACATGGATTTGGCATGATGCATATGGACTGAATTGCTGTGGTTAAAAATCTAATTTTTACTGGTGGTTGAAATTGTGGTTAAAAATTTAGGTGGTTAAAAATGTAATTGTATAGAATCTGAATATACCTTAAATATACCTAAAATAAAGCAAGTGGTGAGATTTCAGTCTAGAAAAGAGGGATTTTACCTACCCAAATGAAAAGCTCCAATATAGAACAGCTTACTCAACAATTGGAAACGCAAAATACCTTTTTCTCAAGCAATAATTTGTTGACTGTCCAGGGTTCTGCAAACAGCAAATGTTCAGGACTGACCTGTCCTATGCATCTCAGCATTGACCCTGCAGACTGAGCAAAGAGCAAGAGAGAAGGAAGCAACTTCGATTTGATTCTTGTTTCAGCCCTCAATACTACCCACACAATTTACATTAAACAATCTTTAGATAAAAACACAAATAAGCCTGGGAACAGTCTGCTCACAGAAGCTTCACATTCCAGCCAAGCACTTCAACACTAGACACCACAATGATTTTCATTTCTGTTTGATCTCGTTTTGGCCCCAGGAATACTGCACAGTGACCCACTTTTTAAATATGGAAAATCAGACTGGACATAAGACTTTTCCCTCCATTTGTAGCCTAATGCTGAGAAACTCTGGTGAAAAAGAAATGGGAAATTACAGCCATTCAAGTCACTGGCAGCTACATTTGGGAGCAGGTTGTGAACTTGTGAAGCAGCAGCTCTCTTCAGATGCCATAATCTCCCTGAACAAGGGGAAAGATCTCAGATATGGATAGCACTTAGCATTTCCTATGGGCTAGTTCAAATCTGTCTGCATTCAACACACATCTGAGATAGATACCATTCTGAATTACACTTTTATTTTGTTTTGGCCATTGTCCCTACTACTATTTTCTTTCTTAACACTTCTCACTCCTGAACAGTATGCCTTGTGATTACTATGCTGCTTCCATAGCTTTGAAAGTTTGTAAGCCAGCCCTTGTGAGCTGTGTTCCCCACAGTGCATGATATCCAAGAGGATGAGGCCTGAGCAGACCTGTATGTTGTCCCTGACCTGAAAACCCAAACTTTAAAATCTAGTTCTGATAAGGAATGAATTATCAAAGCAAAATTGTAAAGCGCTTCCAGGACAATGGTTCTGTTTTCAGAGCGGAATCCATATTCCTTTAAA
This sequence comes from Psittacula echo, assembly GCF_963264785.1. NCBI lineage: Eukaryota > Metazoa > Chordata > Aves > Psittaciformes > Psittacidae > Psittacula > Psittacula echo. The sequence continues at coordinate 33,967,757 of NC_137743.1, forward strand.
ATGGAGCAATCATGAGCTGCTTCAGTTCACCTTAACATTTCAATATAGCCAAAAGTTAGATCTATTATCATATTTTTTCTCTGACATGCAAACTTTGGCAAACTGAGAAAACTAGTTAGCAAGATTGTCTAGAGTGACTCAAATGTGTAAATAATGAAACAGAACCCTGGCTCTTAATTTCATGAGTAGGGGAGGGAAGAAGTGACGCCGTTATCCATTCACAGTACAGTGGAGTCAGAGGATAATTTAGATTTGGCCTAGCAATTAAATACAGCTTTTCTTTTGTTTTCAGTAGGGGTGGTTAACTTCCTTCATGAGAATAAGAGTAGGGCATCTCATGGGAGTGAAGCATTTACCACATCCTATGAATTAATCAAAATTTGGACAATCACAGCAAAACTAAAAATAAAGAGATAAACAGTCTCCATCCAAAGGTGTAAAAAAACTCATAGGAGACAGGATTTTTGTTCCTATAATTTGAAAGCAATACCCTATAACCCAGAGAAAAAAAAGAAAACAACCCATGCTATGTGTATTTTTAAAAGGAGCAAGCAAGGAGATAGAACTGACATTTTGCAAGACTGTGGTATCATTACTGTAGAATGAGTAAATCTAGGACAGAGAGAGAAATGAAAACTGTGATAAAATGCCACATGGTTTTATCAAGTTAGACTGCGGCAGTCTATAGTGTCTCTCTTCAGATAACTGGTTTTTTTAGGCAAATTCAATCCATTGGAACTAATCTCAATAGACTTAAACCACGAATTGTTTTCACTGCCTCAAGACAGATTGATTATTAAAGCAGAAAAAAATGGAGATTATAAAATAACTATTAGGTAGCTAAGAGATTACAACTGTTTATTGTATTGAGAAGAAAAGGGGTGTCTTTCTAAAATCATTACCAGTCCCAGTTCTGCTTAGGATTTTAATAAAACCATTGGTCCAAGGAGAAGACAGTCCAAGAAGCTGCATGGTACTGAAGCTTCAGGTAACACAAAGTAGGAAGGTAATGCCAATTACTAAGAACAAGTTTACTTGCAAAAAGAATTTTATAGCCCTATGGCATAGAATCACAGAGGCAGAAAGCAATTCAACAACACAAAGGCCTGCATTCATAAGCAAGCATTTTGTTGCTGGAGTCTGGGCCTTAATATGTGAAGGTGCCAGTAAAGGAAAAAAGCAAAATCCTTATGGTTAATAGTAAGATAATAACATGGTGCCAAACCAGTTAGCTCCAGGGATCACCAAAGCTAATCATGGGCAACACTCCACTGTTTATTTACTTCTAGAAAAGTCAAAATGTACACAAAGTTGCTGGGTTTAGGCCTCCAGCCCTATCTCTGTTAAAGTGCAAAAGAGAGAAGTAATATCAAATTTAAAGTTTGCAACTAGAGTATGAGTTGACAAGGACAGACATGGACTAAAATCTTGACTTGAAAAATAAACTCATATTCATATTGGGATGAATTAAAATTTTAGGAATGCCTCAGTTTAAGCCTGGATTTCAAACTCAGGAACATTCAGATCTGATGCTGCGGTTCAGGCTTGTATCTCTGACACTGTTTCACCTTATAAAATGAGAAACAACATAAAACAGGCTACAAAGGACATGCTGCTCCACTTTATTGATTAGGCTTCTAGAAAGGCAAGATTCCTCTCCCACCCTTACCTGAGGAACAGGCAAGATGATGCAGTAAGGAGGAGAGGGGTATAGGCAGCTAATCCATACAGGCTCTGAACAGTCTGGGATGTCCACTCCTCATTGAATGGGACAGTTGCTTATAACCTAGCTGTGTGTTGATCCCCATTCTTCTTGTCCTGTTAAAAGCCTTTCTAGAAGAAACATCTGTCTATCAAATAGCAATGTTGGAATACTGTTCCCTATACTCACTCTAATTTTCTTAATCCTTTTCATGAGATTTGAATTTCAGTTTAAAAATTAGGAATAGTTGCCTCTGTCATGTTCACTAGAACAAGAGATGAGCAGTCTTCTACTTCCACGCTTCCTAGTATAAACAAAAAGTGAGCAGGAGGATTATTACAAGCGCTCAGGGATTTTCCTCGGCTCCTTACATGTATTTACACTAGACAGGTACTACAAGTAATGCATAGCAAACGTAGAGACTTCAGTAAAAACTATGAAAAACCTGAAGCAGCTCCAGCCCAATTTGCTACATCTGTTCCCCAAGGCATTCAGCTGGGACAGCGAAAGGAGGGAAAAGGCACCAACAGTCCAGAGGTCAAGAAATTAAGTGCCTTTGCCAAGGCCTTGGCTTCAGATTACGGAATTTTTACCACAGTTGATGGTAAAGTAAGCGTTAAGAATGACGGAAACGATTCTGAAGTATATACCTGCATTTAAGTAAACTAGTCACTAGATGTCACTGTAAAATGTGTCTAACAAAACGGAGTTAAAAATATACCCGTCAGCATGGTCAACATCACTCAGGACCTCTCAGCTATGAGATTGCATTCTTCCTAAAGAACCAGGAAACCTCAAAGCCTTAGTTGAAACGCTAAAAAATTTGCAGCATCAGGTAACCATTAAAAAATTTGGACATTGAATGTCCCAGGCACTGAACGAAGATCTCAAACTTGCTGGAATTTCAGCATTCTCAGTGCCAAGTATTAATGGGAAACAAAGCAGTCAGTGAAAGGTGGCTTATACGCAATGTACTAAGATGTTTGAGTTTCATTCTACACCTATAAAATACCGACACTGACCTTCTGCTGAGGTTATCTCATTCTAAGCACCGCAAAAGCCACTGTTGAAACTGGATCTTTCGAAAGTACTAAACTCTCCTAAGGAATACTCAGTAGCAGCTACAATAGAACCATTTGGGTCCCATTCACTTCATAAGAAGTTAAGGCAATTAAACTTTTTTCCTGTCTGAGAGAGCATTCTGGACAGCCATCTTGCAAAAGTGAATTTTTAATGCCATCACGTTTACAGTTCTAGTTAATGCTTTGTACTCTGCATTACCAGCTGGAAATTTCAGTTTCTTGATTTAGAATGTGATTCTCATGGTACTCCCTTTCTAGCAACTGATTTCTGTGGGCCTGATCCAACTAAACTAATAATTGTGGTTTTTTCACTTCAATAAACCAAACAAGGAGCTTCTTGCAGGTTTGGGTTTTTTTTCCCCTAATAAATAAAAGATCAAATCTTCATTCCTCATTTTATATGAAACATTCTTTGATGGCTTGCAGATGTAAATACATAAGAGACAGAAATGCAACCTTCTATAGCTCTGTTTCCTGCAGAACATTTAACCACTCTCTATGGAACACTGGAGCTCCTTTTCTTCTCTCCACCCATCCCACCCACCCCTCCACTTCTAAGGAATTCACTGTCCCATCCTCTATTTCTCTCTCCACACTTTTACTTCTCCCCTGTGAATTACTGTTTGTTCTTCTTTTTCACAAACCTGTTCTTCCTATTTTCCTACCTATAATGGAAGAGACTCAGTTCTTATGAAAATATATTTGTTTCTCCATCCTATCTCAGGCATGTTACCTACTCAATGTAACAGCTGCTAGTTTCTATGCCTGTCTTTCCTCCTTGTTGAGTGCTTAGCCAACTACTCAGCTTCCAGCATTTCTCTACCAGTCACTGCTGTCTAGGCAGTTCCAGCACCTGGACTCACCAGTACTGATACTCCTTTCATAAAAGCAAGAATCAGGGGTAAATCTATAACCTTGCTGAATTCAACAGTAAAATTCCCACTGGTCTGAAGATGACTAGGATTTTTTACAGGCTTATACCAATTAGAAAAGAAGGGATGTAAGGCTTCCATTTCTGGATTCATCTGTCAAAATTATTAAAGAAAATCATCCACTCTAATTTTGGGTTAACTGTGGTTTAGCAGTTTGTTCATGATGGATTTGATGAATGAATGATTTTGTGATTCCTGCTCTGTGGCTGTATTTTTAAGAGGTCTCATGGTGTTACAAAACCCACACTATTTATTTCCATGATTAGAGATCATCATTCTCTACATAAAATAAAATACACTTTTTAATGATATGATTTGTACTTGAAGTACTTTCATGTGCTTTTAAATTTTAATATACATTTCAATTTTCTTTTTCCTGCTCTTTCCTAAGTCACTTCAAAGCACCATTAGAAGTTACATGAGCTTGCAGCAGCTGCACCAAGCAGAACAGTGGGAAAGACGGCATCCGAAAAAAATGAATTAAATTGATACTGTAGGACCATTTGACCTTTGGTGAACTTAAATTCCCACCTATGAACAAAAACTGCTAGAAGTATGTCTGCATGAGGGTTTCAGGACTGATCCCAGAACATTAAAATTAAACGAGAATTCACAGAGCACTTTTTAGTTCTTATCTCTATATTATACATGAAAAAAAATGCCTTAAAACTAAATTTTAGAAGACTTCACAAATAATCTGAATTGCAGACCTTTCTACTGAGTTTAGCAGGTTGTGCCTTTGCAATTCATATGCATGAAGAGACAGAGTCTTCAAAACACAAATAAAATCTCCAGGAAGTATATTTGTCACCATAAGTTGGGAGCTCAGCTAAAAGATTGATGGAGCACCTAATTTAAGCACCATGGCTGGCTGGCTTAGTTTGGATGTCAGGACTGTTTCTCACCACAGATTGTGTGGAAAGTCTGACTGAGAACTGAGGAAAACTGGCAGACTAAATCACTTGCTGTACTTTTGAACTATGTGTCATAACACCCATTGCAGCCATGTATATTAAGCAGACAGAATTCCACCTTGCAGTGTTGTACCTCCACGGAAGCCTGTGAACAGACAGCTTTAAGGTAAAGACCCTAACTTGTTACCAGTCTTTGTCAGACCTTCAGGGGTACTGCAGAACCTGTATTCAGTTTTAGGTTACACATTTTCAGTAGAATCACTGATGATGTATGAGTTAGGAACAAACAAACAGGCTGACAGTTTGGATCCAGGGTGAGTATACACTGCATATTGTCAAGGAGGAGGGTGGGTAGAGAAGAAAGACATAATTTCATCAATTCTCCAGGATAAAGGAGAGGACCTTAAAAAGGCTAGGAGGATTGGCCAGGTTAATAAATGGTTAGAACAGTGGTGCCATAGTCAGGGGTTTGGGTATTTAGAACATGGGACGCAATTTAGGAGGCCAGGTCTACTGGAGGCTCGTGGAGCTAGTCTGACAACAAAGGGGAGCAGCGGTTTTGGTAGGAGGCTTGCCAGGCTGGTCAAGAAAGCTATAAATTAGATGTGTTGGGGGAAGAGGGCATCATTCCATCCCAACACACCCAGTCAGTTGCCAGCACCTATAATAAATGCTCAGAGCAATGTAGAGATATTCCAGCTGCTCCCGCCAATGAGACAGCTTCATTTGGAGCTCGGCTCAGATGCCTTTATACAAACGCCCATAGCATGGGGAACAAACAAGAGGAATTAGAGATGTGCGCACATCTAGGGGGATATGATATCACTGGTACCACAGAAACATAGTGGGATGGCTCCTAAGACTGGAGTGTTGGAATGGAAAGTTAAAGGCTCTTTAGAAAAGACAGGCCTGGCAGATGGGGAGGGGGAGTTGCTATTTACGTTAGGGATAGGCTGGAGAGTATGGAACTCTGTCTAGGGACAGGTGAGCAGTCAACAGAGAGTTTTTGGGTCAGGGTTAAAGGGAGAACAGCTATGGGGGACATTACTGTGGGGATCTGTTACAGACCGCCTCACAAAGAGGAATCTGTGGATGAAGCACTCTACAGAGAGATAGGAACAGTCTCACGCTCGCAGGCCCTTGCCCTCATGGGGGACGTCAACCACCCTGATATCTGTTGGAGGAAAGGTACAGCCCGGCACAAGCAATCCAGGAGGTTTCTCGATTGTGTGGAAGACAACTTCCTTCTGCAAGTAATAGAGGAGCCGACAAGGAGAGGTGCCATGCTTGACCTCATCCTCACCAACAGGGAAGGGCTCGTTGGAAATGTGATACTCCAGGGCAGCCTTGGTTATAGCCATCATGAGATGGTCGAATTCGAGATCCTCAGGACAGGAAGAAGAGCGTGCAGCAGGCTCACTGCCCTGGACTTCAAGAGAGCAGACTTTGGCCTCTTCAGGAACCTGCTCAGTAAGGCTCCATAGGATATAGCCCTAGAGGGCAGGAAGCCCAAGACTGCTGGTTGATATTCAAGGATCACCTGCTCCAAGCTCAGCAGTGTTGCATCCCAACTAGAAGGAAGTGCAGCAGGAGGGCCAGGAGACCTCCTTGGATGGATAAGGAGCTGCTGAGGAAACTTTGAGGGAAAAAAGAGGCTTATAAAAGGTGGAAGCAGGGACAGGCGGCCTGAGAAGAATACAGGGATGTTGTCTGGGAAGCTAGGGACCAGGTTAGGAAAGCTAAGGCCCAGTTAGAATTAAATTTGGCTAGGGACGTGAAAGATAACAGGAAGGGATTCTATAGGTACACAGCGAATTAAAGACAGACTAGGGACAAGGTAGGCCCTCTCCGGAAGCTATAAGGAGAACTGGCTACCCTGGATTTGGAGAAGGCTGAGGTTCTTAATGACTTCTTTGCTTCAGTCTTCACTGGCAAAGGCTCTGACTGCGCCACCCAAGTCTTGGAAGGCGGACGCAGGGACTGTGAGAATGAAGACCCTAGGCCCACTGTAGGAGAGGATCTGGTTCAAGACGATCTTAAAAACCTAAATGTGCACAAGTCCATGGGACCTGATGAAATCCATCCGCGGGTCCTGAAGGAGCTGGCAAATGAAGTTGCTAAGCCACTGGCCATCATAATTGAAAAATCATGGCAGTCAGGTGAAGTTCCTGACAACTGGAAAAAGGGAAATATAACCCTCATTTTCAAGAAGGGGAAAACCACAGAGCAGTCAGTCTCACCTCTGTGCCTGGCAAAATCTTGGAGCAGATTCTCCTGGAAGGCATGCTAAGGCACATGAAAAACAAGGAGGTGGTTGGTGACAGCCAGCATGGCTTCACTAAGGGGAAATCCTGCCTGACCAACCTGGTGGCCTTCTATGATGGGGCTACAGAACTGATGGACAGGGGTAGAGCAGTTGACGTCATCTACCTGGACTTGTGCAAAGCGTTCGACACTGTCCTGCATGACATCCTTGTCTCTAGATTGGAGAGACATCAGTTTGATAGATGGACCACTCGGTGGATAAAGAACTGGCTGGATGGCCGCACGCAAAGAGTTGTGGTCAATGGCTCGATGTCCGGCTGGAGACAGGTAACGAGTGGTGTCCCTCAGGGATCGGTGTTGGGACCAGTCTTGTTCAACATCTTCGTTGGTGACATGGACAGTGGGATTGAGTGCGCCCTCAGCAAGTTTGCCGATGACACCAAGCTGTGTGGTTCAGTTGATACACTGGAGGGAAGGGATGCCATCCAGAGGGACCTCGACATGCTTGTGAGGTGGGCTGATGCCAACCTTATGAAGTTTAACCATGCCAAGTGCAAGGTCTTACACCTGGGTTGGAGCAATCCCAGGCATGGCTACAGGTTGGGCAAAGAAGAGATTCAGAGCAGCCCTGCGGAGAAGGATTTGGGAGTGTTGGTTGATGAGAAAATGAACATGAGCTGGCTTCAGTGTGCGCTCACAGCCCAGAAAGCCAACCGTATCCTGGGCTGCATCAAAAGGAGCGTGACCAGCAGGTCGAAGGAGGTGATCGTGCCCCTCTACTCTGCTCTCGTGAGACCTCACTTGGAGTATTGTGTACAGTTCTGGTGTCCTCAACATAGAAAGGACATGGAAGTGTTGGAACAAGTCCAGAGGAGGGCCACGAGGATGATCAGGGGACTGGAGCACCTCCCATATGAAGACAGGTTGAGAAAATTGGGGCTGTTCAGCCTGGAGAAAAGAAGGCTGTGTGGACACTTCATAGCAGCCTTCCAGTATCTGAAGGGGACCTACAAGAATGCTGGGGAGGGACTCTTCATTAGGGACTATAGTGATAGGACATGGGGTAACAGGTTAAAACTGAAACGGGAAGTTTAGATTGGATATAAGGAAGAAGTTCTTTACTGTAAGGGTGGTGAGGCTCTGGAATGGTTTGCCCAAGGAAGCCGTGAATGCTCCACCCCTGGTGGTGCTCAAAGCCGAGTTGGACAGAGCCTTGGGTGACATGGTTTAGTGTGAGGTGTCCCTGCCCTTGGCAGGAGGGTTGGAAGTAGATGATCTTAAGGTCCTTTCCAACCCTAACTATTCTATGGCTCTATGATTCTATAATTGTTCGCAAGAGAAAGCTACAGATTTGAAAACAAAGGGATCATAAAGTGACCACTTTCATGAGGTCACTTAGCCCATTGGTATTAAATTTAATGGATTGTTTAAATGTAAGCTTGTAAGATACTGAAAAAAAAAAAAGTCAGCAACCATTTAATAAAATCTCCGAAAAAAAGAGATGTATGTCTGGCTTAGATGATGCAACTGATTTAGTGACACATTTTAGACTTAAGCAACACAGCTGTATTTTCTTCCAAAGCAGAAACAGAGGAGGCTGAAAAGGAAAGTTTCTGTTACGCACAGTTTTAGGATGAGTTTGGTTCCTGCAACAAGATTTCAGTCCACTGGAAGGCAATCCAAGAATCTCCAAGGATGGAAATTTGACAGTAATTTTGTTTCACAAATAATATAAACCACATTTCAGATATGAAATAAGCTATCTGCCCCCAGCAGCATTATGCTACAGGCTACTTAGAACTGGGCTCTTGAACTTTCTAATGCAAATTCTGAGATCTCTGGAAAAACTGCCTGCTTGGATTCTCAGGGTTGCCAAGCCTGAAGCAGTTTAGCTGGCAGGTCTGTCTTAGAGCTACTGATCTTGGAAAATTTGGGTTTCACTGCCAGTGTTCCAGTAAACATTGTTTTGGTTTTGTGGAATAAGAAATCTTGCCATATATTGCTGCAACAGCAGAAGAGACAAGTAGCAATCTTTAAATATGTGTTACATGCATTGTTAATGCATAGGAAAATGAACACTGTGAAATTATTCAGTAAGACTTAAGTCTTACTCTGTAAGAATTAAGTCTGCTGGCCATATAAAAGTTACAGGGAACAACTGCTTACTCTTAATGCCTTGGCGACCAAGATCTGGAAAGAAGACATATTACTTCTATTTAAATCATCAGATAAAATTTTCCCTTTGGAAACAGGAGAGAGAGATGACTATCTTTGGATCCTAGAACAATGTGACACAGTCATGTATATCTTTATTATGTAACATATATCTATAGCCTACATGACCTAAAATAGGTTTTTGACATAGACACAAAAGGATTGATTTCTTTTCAGTCATTGGTGTACAAACAATCTTGCGAAACACCTGAAGAAGCTTTCAGTATGTGGCAGCTAGTTAAAAGTAAAAGACCATTTTTTGTTACGGAATTACAAGCACTGATAAACTTTTAGGAAATATTCCCAAAGGCAGTTTAAAGAGAGTTTGCTATTTGCAGAAGGCACTATTACTATTTAATTTATAGAGTTAATAAAATTATTCTGAATTATTTAATAAAGTAGGGAATAATCACAAAGTTAATAGTTGTCTGCTTTGATAGTGGTATGAATCATGCACCAGAATAAAACATGCTGTTAATGAAATAAACAACTATAACAATTTCAATTTATATGAAAAATAATTACAAAGCAAAAGGACTTAGCTGTACTGTTTTTCAAAGAGGCAAGTGGGTGTTGTGCAAGGGCAATGGCTTTTACTAGATCTAAGAACTTTTTACTGTATTTTAACACATGCATTTTTACATTCCTTTATTATCATAATGTATCACCAATTTATATCACTATTGAATGCAAGCACTTTATCTCATTCTTTTGTGAGTTACCACAGTATTTCTAAAGCACAGTGATCTCAGGACAGAAAGAAACCATTTGTAGTTTCAATCTGAATATAAATCCTTGGAAAGAAGCAGATGTAAGAGAGGGGAAAAAAGAGGGGAGAAACAACAGACAATTTTAATTCCTTCCTTTCTCAGTTTAAAGTTCAGGCCTTTCCAATCCCTTATAATACTCTTTCAAAGACTGAAGTTGCTACAAGTGGTTTGAGCTAGCTGACAGATAAAGCATCATACAGTCCGTGTACAACTGCATACACAGTGAAGGATTAGAACTGACCACGTAAATAAGACTGTGTAAGCCTAAAATAGATGGAGAAATTTGTAGGTTTTGTTTGACTATTGCCCAGTGTTGCTGTTCATAATGTGCAGGGCTATTATTGAACCTTACCTGCAATCAAACCCTTTGTTCAAAGCTTTAGAAATATCTGGTGAATATTCAGAAAACAAATAAACAAACAAAAATGTGTCAAATAGCCAAGTCTTGCATTAAAAAAATACAAAGCATAATTTCATCCTGTTGTTAAGTAGAACACAATGAATATCTCCTCCTTTTCAGCATTTTTAGTTTCCCAATCAAGACTGTAAATGGAAGAGGAGTTTTCATTTGTGGCTCGGATTCATATTTTTAATTAACAACAGCTGTTATTATCTACCTCAGTGTATATCTTCAGGATGTGCACAGCTTCTACAAGAACTTTTTAGTAAATCCACAGTGAATCACTCAGATTCCTGTCTCAGTGTAATAGCTTTCTATTTCAGTTACATTTAGCATTTAGCAAGTACAAGAGGAGCAAAGCAGAACAAAAATGACTCAGAAACCAAGGGAGAGAAGTCTTTAAGTGGTGCGGGCTCTTCCTTCTAGAAACCATTATGGCAGCCAAGTCTTCTAGCCTGGCCACGTTCTAGTGAAGTAATAAGCATGGAAAATCAAATCCTTGATTCCCACTGATTTCATATTGATTGTGCACAGACAAAGAGCAGCTACTGCCTTTACTTAACCAGTGGTCATATGAAGTCAAGACTTACCTCCTGGAGCTTTTTACTTGTGAGGATTGTTGGTCTGGGCAGGCCCATGTGAAGTAAGGAGGAAAATGATACTGTCTTCTCAGGCACATTTGGCAGAATACTGCAGAGCGCATACAAGCCTTCAGCTCTGTTGTGGCCAGGTTATGGTTTTGGGGAGGAAGACTCTGAGTCTTCTCCTACCTACTGTCTCAGTCTCTGAGCTCCACCAAACCCACTCCTACCTCCAATACACTAGCTTCCCAGACCTCCTAGCAGCCATTGCCAAATGCACCCTTCCTGTTCCTGCCACAGCTTTGCCCACCTTTAGCAAAAAAAGTCTCCCTGTGGCAGGCACGGGAGAGCGGATTCAGCCATGTGGGCTACCTTCATGCATTGAACAGTTGCTCTCTCTCTCCTCCAAGGAAGCAGCAGTAAACCAGATAAAAGCACTGCATAGGCCACGAGCTGAGCCACACTCACCTAGAAGCATTCCAAGGGCCTTAGCTCCGATCCTAGGGATGAAACTGCTCAGGAAGCTTATATTCCACAGCCCAGCACCTTGCTTTGCTACCAATACATGCTGGAGACAATCTCATCTTGCTCCTTCTTTCCCTGCCCCACTGCATACACCAGAACAGCAGATGTTAATGGCTTGTAGAGATAAAAGTACAAGCCACATATGTTTTCTTCCCAACCTGTTTTTTCCTGCTTCAGTTAATCCGTTTGTCAGTCACTACAGTAAACTGCATATACCAACTCCTGCAACAGACTCATACATAGCCCGGATGAAGCTGCTACAAGGGTTATTGTTAATGTGTTAGCGCTAAAAAAAAAAAAAAATAATAGAATCTTATGCCAATGTTTGTTTTTATAAAGGAACTGTAATACGAAGCTGCCATTCAAACTAGGAATATGGAGAAGGCTAGAAGGTAGCTCCTGAGTCATGCAGAGCTTGCTTTTCATGATATGGGACTGGATGTCACTCATTTTTTTTGATCCATATCTCCCATGACACACACATGCACATGCATACATACTCTTACCTTACTCCTTCTTCTATTAAAACCTTTCTTTTAAAGATATTACACTTGGCTGACTATAATACAGATTTCAGAGGCCAGGGTGACATACATGAGAGCTAAGGATATACCACAGTTAGTCAGAAGGATCTAGCTATGAATACTGCAGAGGAGATTAGAGGATTTCAGAGTCCAGGCATCTTTAAAGAAGATGACAAGTCAAGCTTTCCTTTAAATAAGTCCATCCACGACATGAATGACTCCCACAATACTCACCAATCCCTGCTTCCCAGACACATATTCTATAGCAATGAGAATGAAGCAGGGAGTGAGGGAAAAGGGAATAAATACATTTTCAATGGAAACCTTAGAACATCGCAGTAAAGCACATACACTAAATGAAATTACTAAAAGCTGAAAGTAAAATATGCCACATTAATGTCTCAAGCAGAGCTTTGGCCCCAGAAAGGGAACAAATTGGAAGATATCATACAGCCTTCTTAGAGAGTTCTCGTGCTAGGTAAAGTACAAGATATTATTCAGAAATTAGTTTTCTGGGGCAACTTTGAACTCCAGGGTATGCAGCTAAATATTACTTACCCTGATTTGTCCTGAAGATGTAGCGATGTAAGTGCACTGTTTGCTGGCAACTTCAGGCACAGGCATGGATTGTACTAGGATGTGTGTACTAATTTTAGTTACATGTATCTTCCCTGAGAACTTCTGACAGGTAATTTATCACCACTGAATGTCATGAATGCATGCCGCACCTCTCTGAATCAATCCTCATAACAAAGTCTTGATAAACCAGCTGAAAAATGCATTTTGTACTATCAGTTTCTAGTAATTGGTTCTCAAAGCTTGCATTTTCAGACTGCTTCTTTGATATTCTGTAATGCCATAGACTGTCTTTGAAGAGTGAATAATAATGGAGAGCTTTAAAGAGACTTGTAAAAGTTCTGAAGTCATAAAACTCTATTTTATTCCTCCTTCGGTCTGTATTATGAAGGCATGCTGAATTTTAATAGTGAAGAGATCTTACAGGCTTTGAATGAAAGATTCTTTCTCTTCTCAAGTCACGGTTTCCGCTACACTATCCTCATTGACATTTCATTGCCTTCAGGACAATGGGACGTATATAGGAGTTTTTTTCCAAGTCTCTTATTAACAGTGTTCTGGGACACTTGGCCAAAAAAATGTATGCCTATTCTTCACAATTTCCTGTTCAAAAGTATGGTGTTGCATGAAGCTACAGTCATTGAGACACAGGAGGTCTGCCAAAACTCACTTTGCAAATAGGGGTTGTACTTGTTTTCCTTGCCCTTCTTGTTCCTAGCAACTCTGTACAGCAGCTTCCCATAAATTGAGTCCATTCCTCTTCTTCTAAGGTATGACTATGCTGTGCACAACTGATACTTCTGCAAAGAAAAATAGTTTTATCATGTTACACAGTTTAGACTTCCACCAGCCCATAAACTCAAAATAAACCAGGAGGCATTCTAACTGTCTGCTCAACGTCTGCACAGTGACATTTACCATGAGAGAGGCAGACAAGAAATACTCAGTGACTGGAGACTTTTACAGACCAGAATAGTGACACTGTAATCTTGCTCTTTCCCTCCCTACGCCCCCTTTTCTAATCACTCATGTCCCTCCTAGACACAGCTAAAATGACTGTTAGAAGTACCCTTTGAAGTGTGCTCAAATCCAAAATACAGGTATTATTATTCACTTGAAATAAAAAAAAAAAAATAAAAAAAAAATTAGAAAGAAAAAGTGAAAGCAATTTAAGTATCCTCTGGTTCCAGGACATATAACAGAAGAGACATTACTGTTAATAAGCTCATTTCTGAAGTCAACAGATGGTCTTGCTACAATTTAAAGCACTTTGAGGTTGTTTGCTGTGTTCTTTCTTTGTTACAGAAAAAGCCTTGGAAGTAGTTTCAAAAGACTATGCAGGCAACTTTATGCCAAACATACTTAAACCAGCATTTCTGATACAGCTGAAAACAACTTTTTTTTTTTTTTTTTGTAAGTATAAATGTCACAGGACACTTGTGAGTACACGTGAGCCAAATTAGAAACAACAAAAGAAAGTCTGATTTTACCACCCCAGTATATTTCATGCAGCCAGTCAGTGACAGCAGCCCACAGATGCTAAGGCCAGATATGCTTTGGTAAACAGAACAATTTGCAGCATTGTGTGAGCCATCAGCATAGCAAAGTAAACTTCTTGGAGCCATGTGGCTACACTTCTTCCTATGAAAAAAATGTGAAAAGCACAAAATAACTTATCTGCAAAAGCTGATTAACAACTGCCAGCTATGTATCATACAAGCTGAAGCAAGAGCTCTTTAAATGGGCACTTACAGAGGAACTACAGGAACTCAATTATCACTTGAGTCATTAATATCATGCCCTTTTATCAACTATCTTTGTATCTTATTTTAAGAAAAAAAAGCCACACCTTTTTTTTGCCATGGTCTTATACTGCCATCAAACACTTGGTAGACAAATGGTCAGTATTTAACATTGGTCCCTACCCTGGTCACATTCAGTCATATCTAGCAATTGGTGATACATTCACAGTAACTCCTTGCAATTATCATGTCGAACATTTGCAATACATAGGCATACATGGTACTAAAACTGATTAACCACAAAGTACTTTGTCTACACATTATCCATTTGCTTCCTCCATTTATGGATAATAGCGCTATTTGCAGACAACAGCAGAAAAACTTTTCTCCACGGATTTATTTATACCTCTCTATTTCTTAGATTATGGTTTCCATTTTCTTGTGTAATAAGTGCCCCAGAAAAACAAGGAAGCGCAGCAATCAAGAGAAGAGTTAATTTTCCTGCCCAATAATCCTGGCATACTAAACCACTCAATAGAAGGAGTGCATTAATGCTATGCTGTACTGTAAACTGCATTCACCTTTCCCCAGCCTCCACTACTACTAACAGAGAGCAGAGGGACTGCAGTCTTGCTTATTCAAATGTAAATAATTAAGTAATTCACCTGAACCATGGCCACAGGTCAGTGAAAGGGAGGATATAGCTTCTCTCGTTTAGTTGTATTTATATTTTCAAATTATGATGCAAAGCTATTGTTAAAGAGACAGTGGATGAAAGATTAGGTTATTGACATGCCTTTCCAGTTAAATACCTGAGGTAAAGCCTAGATAGTGGTCCACTTGTTTGTATTTTTTTCCTGTACTAATTAGAATAGATATAATGTACTCTCATTGATGCCCTGTGATTCTTACGTAGGTTATCTACCAGCTATTGTCATGTGCCCTAAATTACAAGTCCCTACAGCTGAGGCTGAATAATAAGGTACTTGTAACAGCAGCTGAAAGGAATAAAATCAAGCAACCAAAACCAGAGCTTTTACTTCCTTCATTCTTATTTTCACCCATCCTTTTAATATCCAGCAGGCCACAAAATGAATGACAAAGATTAAATAATTTGGCTGCCAGATTATTTTAGTAGCTGTTCTTAGCAGAACATCTATGCAAATCATTGAGAAAGCAGGATATGAGTGGGTGAATCAGACTCTGCAGGGTTTATGCACATCTTACACTCACTGTGTTAGTTGCTCCCAGGCATTAGAAAATATTAAAAAAAAAAAATAGAATTAAATCAAACCCAATAGATGTGGACTTTGATTGTCTAACAAATCTGACCTAAAAGGAACAGGAATTCTGTAGATGACCTACCTGAAAATTCCCATCATTCTTGCACCTGCCCATCCTTTGAGGTACATTTTGTTTAGTTCCTGTAACACAAAGGACTAACAGAACGTATGAAATGCTAAAGTGTAGAAACTAAAATTCCAAAACTAGCATCACGTCTTCAGAAACCTTAAACTATGATTTCAACACTCTCATAGTTATGGTACAGTCTCATTGTTTCTTTGTTGCATACATTTTCTCATTAGATTGAAAGGTGGATGGGAAAGAGAACAGCCCTCGCTGTATTTTACCTGTTCCTTGCACAATGAAATATTTATCTCCAAATGGAGAATCCAGGCTTTATTACTACATGAATAATATATGTAACTTGAGTTATAACCTCCCAAAGACCTATTTACAAGTCAATTTTTCTGTCTGTTCAGCATGGTGCTTCCTGACTACAGCCACTGATAATATTTTCTCACTTTACAGTAAGGCTTGTATTTTAAATAATCTCACTGGTCTATGTGTCTGTTAATTATTCTTTATCCCCTTATCTAAAGTACATCACTTATTTAAAAGACTTATTTAACAAATAAATTTTCGTTCTTGACTCAAGAAAAGCTGCCATTAGCACCTTCACCTAATGAGCAAGTTATCCCAATGAATGTTCAACTTAAATAAAGAGCAAAACAATTTGCTCTGATCACAGGGGATTGGCAAAAAAAGACAGATAAAAAGATGACTGAGTGTCATGGCAAGCCCCTACAAAGACAATACTTTCTGTATTCCTCAGATACACGTTCCACTTTTTATAAACCTCTTTAGGACAGTGGACTGTGCTTCCACTCAGATCATCTTAATAGAAAACTGCTCTATTATAAATCTGTCTTGCTAATTTTTTCCAGAGAGGAGAATGAACTGAGACAACACAATTTGCCACTCATAAGTTTTCCCTGATTACTCTACATAAGTGAAGATAATTTCTAAGGATATTCACAGTGCTACCCAACTACAGACATACTGTCAGCTTGTCGTGGTTTAAGCCCAAGCTGTAAATCAGAACCACGCAGTCTACTGCCCCCCCCCCCCCCCCCCCCCTTTCTTCCCTCCGCTTCTGGAGGGACGGGGAGGAGAATCAAAAGAATGCAGCTCCCACAGGTTGAGATAAGAACAGTTTAATAACTAAGGTATAACACAAATCACCACTGCCGCCACCAACAATAACAACGACAAGAGAAATAACAAGGGAAGAGAATACGATACCGCCCGCCGGAAAAGACAGACCACCCGACCAGGGGACATGCCCTTCCGGCTAGCTGCCAGTTCCATCCCCTGGCATGACGTGCTGTGGTATGGAACACCTCCTTGGCCAGTCTGGGTCAGGTGTCCTGTCCCCGCTTCCTCCCGGCCCCTCCTCCTCCCTGGCGGAGCATGAGACTCACAAAATCCTTGGTCAGTCTAAACATCGGTGTTATCAGTTTTTTTTGTTCCCAAGCCAAAAGTCAAAAACACAGTGCTGCAACAGCTACTAAGAAGGAAAAAAAAACAAAAAACTGACTGCCACTGCTGAACCCAGGACAGTATCCACCCCTTGTTCCATACCATTCACGTCATGCTCAGATCCCACATTTTCCATATACCCTCACTCTCATCTCGGTGCACTGTTATCTTAGTGCACGGACCAATTCCTATAAAGCTACTGAGTCCATTCGGTTCATGATGTTGGGCTCCATCTCTTGGAACAGTCTTTCAGGGCAGAAGAAGCTGTGTGCAGCGTTGGATCGTTGCCTGCTGATGCTGATCATTCCTTTATTGTAGAACTCATCCGGTTCTATCAAAGTTCATTCTCTGTTGGGATGATGGTCGGAGGGAAGTCAGAGCCAGTCGCTGGTGCCCTGCAGACTTCTAGTTGATGGACTATAGCAGGCAACAGCGTACAATTGAGTTCATTGTCTGTTTTCCCCTAAAATCAAATCCCCTTGAGGTACGCATCGGACTTCCCCATCTTCCCGCATTACCCACCAAGTATATCCAGGTCCCTGAGCAAAAGCAATCCCACGAGTGGGTTTGCCTTTACCTGAAGCAGGAATAACCCAGACTGTCTTCCCCAGCAAATTCTTCATGTGCACCACAGGAACTTTGTCCCCCTCTACAATATGTAAAAGTTCTGACTGTGCTGGGCCAGCCCTGTTGGCAGATCCTCTGGTGTTGACCAACCAGGTGGCCTTTGGTAAGTGTGTATCCCAATGCTTGAAAGTTCCCCCACCCATTGCTCTCAGTGTAGTTTTAACAGCCCATTATACCGTTCGATTTTCCCAGAGGCTGGTGCATGGTAGGGGATGTGATATACCCACTCAATGCCATGCTCTTTGGCCCAAGTGTCTATAAGGTTATTCCGGAAATGAGTCCCATTGTCTGATTCAATTCTTTCTGGGGTGCCATGTCGCCACAAAATCTGGTTCTCAAGGCCCAGGATAGTGTTCCGGGCAGTGGCGTGGGGCACAGCGTATGTTTCCAGCCATCCGGTGGTTGCTTCCACCATGGTAAGCACATGGCGCTTGCCTTGGCGGGTTGGTGGGAGTGTGATATAATCAATCTGCCAGGCCTCCCCATATTTGTACTTCAGCCATCGTCCTCCATACCAAAGAGGCTTTAACCGTTTGGCTTGTTTAATTGCAGCACATGTTTCACACTCGTGAATAACCCGGGCAATAGTGTCCATTGTTAAGTCCACCCCTCGATCACGGGCCTATCTGTATGTTGCATCTCTGCCCTGATGACCTGAAGTGTCATGGGCCCACCGGGCCAAAAATAATTCACCTTTATGTTGCCAATCTAAGTCCATCTGAGCCACTTCAATCTTAGCAGCTTTATCCACTTGTTGGTTGTTCTGGTGTTCCTCAGTGGCCCGACTCTTGGGTACATGGGCGTCTACATGACGTACCTTCACCACCAGGTTCTGCACCCGGGCAGCGATATCTTGCCACAGTGCAGCAGCCCAGATGGGTTTACCTCTGCGTTGCCAGTTGCTCTGCTTCCATTGCTGCAACCACCCCCACAGGGCATTTGCCACCATCCATGAGTCAGTATAGAGATAAAGTACTGGCCACTTTTCTCGTTCAGCAATGTCCAGGGCCAGCTGGATGGCTTTCACCTCGGCAAACTGACTCGATTCACCCTCTCCTTCAGCAGTTTCTGCAACTTGTCGTTGAGGATTCCATACAGCTGCCTTCCATCTCCGATGTTTTCCCACAATACGGCAGGACCCATCAGTAAACAAGGCATACTGCTTTTCACTTTCTGATAGTTTATTATATGGTGGGGCCTCTTCAGCATGCATCACCTCCTCCTCTGGTGACATTCCAAAATCTTTGCCCTCTGGCCAGTCCATGATGACTTCTAGAATGCCTGGACGACTGGGATTTCCTATTCGAGCTCGTTGTGTAATTAGTGCAGCCCATTTACTCCATGTCGCATCGGTTGCATGATGTGTAGAGGAGACCCTGCCTTTGAACATCCAGCCCAGAACGGGCAACCTGGGTGCCAGGAGGAGCTGTGCTTCAGTGCCAATCACCTCCGAAGCAGCTCGAACCCCTTCATAGGCTGCCAGTATCTCTTTCTCAGTTGGGGTATAGCTGGCCTCAGATCCTTTGTATCCCCGACTCCAAAAGCCGAGGGGTCGACCTCGAGTCTCCCCTGGAGCTTTCTGCCAGAGGCTCCAGGTAGGACCATTCTCCCCAGCTGCGGTGTACAGTACATTTTTTACATCTGGCCCATTCCGGACTGGTCCAAGGGCTACTGCATGAACTATCTCACGTTTAATTTGCTCAAAGGCTTGTTGTTGCTCAGGGCCCCATTTAAAATCGTTCTTCTTCCGGGTTACATGATAGAGAGGGCTTACAATCGAACTGTAATTCGGGATGTGCATTCTCCAGAACCCCACAGCACCCAAGAAAGCTTGTGTTTCTTTCTTATTAGTTGGTGGAGACATTGCTATTATTTTGTTGATCACATCTGTAGGGATCTGGCGACGTCCATCTTGCCATTTTATTCCCAAAAATTGAATCTCCTGTGCAGGTCCCTTGACCTTACTCCGTTTTATGGCAAAACCAGCTTTCAGCAGGATTTGGATTATTTTCCTCCCTTTCTCAAAGACTTCTTCCGCTGTATCACCCCACACAATAATGTCATCAATGTACTGCAGGTGTTCTGGAGCTTGCCCCTGTTCCAGTGCATTCTGGATCAGTCCATGGCAGATGGTAGGGCTGTGTTTCCACCCCTGGGGCAGTCGGTTCCAAGTGTACTGGACGCCCCTCCAAGTAAAAGCAAACTGTGGCCTGCATTCTGCTGCCAAAGGAATTGAGAAGAATGCATTGGCAATATCAATCGTGGCATACCACTTGGCTGCCTTTGACTCCAGTTCATACTGAAGGTCTAGCATGTCCGGTACGGCAGCACTCAATGGTGGTGTGACTTCATTCAGGCCACGATAGTCTACTGTTAGTCTCCACTCTCCATTAGACTTTCGCACTGGCCATATGGGGCTATTAAAGGGTGAGCGGGTCCTGCTGATCACTCCCTGACTCTCCAGACTACGGATCAGTTTATGGATGGGAATCAGGGAGTCTCGGTTGGTGCGATATTGCCGCCGGTGCACTGTTGTGGTTGCGATTGGCACTTGTTGTTCTTCGACCTTCAGCAACCCCACAACAGAGGGATCCTCTGAGAGACCAGGCAAGGTGGACAGCTGTTCATTTTCCTCAGTCTCCAAAGCAGCAATACCAAAAGCCCATCGGTACCCTTTTGGGTCTTTGAAGTACCCTCTCCTGAGGTAATCTATGCCGAGGATGCATGGAGCCTCTGGACCAGTCACAATGGGGTGCTTTTGCCATTTCCTTCCAGTCAGGCTGATCTCAGCCTCCAGTACAGTCAACTCTTGGGATCCTCCTGTCACTCCAGAGATATAGATGGGTTCCACCCCTTGACAGCTTGACGGCATCAGGGTACACTGTGCACCGGTATCTACGAGAGCTTTATACTTCTGCGGGACTGATGTGCCAGGCCATCTGACCCACACAGTCCAGTAAATCCGATTGTCCCCTACCTCCACCTGGCTGGAGGCAGGGTCCCTCTAACAGTCATCACAACGTTGGACACCTAAGTCGTGTTGAAAGGGATTATTCTTCGTTATCACAGGAGCTGGAGTAAAATCAGCTCTTCCGCTCCATCTGGGAACCTGCTCACCAGAGACTGAAGCCGCAGCTCTCATGGGATGATTAGTCTTGACCCTTGTTCCTATTTTCAATTCATGCACCCGTTCCTCCAAAGCTGAAGTAGGTTTTCCATCCCACTTCGTCATGTCTTCTCCATGATCCCGCAGGTAAAACCATAGGGTGGCCCGTGGTGTTTGCCTTCTATATCTTCTGTCTTGAACAATAGGACGTCTTTTTGTTAACAGCTGAGACGTATGTTGGTACACGTGAGGAGCTGGATAAATCAGATAGATCGTCCCTCAATTGTTTGACATCCTGGGACAGTTTTTCCACAGCTGAGATGATGGAAGGGGTGAGATTGTCTTCGAACTCTCGGAGTTTGTGAATCATTTCATCCACTGTTGGTGTTACTATGTCACCCCAGGTTACCGTTGCCAATGAATGGGCATATGATGACGGTGCATTCCGTGTAAGTTTTCGCCACATGGGTCGTGTACATTCGACTTCATCTGGGTCTATGGGTATATCTCCGTTATTCGGTTTGGTGTGATAGATCATCTCTACGATGGCTGATTCCCTCAGAGACTGGATGCCTTTGTCTAAAGTAGTCCACTTGGCCGAACGACTCGTAACATCATCCTTGTATGGAAACCTTTCTTTCACAGCTGCCAAGAGCCGCCTCCAAAGACTGAGGGACTTTTTCTCTCTTGCAATTGCTTTGTCAATTCCCCCTTCTCTAGCAAGTGATCCCAGCTGCTTGGCTTCCGTACCTCCTAGTTTGTGACCATCGGCCCCATTGTCCCAGCATCGGAGCAACCAGGTGATGATGTGCTCCCCTGGTTGACGGGTAAAATCTTTTCGCATATTCCGTAGCTCGGTTGAGGTCCGAGGTCGAGAAGTCACCTCTTCTTCTTCTTCTTCATCATGGGATGATGACTCCTGATCAGGTGGTGGCCTGGGTGGTGAATACATTGTTTCTTCATCTTGCTTCACCCTTCTTGCCTCTTTTCTGCTTTTTCTCTTGCTTATGGGGGCAATCGATATTGGTACGAATTGGTCCTCTGGTTTAGCTGCAGTCATTATCACTGTGCTTTGAGTAGCAACAGTACTTGTCGTGGGGGGTGGTGTAGCTGCTGTGGTTGGGGCTGGGGTAGCTTCGCTATCTGTTGCAGTTGAAGTTTGAGTAGTGGCTGTACTTGTCGCTGGGAGTGGTGTAGCTGCTGTGGTTGGAGCTGGGGTAGCTTCGCTGTCTGTTGCAGTTGAAGTTTGAGTAGTGGCTGTACTTGTCGCTGGGGTAGCTGCACTGTCTGTTGCAGTCGAAGTTTGAGTAGTGGCTGTACTTGTCGCTAGGGGTGGTGTAGCTGCTGTGCTCGGAGCTGGAGTAGCTGCGCTGTCTGTTGCTTCGCCCTCAGATCCAAGGACATTTCCTTCCTTTTGAAGGTGCTGGATAGTGTTGAACAAGGCCCGGTAAGCATAGGCCAAGCCCCAGCACATTGACATGATTTGTCCCTCTCTGGTATGACCAGGATGACAGCACACCTCATTTAAGTGTTTTACTAATTCTTCTGGATTTTGCACTTGTTCGGTGGTGAAGTTCCAAAACACTGGAGGGGCCCACTGACCTAGATACTTGCCCATACTATCCCACACACCCTGCCACTCATGGCTGTCCAGCCTCAGGGAAAATCTCTCGGTCCCCCTATTTTGTCGTCTAACCCCAGACAAGGCCCAAACCCGACTCTGCTTAACTCTTGAGATCAGACGTAATGGTTGTGGACAAAACACACTCTGTATGCGTGCCAACATGGTGACCCCCATCACAATCAGCAAACAGGTCTCAACAATATTAAAAGGCCACTCAAAAACTTCAAAACTCTCAAACGATGCTGTAAACGGTCTGGAAGGGGCACTGGGAGGGTAAAAGAATGTCTCCTTCATAGGTTGACCACCCAGGAAGGAGAAAAAAGATGTATAGTTGCTAAGCATTTGTATTATATACCTCCCAAAGTATAAAGGTGGTGACCACACTGGGAACATAAGCCAGATCAGTTTCATGATCAATTTTTCTATTGTATTACAAGTCATTACCATAAAATATAATGAGACAATAACCTTAGCCCAAGCCCCACACTTGAAAAACACTAACACAGCAAATACCGGCTCTAAGTAACCTACGGCATATTGAGACTGTGAGATCAAAAACAACAACTTTGAGAGCCAATAAATCAGCATTGTGACAAGCGACTATCAATCCAAAACACTGAATGCTTATCACAAATACGATTAAACACACTCCGGTCAGATCTGTCGTTATCTCAACCCTTCGTGCCCCACGTTGGGCGCCAAAAGAACTGTCGTGGTTTAAGCCCAAGCTGTAAATCAGAACCACGCAGTCTACTGCCCCCCCCCCCCCCCCCCCCTTTCTTCCCTCCGCTTCTGGAGGGACGGGGAGGAGAATCAAAAGAATGCAGCTCCCACGGGTTGAGATAAGAACAGTTTAATAACTAAGGTATAACACAAATCACCACTGCCGCCACCAACAATAACAACGACAAGAGAAATAACAAGGGAAGAGAATACGATACCGCCCGCCGGAAAAGACAGACCACCCGACCAGCGGACATGCCCTTCCGGCTAGCTGCCAGTTCCATCCCCTGGCATGACGTGCTGTGGTATGGAACACCTCCTTGGCCAGTCTGGGTCAGGTGTCCTGTCCCCGCTTCCTCCCGGCCCCTCCTCCTCCCTGGCAGAGCATGAGACTCACAAAATCCTTGGTCAGTCTAAACATCGGTATTATCAGTTTTTTTTTGTTCCCAAGCCAAAAGTCAAAAACACAGTGCTGCAACAGCTACTAAGAAGGAAAAAAAAACAAAAAACTGACTGCCACTGCTGAACCCAGGACACAGCTCTAGAACGTTCTCTCTCAGCTGCCCTCTAAAAGGCATTCAGTAAAAATAACTGAATTTAGTAAACAGATATAATAGATTAAGTCAAGAGCATTTGTGTTTGGTCACCTTGGATTTTCAGGTATTTCTAGGTGAATCCATCTCTGTGTATTTAAGAGGATATTGCTTAGTAATGTTCCCAAAGCAGTGATGCCACAGTGAAGAGTTTACTACATAAAAAGGAAAAAAAAGTTCCTCAGCCATTGTGCAATTATCTAGGACTTTCTAAGATGGACTGCACTAGAACAATAAACGGAAAAGTCTCACTAGAACACTACATGGAAAAGCTTCAGTTGCCTTCTTGGTTATATGGGCTTCACATCTCCCATTGTGTCTCTCAGACTCTTAGAGTCAAAGTGTCCAATCGGGCAGAAAAATGGAAAAGCTGAAAAAGAAGTGACACTTTACTTAAGCCTGTTGATTAGACTAAAAGCTTCCAAATGCTAAGTACTAAAGATAAGGCACACTTCACCACAGCGGAAAATTGAATACTGAGTTATAACAATTACAGTTGCCATCTCTGAGTCTTCTAAGTGATGAGTGGTTTCATTACAGATCATGTTGACAGCATGATAGGTCTCTGTGAGACAGTATAAATACCTGCCATAAAGCAAATACAGTGTACTTACTTGCTTCTGGCAGCCAGAAGAAACTATAAATATATATGACAAGATACTAGAATGGACTTCCTAAATTAACAAAATCAGCCCCCACTATCAAACAGCTATGTCACACAATCCCCTTCACAAGCTGATTAAAGAACATCCACAAGGCTAGCTGGGGAGAGATGGATTTTTTATTCCTATTACTTTTCCTGAGGACACTGAAGAACCTCAAACATCTGACATTCAGGAACTTCTGATTTCCTGCCTAAATGTAATTATGACCCAATTTGTTCTTATGCCAAATTTTCCTTTTGGGTAAATGGTTGCTTTCCCTCTCTGGTGTTTTTCAACCAATACATCTGTATGCCGCAACTGCATTTCCTCTAAGCCTTTGCTTTGTTAAGCTAAACAAACCAAGTTATCTTATTCCGTCCTTCTTAGGATAAAAAGACTTCATCCTTTTTGCCTATTTGCCTTCGTAGGCTTTTTCTGGTTTATATTCCAGTATTAATTAATCCTTCTCAAACAGGAGTACCTGTATATAGTGAGAACAGTAGACAGTACTGTATCTAGGTCTTACAGGATGGATCCATGCCTTCTCATCTCTACCTATTCAACCCATCAAAGATTTTTTTTTTTTAATGGCTGCATCATACAGTCAGGTCTGTTGCATTGTTACTAATATTTGAGTCATCTCTGCTACTGCCTTTTGAACAGGTAACCTCCCAGTTGATAGCAAATATTCTTCTTTTTATCTACCTAAATCAGGACTTTGCATTTCATATCACCAAATTGAAGGCCATTTCTACAAGCAAGGTATTTTAGCTCTTCTTATGCATTTGCATTTGCATTCCCTTTGGGGAATTCAATCTTTTCCATTTTGGGGCATCATTTTATTCCTTAGTTCTTAGCAAAACAACAAAATGAAACTGGTTACCATCTCAACTGAGGAGCTTCATTATTCCTTATCCAGTATTACATATTTCTTTGTTCAGCACTTTTGATACTAATTGTGGTGCTTTAGACCATTCCCAAGTTTGTTTATAATTCTTACCAATTTTAAAGTTATCTAAGAGGTAAGTTTATGTAAATATAACATGCTCTATCTCGAGCCTCTTCCTGGTCTGCAACTATGATGTCATATACTATTTTTACTATACTATTGCTTTTTGCAGGAGACACTGCCAAAACCCAGACCACAAACATGGTGGCTTCCTGCACATTAACAAAATCTCTTAAGAAGTTCTGGGAAACAATATAGTAATAGAGACAAGACCTTTTAATGCTTTGTCATGGCAGACTATCCAGATATTCCCACACAGTAGATGGCTACTAAAGTATTTTAACATTGAAGGCTGTCCTTTTCTTCCCCAGTCCATCCTTTTCTTCCCCATTTCCACCATTCCTTCCTGTAGCGGGTTTGTCCCAGCCAGCAGCTGCACCACAAACCCGCTTTTTCACTCACCCCAGCAGCAGCATTCGAGAACAGATTAAGAAGAGCAGAAGCGAGAAAACTTCAAGGTCCAGATAAACTCAGTTTAATAAGTGAAAGAATTTGGAACAAAAAAAAACCCCAGACAAGTGTTACAGAGGCCATCACTCACCACTTCCCTCAAAAACACCAATGCCCATCCAGTCTCTGAGCAATAACCACCTCCTCAAAGCCCTGGCTTGGAATATCCCCCTGGTCATTTTGAGTCAGCTGCCCAGGTTGTGTCCCCTCCCAACTTCTTGCCCACCCCCAGCCTGTTTACTGAGGAAGCACACTGGAAAAAAGAAAAAGCCTTGCCACTGTGCAAGCACTGCTTAGCAATAGCTAGACACTGGTGTGTTACTAACCCTGCTTTAGTCCCAGATCCAAAACACAGCACCATACAGGCTGTTATGGAGAAAATCAACTCAGGCAGACCCAGAACACCTCCAAAGCCACAGCCAAATCTTTCAAACTGCAAACAGAGCAGGAGCCACGTGCACTATAGGTTGATTAAAAGAATCTTGTTTTTCAAGAGTTGTCATACAAATTTACATGTTGTGTATGTTTTTAAGGACAGCATGCCAATGCTGCCAGCATGTCAAGGAAAAACATGAAAGTTGTCAAGGTTTAATTAATTGAAGGATTTTTATAAATCAAAAGTGCACTTTGGAAAATTTGATATTTGGAAAATGGTCAGGATTAGCCTCAGAAACCCAGAAAGCAAAAGAAATTTGGACTGTCAGCAAAACTTAATATTCTGTATTTGAAAGAGACACTGCTTGGTTAAAAACTAGACAGACAGTGACTAGTAGGGACACAGTACTCCACAAATGCAGGGCCTGATCGAACCAGTAACACCCATGGAACAGTACCCTGCAGATTCAGCAGTACTTCCTAGATTGATTGTGACTTGGGTGAATCTTTCACAAGATAAAGAATACCTTTCTTTGAATGGCCAACAAGGCTACGCAGTTAAAAGACCCTAATGACAATAATATGATTCTATAGCATCCCTATAAGCTCAGGATGTTGCATGTGTGTAAGTATATGAACAATATTTACTACAGAGCACTTCTAACTGGAGGTAAGCTCTCGCTACAGAATCTGCACCAAATTCAGGCATGTTCTTAGATGCTTTTAGTATTAAGTAGTTGAAAAATACAGAAACCATTCACAGAATTCAGATTTGTAAACATGAGTTGTGAAAATTTCATTGACAATTTGGACCACCTCTCATTTTAACTGAGATGTAAGCTGGTTCGTACTGCTTGATTTTCCTCTGGTTTTATATTTATAAAAATATTTCATAGCACATCTACACCATTTCATGGTACATTCTCAAATAGCATATTCACTCATTCTTTACTAACTGACACTTTAAGGTTTACAGAGATCTGAACTGCACATACATCCATAATACAAGAAAGCACTAAACCAATGCATTTGTTGAGATAATGAGGCAGGAAAAACAAACAAAAAGACACCAGTGCTGCAGCTGATTTTACCTTTAAAACAGTCCATTGTATGTCTTTTGACAAATTACTTACACATTTATGCCAATGGACAGCTCAGGGAATTATTTCTGTGTCTTTATTTCACTTCCTTTATTGCCATTGGTTGCATGAGGCATCTGGGAACAAGTTAAAGAAAACCCAACAACAAAAGAAGCTTTTTGATACTGAGGTCAGAGAATAAAAAGCTACACTGAGAGATCAAACCTACCACAATGAAGAAGGTGTATCTGGCAAGTAAAGGAGGACCCAGTCTTTTTTCCCAAGGCAATACTATTTTTCTATGTGAGTATATACAAAGAGCTCAGATTATTCATGCAAACATTTCCATTAGGGTCAAGAGGAGTGCAGTGAGCAGGATATGTTAATAGCATTTGCTTGAAATCAGCAGGTACCAGGAACTCTGTTGTGCCAGATATAGTTCATACACACTGAAAGGTCTTCTGGGCTTTTACTGTCTAAACTACAAAAAACTAAGAGGAAGAGAAAAACAGAGGCACAATGTAATTAACACCTTGATGTACCTTCAAGAATATAAATGCTAGTGTTGTTGCATAAATGTTTAACTTTTTTTGCTGGACAAGGGACAAACTGAGTTGGCAAAGGTGACGTGTTATTTCTGTGAAAGAGTTAAGCACTGAATTCCATTATTCTGATGTCCAAGGTACGTCAGTATCCACCCCAAAATAACTAATTCCGTTATGCCAAATCCAGGCAATAACATGATCTAAACATTTACTTCTGCAACAACAGTTTTACTGTATCTTTGTAAAGTGGTAAAAAAAGTTCTAACAATACA
The DNA here is from genome assembly GCF_963264785.1 of Psittacula echo. Classification (NCBI taxonomy): domain Eukaryota; kingdom Metazoa; phylum Chordata; class Aves; order Psittaciformes; family Psittacidae; genus Psittacula; species Psittacula echo. The sequence goes on from NC_137743.1 coordinate 33,995,854, forward strand.
TGAAAAAATGTTTCTTAATTTAAATGATGTAAAAAATTTAGGGAGAATAAAAGCAATCAGGTAAGATTCCTCAATAGCAGCTGCTATATATTATTTATGAACCTAGAGCATTTAAAATGTGTAAAACCATTCATTTTAAAAAAATATTGTAAAACTACCTCATCTACTATCATTTTTAATGTACTTGCCTGTAAGGAATATGATAACATTATCTGTGACAGAGCTATCTTTTTTTTTTCCCTAATCAAGCCAAATATCTGCCAGAACAAGTTAAAATCAAATTCTCTTCTTAAGCAGTATTTTCAGTACATAGTATTTCCAAAACAGGCAACTGCATGTTGCGTTTCTGAAGTCTCTGAAGTCACGGTTGGACAACATGACAGGATATAACATTAACTGTTTGACTGAAGCAATTACAATGCAGAAGGAAATAACAACTGGTCACATCAAACAGGAGGCATCTGATGGAAACCTCCTGTGACAAATTAGAGCCTCTGAAAAGCGGATAGCAAAGCAATGCCCTAAATAAGACTCACTGCTCATCAGTCCTTATATTTCCAGTGTTTTTCAGGCATTTATTTTTGTTGTTTCTTCATTCCTTCTCTAATCATGTATTTAGCAGAAGCTGCCAGTCTTTAAGGAATGTGGTATCTGATACAGTAACTGATGCTAGATTTATTGTATTCTGTTTATTAAAAAAATGGATCACTTCAAAAGTAAAATCTGCTACAACAGTGATGTCTTTTGTTTTGTTCAACAGTTAGAGCCCTTGTAAAACTAACAGGTGACAGGACCTTACAGCACTCAACATCTCACAGAGCTGAGCTTTTCAAATAGGCGAGCCATTTACGCATACATTTATGGAATTACATTCTAATTACAAAGATCCTTAACAGTTCTTAAATAGAGAAAAGCAGCCATGTCCACCGGACACCATCTGCATGACCAACTTCCAGACATATCTATTACGTATTTGCCTCAGGAAATGCACTATTAATGACCTGACAATCACTTCTGGGTTCTCAATATTTTCCTATAATGTACTGAGAAATTTTTACCAATTGCATAACTGCAGCTAATATGTGAATTACTTCAACCCCAAACAGTTTCCCAGTGTAAGTTCTGCTTCCCTAAAAAAGCTGCCTTAGCTTTACTTCATATAGCAGTGCTTTCTCATATAACTAAGTTTCTAAAAATGAGTAATTGAACTCTAGTGGGTATGTTAAATTGTTCTATGTATATTGCTGCCATGTATTGCTTCATTTCCACAATGGTGATTCACTGCATACTGACAACTAATTCCATATGCTTTAGTATTCACTCACTAATAGCTTAATTTTTTATCATTTCAGTATAGATACTGACAGGTCACATGTATGAGAACATAAAGTTGTCATGGCAGATCATACTACTGGTCCATCAAACCTGGTAGTCTGTCTTTATTGTATCTCAGAGGAAGGTGCAAATCTTCAAAATGTGGTAAGCAATTATGCAATAGTAACCATATAAGCAACATTTCTTTTCCACTTTGACAACCAGAAGCAAAAAAGGCTATTATCCTTTAAATAGTTTCCTATGCTGGGCATGACAGACTCCTTTCCCTTATGATTGACACTGAACCAGATGCTGTTGCAGCTAATAGACTCAAAATCTAAATTGGCCAAAGAAGAACAAGACTAAAAAGCAAGGTTAGCAGTAAAACTGTTCTTCAAAGCGAAGACTGAAACATGGAGAAAAAGCTAGATTCTGTGGCATTAACTTTGTTGTTTTATGTGCAAGCTGTCCAATGATTTCAGATTCACACATGACTAATGAAGAAGACAAAGCAGATTTTAAGATCATATGTTAAGAGCTATTTTGAACAGTCATGGAATCCACAACCTGGACTTATCAGCTGTCTTATGGGAAATTCTAGGCATACTAGCCTTTAATGGCAACAATTGCTCATATAAAGGTACTGCTTTTATTCATACTTCCTGGTAGTATTTTGCATGTGGACTTCCCTGGAAAGGACTGTCCAAAACAGCAGCAATGTTGTTTCACTGAAATTAATCAAAGTTTATAACCCATTATCCTGTGAGTCTAGCATTCCTGGATCTACTGCTCAACAATCTGCTGAGCTTCGAATAACTCAATTGAGGTGATTTCCAGTCTACTTAGTAATTATTTTCCATAATTTATAGCAGATTATGCAGGATGTCCCACAGAGATCAGCAAACCATCTGACTCTCTCTAGTCATGTGATACCATGGAGCTGTCAGATGACTGAGTTCAGATATCCTTTCTATTTATGGGTAGTCATATTTCCATTCTTTGCACCCTTACTTTTATTCAAAATCTATCATCTTTTCCCTTGAAGGGAGTCAACTATTAATCCCTGCTGGCATTTGGAACTTTATAGGGGGAAGAAAGAGCAGAAGAAGTAGAAAAATGGAATATCCAGACAACAGTTAGGAACAAGTAATTTGTACAGAAAGTTGTAATAGCAAGAAGAAACAAGTATGTTTTCAGGGACAAATTAGCAACCTATTGAAGGCTATTAGCTATGTATTTTACACTAAAACATGTTATTTCCCAAAACATTTAAAAGATAAAAAAATAGAGGAGAGGAATTTTTCTGAGTTCTCTAAATGGAAACAACAGCAAATAGCTACGTTGAACTGAAAATGAAGTAATTGAGAGATATGAGAAATGAGCAAAGAGCAAGCTGTTAGTTTTCAGAATATCAGTTAAACACGGTATGTCAAGCTAAATAAAGTGTAAGAATTTGGAAAATTCTTAAAAACAGATAAAACAAAGCATTAGCAAATACACTGTTTGAGAGAAGGGGATTCTACATTTGTAGCAGGGTAGACATGCCTTGACTGGTCTTTCCTACTTTTAACAGTTGTAAATCTGTACATGTAAGTAACAGCTGGAAAATGGAAAAGGTCCTGAGTTTTTAAATAAGCCCATATAAATGAATAAATTTATGATTAATTTCCATGAAAGCAAATGTAAAATAAACATTTTAAATACAGTGTGCATTGGGCTCTGTGCAGTAGATACATATTTCTAATCCAAATATGCTATCTAAAAGGCAAATGCCCACAGGCTTCTAAGTGTACAGGAGCCAATATTGTTTGTCCAGCTTGCTGTTAGATTAGTCTCAATTTTAGCAGCTATTTTCATACAGGACATTGTCACCAGAAAGGGTCGTGGGTGGAGGGTTTCAGTGATGAACATTTAGGAATGTTGATATAAAACAGACAACTAAATTTGCACGGATGTTTTCAGAAGGGACTTTTCTGGTTTTAAACACCTTTACAGTAAATGATCAATCTAGAACTCTCTAGAAAATTGTTGAAGACCTGCTGATGCATCACAGAGCATCTAAGCCTAGGGGCTAGACCTGCAGTCACTTAAATTCTTTCTGAAGGAAAAACAGTTTGAACCTCACTTTATTTCTGCTGTAGTCATCTGCAGTTACACCCATCTGAGATGAATAGATGGGTCTGGTAATCACTACACTATTGGTACCATCCTTACTTTTTAACCCCAGTTTCAGCAGACAAGAGCAAGATTAGATTTACTAAAGTAAATATTCCATGCACCTGAGCTGACAGACTGATGTAACTCAATCTGCAGTATTTTTAGTTAATGACTAACAGTAAATTAGCCAGCACATGAAAAATACCTTCTTTCCTACTAGCACCCTATATCTCACCATTGGTCTACCTCCCTGCAATACATTCAAAAAGATGACAATTTTTTTTAAATACTGGCTCTCCTGATTGAACATTTGCCTTTATCACTTGCCAATAACCCTACCCCCTAATGACTTTTAAAAAAAGCAAGTCTTCAAACCACTAACTGGTATACTATTTAGCCAGATTTACTTAAACTGCAGCTATGTCCTAAATCACCTGCTACTCTCCTAAACTACAGAGATAACCTAAAAATGTATCATGTGATTACACACAGTAAATTGATGGTAATCCACTGCCATCCCTATACAGACACATTTCCCAGCTTGCTAAGATCTAAATGATTTCCTCTAGGGTCTCTACCATGTGAAATGTGAGGCTGCTAAGGGTCAATGGGTCATAACTTGAAACTTTCAGTCACACCTCTCTAACCTGGGCTAATGGAATCCATATTAAAAGCTTTTCTCCAATGATCCTTCTCTAGCAATGAATAACAAAAGGTATTCAGAAGTTTGATGCTGAAATAGTATCTTAGCTATAAATCCGGTCACTATTCACTTCCACACATTTGAATGAAGCTACCCAATCTTTCCTTGTATCTCATGCTTGTTAGGCATATATGTCTAAGAATACACAGTTGTCTATGAGAAATATATTCCAAAATGTCTAAGGGAACCAGGGAGAAAAGTAACTGGAAGCCAAGGACGTAATTAGGAATACATTAAAATTCCAGGCTCAGTGGTATTAGAAAACTCAAAAGTTTGACTGCATCTGCTTAACAATGGGATGTATCTCCAGGGATAACCAAGTATGTCTAAATACTTCCCATCCACAGGGACTGGAGTGACATGAGAACTGGATTCAGAGACTGTCTTCTTGAATATTGTTTCAGATCATTCTTTTTTTTTGTTTGTTTGTGGTTATATACACATATAAATAGTAAAAATTTACAATAAAGTAAAAAAATATACAACAAAGATGTATTGTTATTTTTCACATTTGCAGGTTTAGGTTTGGGGGTTTTGTTTTATAAAAGGATTACATTTCTGAATAAGGAAAACCTTGCCGATGCTCCAGTTAGCCTACTTTCCATTTAAATGGGTTGTCTGGCAAAGGAAATATTTTTCCCTCAGGAAACCTACACTTTCTGACTTTCCAGGTCAAGACTTCTCTCATAGCACATGTAAATGCTTCTACTACGTCTTTTGCTCCAGTATTGCAGGCTGGCATACACATAAGGTCAAATGACTCAGCACGTATCCAGTGGCTGCATCTATCATTATGTAGCTTATTATTTTAAGAGATTTGTACAGAATTCTTCCTTTCTTGTAAGAATTTATTTTCAAATATTTTTTGTCATGCATAACATGTCCCTGTTCAAGAAAAGCATCTTGGAGAAAGCATACTGTCTGGTAAGTTTAAGATACTTTAAGTCAGTGTAGTCCATTTCCATAAAGCCCATTGTATTACATATCCACAAAAAAAAAAAAAAAAAAAAAAAGGAAAAGAAGCAGTCCTTTGTTAAAAGATCTTCAGCCCCATAGAGTAAAAATACATTAAAATAACAACAGATTTGGAGGAGAAGGTAAAAGATGGAAGGCAATGGTAGGACAGAGAAGATGTGATAATTTTTCTAGTAGGTAATTAAGACATTTGATAAATTCTAGTAAGAGTCAATTTAGGAACTCAAAGTTTTTTGTTAATTCTAAATATGTGAAGTGAATATTGACTTTGGGCTATACTTTGCATAGTCAAGCGCCAAACTCAAAAAACAAACAAAAAAAACCAAACAAAAAACCCCAAAAAAACTCCATAAAAGCAAACGTGCTTTTCCTCTTTTTGCAATAGCAATCCTATTCACAAATACTCTGTTTCCAGAAGTGTACAGTAACAAGATGAGAAAACTTAGAGGTCACTGAAATTCCAGATGGATGAGCATTCCTTCGAGACTTCTGCAGTGCTTGAAAGACTGCACATATAGTCTTTGTTGTATAAACGTGGTGGGAATACAGATTGCAAAATGTCAGCAGTTCCATACAACTGCAAGCACCTAAAAGATTCTCACCAAAGTCAGACTAAAATTTTCCAGATGACACTTTAAATCACTCTAAAGGAAACATCATTTAGGGTAATCTACAAAATTCAGTTATTATTTAGCAACTAAAATTCCACTAAAACTTTCATTTACCACCAAACAATGCAAACATATGCTCAGCATTGTTCACACCTTAGCCAACCTTTTTATTTATTAATAAACAGAATAATTATATAAATACACACCAGACTGCAATCCATTGACCACAAGACTCTCAACCTTTTAGATTTTCAAATTAGACCAAAGGGGACCTATTAGATCTGCATAAGCAGCAGAAAGCCTACAAGTAAGCTCTCATATGTGTGGCAATTCTATAGTCAAAATCCCTGTCTTGACTGCCTATCTCATAAATAATAGACATAAATATTCTAGGATTTCAGACATGGGGTGCAGTACAGTAAACCAGTATCCTACACAAAATTTTCTTCATTTGAGGGGCTGAGGGGAAAGGGTGTTTCAAGCTGATGATCTAGATCTCACAGTTTGAATTTGTCTCTAATAATAACAGAAGCTTCACCTACCTGCTGTTGAAGCAAGAGACTCTTTTGTCTCAGTTCACCAATTGCTGAAACCAGTCTTTTATTTTGTCAAGTTTTATAATCAGTTCTTTTTAGCTTTATAAAGCAGTCTCCAGTTTAGTGTCTTCTATAAATCAAGTGCCTCCCTCTTCCAAACTTTAATTGCCAAAATAGTGGGAACAGCTCTCTTAAGTAGATGGAAAGTAAACTAAATCTGGTTTTAACACCCTAGTTTAACGGTTCCCACAAGTGAAATGTCACCTGGCTACTTGAGAGGGAAAAGATACCAATTTCAGCAACTGTCTGCATCATGTGTTTTCTTCACCCTTGTTTGATAATATATTTAGTATTAGTGAAAAGTAAACTTGATAAAGTACATTTCTGAGTCTTTATATCCTTTTGAGTTTCAAAGAAACAAGTTAATAAAATATTTTAAAGAAAAAAATACAATTCAGGGTTACATAAGAACAATTACAAGTATGTGCAACAGTACTACCCAGATTGTGAAGACTGTCAAAAGTTCTGAAGACTTACAGGAAATAGGGTATTTCCTAGATGTGCTGTTGCTTAAAGCAGTAGGCCTGATGCTGAAATCACAACTAATATACTAGATCAAACTGTAAAACAAGATTTAAAAGTAAAGATTATTTGGCTCCTATTGTTTATTTGGGGTATCAAATAACAACAGAAATACAGACACATTTAATTAAGGCTGAAAAAGAATTAATGTCATTGGCATTGACATGGAGTCCTTTGTTACATTAGCAATAATGTAGCAGAGATCCACTCTCTATTCCAAAATCACCACTCTGTTGTACTGGTCAGAACCACATTATAACACTAAGGGCACATATTAGTTAAAAATTAGGAATTAATTCTTCATTACCAAGATTTTCCAGATTTTGTCCACAGGACACAGTTCTATGAGAAACAGTACAACAACAGGAAATGACAGGGTCTATACTGGGGGGAAAGAGGCATGGAGACACAGACATATAAAAAGTTCATCTGGGACACTGCAGAGTAAGATTTCCAAATATTTTTTAAAACTGTTGTTTTGAAATCATCCCAGTTCACTGTTCAAAATATGGCAGAAGCTGCACGGAAACCCATGAAAGCCCAAAAGAGGAACTGAATCTACAAGCCTTGTTGAATTGGAGCTATTTTGTGCCTTGAAGAGGTTGAATTGCACTGTAAAGGAAAGGCATTATGCCCAAAGTCTTGGAGCAGATTCTCCTGGAAGGCATGCTAAGGCACATGAAAAACAACAAGGCGGTTGGTGACAGCCAGCATGGCTTCACTAAGGGGAAATCCTGCCTGACCAACCTGGTGGCCTTCTATGATGGGGCTACGAAACTGATGTACAGGGGCAGAGCAGTTGACGTCATCTACCTGGATTTGTGCAAAGCGTTCGACACTGTCCCACATGACATCCTTGTCTCTAAATTGGAGAGACATCAATTTGATAGATGGACCACTCGGTGGATAAAGAACTGGCTGGATGGCCGCACGCAAAGAGTTGTGGTCAATGGCTCGATGCCCAGCTGGAGACCAGTAACGAGTGGTGTCCCTCAGGGAGCGGTGTTGGGACCAGTCTTGTTCAACGTCTTTGTTGGTGACATGGACAGTGGGATTGAGTGCGCTCTCAGCAAGTTTGCCGATGACACCAAGCTGTGTGGTTCAGTTGATACACTGGAGGGAAGGAATGCCATTCAGAGGGGCCTTGACATGCTTGTGAGGTGGGCTGATGCCAACCTTATGAAGTTTAACCATGCCAAGTGCAAGGTCTTACACCCGGGTCGAAGCAATCCCAGGCATGGCTACAGGTTGGGCAAAGAAGAGATTCAGAGCAGCCCTGCAGAGAAGGATTTGGGGGTGTTGGTCGATGAAAAAATGAACATGAGCCGGCTTCAGTGTGCGCTCACAGCCCAGAAAGCCAACCGTATCCTGGGCTGCATCAAGAGGAGCGTGATCAGCAGGTCAAAGAAGGTGATCCTGCCCCTCTCCTCTGCTCTTGTGAGACCTCACTTGGAGTATTGTGTACAGTTCTGGTGTCCTCAACATAGAAAGGACATGGAAGTGTTGGAACAAGTCCAGAGGAGGGCCACGAGGATGATCAGGGGACTGGAGCACCTCCCGTACAAAGACAGGCTGAGAAATTTGGGGCTGTTCAGCTTGGAGAAGAGAAGGCTGCGTGGAGACCTCATAGCAGCCTTCCAGTATCTGAAGGGGCCTACGACGATGTTGGAGTGAGACTCTTCACTAGGGACTGTAGTGATAGTACAAGGGGTAACAGTTTAAAACTGAAACGGGAAGTTTAGATTGGATATAAGGAGGAAGTTCTTTACTGTAAGGGTGGTGAGGCACTGGAATGGGCTGCCCAGGGAAGCTGTGAATGCTCCATCCCTGGCGGTGTTCAAGGCCAGGTTGGACAGAGCCTTGGGTGACATGGTTTAGTGTGAAGTGTCCCTGCCCATGGCAGGGAGGTTGGAAATAGATGATCTTAAGGACCTTTCCAACCCTAACTATTCTATGATTCTGTTCAGGTAATTTCTGTTAGGATGAGGGAGTCGGACCTTAGAAAAGGAGCGCATCCCCAGATGAGTTAGCATGTAAAAGGAAGGAATAAGGATATAACAACATCTTCACTGAGTCAGCTGAAGGACCAGCTGCTCAGTATCTCAAAGAAAGAATATGAAGAGACGCTTTCGTGAGCAGTGCAAGAAGCAGGAATTATGCCTTCCAGGGAATATTTTCCCAGCTTCCTAACAGTCTCAGAGGTTTCAGACTTGGAAGCTTCTTTAAAGTTGTTCCCTATTTAACAGCCACTGAAGCACCTCTTATCCTTGAACTATGTAACTCTTTTTTTAGTCCATTTCTATTTTTGGCCTCCAAGAAAACCCTGCAGATTCTACAATTTAACTTAGATTTTTACAACTATTTATTTATTTGAAATACAGTATTCAAAAAATTCTTTGTGCACCACAAGTCGTTTTGCTGTGTCAAATACTGAACAATTCTGCCCTATTCATCCGATCTGTGCAATCTGTGACTTCAATAATCTTGTTTTAGTCAATCTTCATCACCTCTTTCCCAAGTTCTCCTCTAATTTCAAGCCAGCTTTGTCTCTTCTCATATGATGTACTTCAAAGTCTCTGATCACTCTTATCATCCTTTATTGCTTTTCTACACCTTTTCTGAAGTAGGGAAAGAGAACTGCCAGATTCAAATTTGAGTGTACCATGGATCTCTACAGACATAGGGATGCTTCGCGGTTTTTTGTTCACAAATCCTTTCTTAATATTCCCCAACATTCTGGGGTTTTGATCACTGTTGAACATTGAGCTGATATTTTCAGAGATCCTACAAAGTAATTTCACAATCTCATTCCTGATTAGTAATATCAAAAGTACATTTGGTTATACAGGTAGTCACTTCCTATTTTTCATGTAATTTTGCATTTATCATGCAAAGTAATATGAACACGAAATTATATCTGCTTGTTTATTTTCCTGTCATGTAGTATCACTGTAACCTTCTGCAACAGTCTGCAATCACTTTTAGATTGTATTAACTTCAGCAATTTTATATCATCTGCAATTGTCACCTCAAGTATGCTGAAAAGCAGATTGCAAAACAAGGTCCTGAGAGATACCAAAGATAAACTCCCTCCACAGTGACAAATGATCCCATATCACTATTTCTACCCCTGCCTTTTACAGTGTCTTATCAGATATCCCATGATGATCTCATTTCTTTAATGACATTGAGTGTTTGGCTCAGGCATTTGTGAAAAAGTTTATGGATATCTGAATAGAGACTACTGTCCAGATCAGAGAGATGGTTACTGACTCTTTCAAATAACAAACCAGCTCATTTTTTACCTCTACAGAATATGATATCCACATATGCTATCTATATATATATACTAAGTATATTTCCTGCTGAGTCACTGGGGCAGAAGTCAGACTAGCCATCCATTTCCAATTTTCAGAGTTACCACTACAGACCATTCTGAAATTGGTGTTTCTGATGGTTATGAAAAGAGGCTGATTAGACAAATGTAGCAGAGACAACCACTCCTACCTAAGTTCCTTTAAAACTCTTGAATGAGTATCATCAAGCCTGGGTACCATAAATTTCATTGATTCAATCTGAAAACTCTTCTACTCTCAGAATCACAGGATGGTTTGGGCTGGAAGGGACCTTAGAGATCATCAGTTCCAACCCCCCTGCCATGGGCAGTGACACCCTTCACTAGACCAGGCTGCTCAAAGCCCTGTCTAACCTGGCCTATTGCATCTTCAGTCTGAGACAATAGCTCCATAAAGATTATACTGGAGGGGAAACTTTCAAAAATTATTTCCTCAGTAGTGAACACTGAGGAAGTTCACTACTTCCCCACTAATAAAATAAGCCATTCAGATTTTCTACTATGTCCTTACTGCTGTTCATACTGTTATTTCTTAGTCTTTCTCCTTTTATACCTTAATCATTTATCTGCTGCACAGTCTTTTTGGCAAACCTCCATGAGTGGCTAGTGACTTGTTTTCTCAGAAAAGTCTTTAATTCCCCCAGGTCCAACGAGACCTCTAAAATAAATCATGATGCAATTTCAGTTTGCATTCAAATGAGAACACAGAGTATCTCTTACACCTTGAGTAGTAATTCACACCTTTGCAAGGTGAATGTAAAATACGACCGTCCTTACTAATTATTACAAAGAGAGGAAGACAGTGGAGAGTGAGCTCCATGAGATTCATATCGTGCCAATGAAATTTTACAATTATATGCCATTTTGCACTGAAACGCTACTGTGATGTCCAAAAAGAATTCTCAAATTATTTCCTTCAGATGGGGAGCTCCTTAGTATCAGTTAATGGAAATTTTTGTACAATTTATGTTTACAATGTCTGTGGTAATGGGGTGATCTGTTGGGATATAGAGCAATGTTTTCAGGTGATGAAAAATGTTATAACCCAGTTGTTTAATCTATGAACAGAGAACAGAATAAAACCTTCATAGGCAAGAGTCAAATAACAATTTATAGATTTGCTCTTTTGTACTGGGCAGTCTAAAATGCCTTTTTAAAAGGTGACTTTTTCATATCCATAAATATTTGGTGGGAAGGAAACAGTTAAAGTCTAACTGTAAAGTCTTACTTATGTTAGAAAACAGGGGGGTTATCTGAATATGGGGGAAAGGACAGAACATTTTCTATTTTCTACTTTTCTGATATTTAATCAGAGTTAAACCAAGGTTATCCTATAGCAACTGTGAATTGTGAATGAGGAGCATAAGAGAGGGAGAGGATGATTCTTTGAGATTTCACTTTGTGATCAGAATATTATTAGGGTTGAATACGACAGCTCTCCAGAATTATACTGTAGCTCAAAAAAACATAGATGAGATCCTGACAAATCAGAGGCATCAAACAAAAAAGCAAGATACATTCTTGAACAAGAATGCATAACTCTTCTGATCTCTAGTACAGAGGTTGGATTCAGTTATCATTTTGCAATAAATTTCTATCAATGAAGCTGAGGAAGACATCAAACAGAAAGCTTTAAAAGCATATGTTGGAAGCCTCAAGATGCAGTTATTGTGTTTGGCAATGAACACACAATGAAGATACTTTTCAGGAAGGTCTTTTTTATCTTATCTCTGGTTCAAATTTCAGTTTTTTCTTTTGTTTTCCTCTTCTCTTTTTTCATTTTATTGAAGTCATGTTCAACATTCATAATACAATACTCAACCTACCACTAAAGCGTCCACTTAGTATTTCAAAGCTAACAATTAACATGCATGGCATTTATAAAAGAAGGTAAAAAACCCTGCACAGAAGAACGGAGATCTTCCAGAGACCAAACAGCATGGCTTTGAAGGAGATGCAGATTATAATGCAGATGCTCGCTAGTTCCTATCTCAAGTGCTTTACTGCTGTGGTGATCCAAGAAGTATGATTCGATGTAATACTATGTCTATCTACCATGAGACAAGAGGGAGCTACCAATTGGAACAAAAGCAGGAATGCAGGATAAAGTCGAGAAGAAAGATATTTCTATATTAAAATTATTTGTTATATCTATATTATCTAATAATATATATTTCATAAAAAACAGATTTTGCTATAAGTGTGCTGTAATTGCTAGACAGTATTGCAAGTCAAAGGGGAACATAGCTTACACATAAGGTTTATGTATATATTGTCTGTTAATAATCACCAAATTCTTCTATGCTTTAAGCACATTTCTCTATGCTACAATAGTTATACTTTGAACAGAGATGGGAAGTTCAACAAGTACGTTTAAAGTAGTGACATTAAACATTTCTAAAGTTAGTATTGGTGACTTCTGTGCATTTACATTTTAGGTGATCATTCACTGCTGGTCCATAATCAGAATTCTCCAAAACTCAGTACAGAGAAATGCAAAAGAATTGGTCTCGCAACATAAACAGCGCTCAAACAATCCCACTGTATTCAGTGTCTTCTAAGGATTATTTCTGCTCTTTTATGTTGAATTTACAGTAAGCAAGCACAAGTTAGTATAGATGAGACTTCTTAACCTAGCATAGCTAAGTTCTCTACTAATCCGAAGCTGTGACTGGCACACAATCACACATGGGAGCTTTTGTTATCCAATCAGTTAGTAAATTTTCCATTAACCACAAGTATAGCCAAGATCCTCAGTCTTAGCCTTTGTCGTGGTTTAAGTCCAGTCAGTAATTCAGAAAACCCACATAGCCATTAGTCCTCTCTCCCCTCTTCCTCTCTCCACTCCCAGAGGGATGGGGAGGAGAATCAAAAGAATGTAACTCCCACGGGTTGAGATAAGAACAGTCCAGTAACTAAGATATAACACAAACCACTGCTGCTACCACCAATAATAATAATGATAAGGGAAATAACAAGGGAAATAACTCACCACCCACCGACTGATACCCAGCCTGACCTGAGCAGTGATCTAGCTCTTTCGGGTAACTGCCCCCAGTTCTACATCCTGGGCGTGACGTGCTGTGGTATGGAATACCTCTTTGGTTAGTTTGGGTCAGGTGTCCTGTCTCTGCTTCTTCCTGGCTTCCCCTCCTCCCTGGCAAAGCATGAGACCCAGAAAGCCCTTGGTCAGAGTAAACATTCTGACCAGCAACTAAAAACATCAGTGTTATCAGCGCTGCTCCCAGGCTGAAAGTCAGAACCACAGCACTGCACCAGCTACTAAGAAGGAGAAAAATGACTGCCACTGCTGAACCCAGGACAGTCTTATACAAGGTCTAGGTGTTTTCACACATCCAACAGACCTACAACTGTTTAATGTTGCCCAACTTGTATGTAGCGTGGCTACACATGTGGAAACTCAAGAAACACACATGGTGCTAAATTGAAGCCATTCGTCCCTGTATCTGAGGGTGATCAGTACACAGAGTCCTAGAGCTGGAGAGAACCTGTGGCTCTGGGATGCAAACACTCAAGATGAGATGCCAGCATCAGGGCCCTGATTGCATTAACAGGCAGGCCTTAATGGTCCTAATCAGCCTCACCTGGGCCTTCACCCACAATCTCTACCCACAGCACAGAATGACTAAGCAGATAGACGAAGCTGTAACTGTGAGCTTCAGGCTGAATGCCAGACAGGCCTGAGATAGCTAAATCTGATTAACTGGTGGCCTACTTGTTACGCACTAAAATGAGGAATAAACATGTAAGTGCAGGTTGCTCTCAGATTTTAATACTTTCATGCTGCATGGGTTTATGTTCTCCCTTCTTTCAGTCTCTGCTCCTTATGCTCCAAGAACCCAACCCTTCCTCAAGGAGCCCACTCTACTATGGAGTTCTTGCTTCCTTAATTAATGCACAGTTTGCTCACCTCTCTCATCTCTTCTCCTTTAGCTATGTTAGATATACATACTGTAAAACATGTAGTGTAACTTCCTGTTCCTGAATGAAGAATCTAGCTGTTATGCTTCAGTTTGAAAACTGTCAGCTAATAAGGTCTACTGCTCCCTGAAGTAAAAGCTCTGCCAGAATTTCTACAACAGAACACATCCAACTCAAAAGTGACTGCAATGTTAGGTCAGCTCTCGCATGTGAGCTTCCTAAATTAAAACTATAATAAATTAAAACAGATGAAAGTGCTGTAGATGCTGTTATTTCACCTCCTTCCTTTCTCTGTGACAAGAGCCTGTTCCAAAAATCATATTAGATCTTTTAACTGTTACCCGTCTTATATAGAAAGATGTCAAGTCTTTGATCCTCCAGTGCGCTGTAAAATTCTCAAATCCCTAACCTCTCAATAAATGCCAACGAACATTTCCAACTGGAAACACAGCACAATGCTGGGTAAAAACTGAAACTCCAAGTTACACAGCATTACTACAGATGCTTGTGGGTACAAGTGTCCTTCAGCACACACTGTGTGCATCACCATTTTCTGACCTGTCTGGAGAAACCCAAAATGAATAGCACTGAACACTAGCATATATTTTTGAGAACAGTGGCCAAAACTATATCCATTATTTTCGGTTGGGTTTTTTGTGTGTGTAACCACTTCCTAGTGATTCATGGTGTGTGAAGACTATTGTTAACAGATATTGATCTGAGTCCTGCAGCTTATTACAAGCTATACCTGTTCTTCTTTTAGCCTATATTAAGTCGCAGAGGTAACCAGAAACCTGTTTTCTTGCTTTGATCTTGATCTACTCTTGAAAAAAGCCTCTTATCAACATCAGAATAGGATTGGCCACCAGATGTCACCCGTCTTCTATTAGCATCCTCCAAATCTGTGTATGCAGGCTCGGGAAAATGTTATCCTCCAGAAGCTGTGCTAAATAGAGACTGTCTCGCCGCTATAAAAATATAGCCATCTCGTTACAGAACTGTATTATCTTCCTCTGCTCTAATGGCTCCAAAACACTGAAGCTCTAGTAGCTTATACAGTTCGTTTTAGAGACAATCTAAGAAGTAGATGAACACCCAACAACTCCTGGCACAAATACCTGTCTCTTACACTCAGGAAAATGTTAGCTGATGTAATGCGTCCACCCAGTGGAGCCAAAACCACACTGCTACCAAAGACAAGATCTGCGCCTAACCTTGTGCAATGACGAGGCTGTGGGCAAGCCCGGGGAAGGCAGAAGAGAGCTCTTAGGAATCTGTTTCAGGTCAGCCAGCGCTCTTCAAGCCATACCTATCTAGCTCTGCTTCCCTGATCTCTGCCTTACAAGACCTTCAACACCGTGAGGCGCAGCGTCGGATTCCCCGGCCGCTCCTCAGCGGGCTCCTCAAGGCCTGAGCAGGGCCCACCACTCAACTGAAACACCGACCGTTCGCCGGACACCGGCCAGCGTGAGAGGAAAATGCCGCGCTCGTTCGAGAGCAAGGCCGTGACTGAGGAGAGCCGGGGCGTCGCCCGAGCGGCTCACTCCGCACACTTACCACAGCGCGCAGCGGCTGCGCACGAGCGGCTGTGCCCATGCCCGCTTGCGGGCGCACTCTCCTCACACCCGCGGCAGCAACCGCCGCCACCCTCCTATCCCCCGCGCGCGCTCCGACGCTAGGCAGGCACTTTGCACACGCTCCCTCCCTCTGCGCAACCTGTGACCGGCGCTTCCGGCCGGGCGGCCGGCGAGGCTGGCTGTTCGCGCGTGCTCCCCCTTTCGCGCGGCTGCCAGACGCCGCTGCCTGCGCTCGGGCGGGTGCTGCTGCGCCATGCTGCGGCTCTGCTAGCGGCTGGCAGTTTGCAGACGCTCCCTGGCGCCCGCCCGCCTCCAGGTGGCCCGGCACCCACAGCGGGCGCGGCGGCCGCCTCTCGGCCCGCGCCGGCCTCCGCCTAGGACCATGGGCGGTGCGCTCCTCCCGGCGCGGGGTGCTGCGCACGGGCGGCGCCGAAGAAGGTGAGGGAGAACGGGGTTGTGAGTGGTGGGGGACCGGTGCCATGCCCAGGCCAGCCGTGGAGGGTTGCAGCTGCCGCTGCCTCCTCCCCCAGGCCGCTGCGGCTCCGCAGGCCGTGAGGGAGAGCGGTCTTCTCAGCCTCTCCTCGCGTCTGCAGCATCTGTGTGGGGCGGGGGTCGCCCCTCATCCCCGGCCACATCACTGTCTCTGGGGACCGGCCCGGAGCGGGGGAGTCGCCTGCCCTGGCGCCGCGGGGAGCTGCGAGGCGGGGCCGGCTGTGGGCGCGAGTGCCGAACGGGAGGGAGGCAGGAAGGGGGATCGCCGAGGCAGCCACTTGCTGCGGCCCCGCCGCTCCCGTCACCTTGCGTAACGACCTTCCGTGCCCGGCACGGTGGGGACCGACTCTGCGGGCGGCTGCCCCCCAAATGGAGCAGGAGCCCAGGAGGTGTCTGCGGAGGGGGCGCGGCCCCGGGAGCCCGGCGGTGGCCGCCCGCAGCTTGAGAGGGCGGGCGAGCCTCTGAGGGAAGCGCGGGTGGTAAGCGCTGCCGTGGATGAGAGGATGAATCTCCAGCGAAAGTATGTTGAAATCTTTCCCTTACGGTACGATTTACAAGCTCTCGGTTCTACCCGATGCTGGTTTTGTTTCCTCTTCAGGCTTTGTGAGCGTCTAGGAAGCGAATCATAAAAAGGTTCCTGAAAACTGGCATCTCTGTGCCAGTTGTGCTTTGGTCTGCCATGTCTGCTACTTTCTTTTTGCCAAAGGTGTGTTGAGCTTTAGAGTGGAAAAAACAATGCTCTTCGTTTGTCAGGTTCAGTATTTCTTGCATATCAACATCATCTTGTGGTTTATTGTAGGGATTTATCTTTCTGTGAAGAGCAGTGACTGATCTGATGTGATTGCATAGGTGTGTGGACCTACATTAAACAGGAATTTTGGGGGCCTGTTTCATTGTCTCCCTTGAGTTTTAGCAACTATTTAAGGTAAACTTACTTTTAAATATATCTAGGAGGAAAATAAATGTCACTCAGTTTTGAGAGACTGAGTCTAGGTGGAGGCTTTCCTTACTGTTAACATAGGGAGTGTAGGTTCCAGCTTTATCCAGATACAGTATAATACCAATCTCATCTTTTGAGTGCATATTTTTCTTTCTGCCATTACGGTCAGTAAACTTGAGAGAATTAATTCTTATATTAGGTCTTGATACATCAATGCCTCTTGATAACTACAGCAAGAATAGAATATTCTTTAAATGAAGACACACTCTTGAGATTTATGTTGTTCTAGTATATTTGTCTAAAAAAATCTTTGTCACCTTGTCCCCATGAAATAGTATGATAGGTTTTTCAACAGCATGACTCATAATCCTAAATACAGGAATGAATTTTTGATTTAGTGCAGAGCAAGTGCTTTATCTCAGTTAACAGCCTTGTGCGTAGAAAATGCAAGTAGGGAGGTGGGAGTGTCTGGTACTATATCTGTTAATCTTTGTCCTCAGAAGGACAGAATTCAGAGTTGTTTGCAGGCTAGGGTTATATGTATCTTTACTCCCAAATCAACAAAGTGATCCCAGTTCTTTGAAAATACTTTTGCTGTTTCATAAAAGACTGAAAAGCTTTCAGAAAAGGAGGAACCAGTTAGTTCTTGTTATTTATTATTGAAACCATTTTGCCTGGGGACACTGAGTCCAGTTTAGTCTGAATGGGTGATTTACCCTTTTCCTTCTTCATTTCTGTGTAATGACTTGACTGTTCTTCATGAGAAACTCTGCTTACTGCAACACCCACAGTTGACATAATTGTTGGTGGCTGTACCAAGCCTAATAGTAGGAAAAAAAAACCCTCACTTTTTCTTTTCTTTCTTTCTTTCTTTTTTTTTTTTTTTTTTTTACATGGTTTTCTTACATATAAGATGACTTTCATCACTGCTTTCAGCTCTTTACCTCTATGAGATGGTGTAGCAAACAGTTTACTTCTAAATTGGCTCATGGAGCAGTATTTTAGCAAAACGAGTGTCTGTTTTTCATAATTTAATGTGCGCAGGCTTTTTTCTGTTGCTCTTATGTAGAATATGGATTTATTTTGTACAAGCTATATAAGGATTAAATAAGAACACATGCTTCCTGTTTTCTGGGTGACATTTATCTTGCTATCCAGGAAGAAGACAGCTTATACAGCCTGGACTGAAGAGATGCTAAAAGGCAAAGTGACTGAATATAAGAAGATCAGGTTCTTTAAGCTCCCAAAACTAAACTGCCTAAGCAGCCAGCAACACTGGGTGCAAAGCATCTAAAATCCTTTAATCTGTTTCATGAAGTAGAATCTGGTAAAATAATGAAGTATTCTGAATTCCTAAAATGACTTTGAATAAAGACAGTTGCTCTCCAATTTGAAGTCATTTCTTTCCAACTAGAAGATTTCCTTTCCTCTCCCATGCTTAAAAAAACCCCACAGCTTTATGCCATTAACTTCTATGCTTTTGAGATAATATGTAGAATTTTACTAACACTATTCATTTCCCTTCAAGTTTTGTTTTTTTTTTTTTTTTTCAGTTTTGATCACAATGCTTTTGGCATTGTATGCCACTGTTATCTAACAAGTTCACTCTGGTTTTGCTTCTGTTTAATAAAATAGCTTAGGATGGAGCTTTCTTCCTCAACTTGGCTCTAAAATCTTAATAGAAATTCAAGAACTTTTGGCATTCACAGCCCTTCACTGATATAGTAACTTGATTATTAGTTATGTGGTAGGTGTTTTGAAGGTTTATTTGAATGCAGTGTTCATGTTTTGAGGAGATTGAGATTCAGAGAGGAATGAAAGTCAGAGAATGGGAGAATTAGTTCAGTTTTATTGGTAAGTGATAAGGGAGATTTGGTGGCAAATATTTGCCAACAGATTTTCTGACTCGTGTATGTTTAGTCTTTTAAACAGATGGTGGAAAGAAATACAGTATGATAAATGTCAAAAAAGCTAGGTTCTGATAGCGTTTTCATTTATATCAGATTATTCCCAAAGTGTCTGCAAAACTCTTCTGCTTAGCCTAGTTTGGAACCAGCACACTACTCCAGCAGCAACTCTTGGTAATGAACATCGGAAGCATCTGCTGAAGGAAATGAACATGCTGCACAGAGCAAATCAGCTGGGAATCTGATGAGTGGAAACTTTCAGGAATCAAGCAGTTTAGCTATTACTGCATCTTCAGTTTAAAAAATTCTCAACTGATTGGAGTAGAATAAGGTCATCCTTTATTCCACTTTACTTTTGCTGAGATAGTATTTCTGCATCTCTGTGTTTCATATACGACATATGCACGTGAACTTAAACAAAAAAAAAAAAAAAAACTAAAATAACCCTAAAAAACCTTTTGTCTTCCATACTTGAGAATAAAAAGTGGAATTCTATATTTGTTTCTGTGGTATGTGTGCACACTCAAATCCTCGTTTTCTCCCTTAGCCTCTTGTTGCTAGCAAACATTATAGAAGTTGTAAAGGCTTCATTATCTGTTCCACTTTAATTTCTTGAAAAGCCTGGACCTGTAATATAGTGAAGTATACCTTCTGTGAGGAATAAGTCTCTTTCAGATTGTGTTTTGATAGTGGTTTAATTTTCATAACTTCTGGCTCGTCTTCTATCAATACTTCTTTATGTGAGTCAATAACTCACATACTGTAGTTCTTGGCTACAAAGAGAAGGTAACTAGATTTTTGTACAAATTTACATTAGTTTGTTAAAGGGTTTTGGATTTTGACATAGGTTCTATTTAATTGGGTGGTATTTGAGGAGGAGCCATCTCAGTGGTGGAGAATTGGTAACACAAATGCTGACACAGCTTCCCAGAGGTGAGGCAGCAGCTTTTTGTGACAGTGCTAGCTTTTATCAGGGAGAATGGGCTTATTCTTCTATTCAGGCTGGAATAGTTGATGAATTTGTGGGCTTTTGTTCATGCTGTCCAACAAGGAAAAGTCTTGTCTGCTTTAATCGGGTGAATCCTGAAAGCCCAAGGTCTATGCATGTACTCAGGCCAGGGTGTAGCTCCTTTGAGGAACTTCTGTTAAAATTAATGGCATTTTTGTATGCCTGTGGCAGCTTGTGTAGAAGGGAAGAACAGTGGAAGAACAGAGAGGAGAAAATTAGTTTGGGGTACAGGGATTCCCTCTTAGAGTGCTCTAAGCAGCAAAGTCGTTTTCATGAGGAGAGCTGAAGTCAGTGCTGTGGTTCATTTGATTTATTATTTATGGTTTGTAAGGTTAAGAATCCTGTGATCCTGGCCCTTTGAGTCTCACAAGGTCTTCTTATTCCTGTTAGCTAACTATATTTCTTCATACATCCCACAGGCATTTCAAACTATTTAACCTTGATTATTAGTCTGATGTACTGGTGTTTGTCTTACTGGTTTTTATATCCTGATAAAAGCCTGTAGCCTTTGAAAGCTATCAACCACCTCTTTTGACCTTGTTGTCCTCTAGAAGAAAGGATTTAAGGATATTTGTCAGTTACAAGTAGCAGGCATAACATGATTTTATTTTGAGGGGCTGTTGCTCCTGGGTCAGGTAGTTTGTATATACATTGTTGCTATATAATGTATTACTTTGTTACATTTTCCTAGAATAGTTTTATAACTAAAACCTTTTCTTCACTTTTGTTAGAGTTAGGTAATGACGTTTATTGCTGTTTCCTTTCCATTGCATGTTAAGTTTGTGTTCCTCCCTTCCCTAGGAAACAGCGAGTATACATGACTGGTACAGCATTTTATATAACCTGTATTGAGGTCCTGGCAAAGCATTTTGAGATAGCTACTAATCAAGTAATAGATTACATATTAGAAAAAATTTCTTCCCCAAAAGGGTTGTCGAGCCCTGGAACAGGTTGCCCAGGGCAGTGGTGGAGTCACCATCCCTGGAAGTATTTGAAAGAATCAATGATCTTAAAGGTCTTTTTCAACATAAATTATTCTATGATCTGAAGTTGTCATAAAAGGTGCAAGCTGCAGTGAATTACTGTTCTTGCCGAAGGTTATATTTTAGGATCTTGATGGGTTTTCGACATGTGACATCTCAAGATACTGAACCTTTGGACTCTGCCACATTATGTAATTGTTGTCTTGTCTGCAATATGTGTGACTAAAGTGGATTAATGCATTCTTACAGAAGCTCATTGTTAATACAAACGTATCTTCATATATTCACTGAGACAGTAGTTCTCTTGTATTTAAATGCTGTGTCATATCCCTCTCCTCTTTTTTTTCTTCTTCTGGTCCCCTCCCTTGTGCTCTATCTGTGTTTTTCTTTTCTGCAGAGAACTAATACTGTTCAATTTACTGTGTAAATGCAATTTTTGGAAATTTCCCTTGAGCTCTGGAGAGCATGACTATAGTATGCATGTGATATACCTGGAAGATAATTTCAAGTAGTAAGGACCCATGTAACTAAACTTTCTCTGCTATTATGACTTTTTTTTTTTTTTTTTTGGTAAAAGGAAGTGTAAAATGTATTTTGTTTGAAGATGGTCTATCAGAAATGTTTCATTAGTCACATAAAACTTGCCTACATAGGATAGTGAGTTAAGAAAAATATACATAGCTCCTGTGTTCAGTGAATTTAAACGCTAATATGGTATTCATAGCAAAAATCTTCAAACAAATTATCTACCTCCTAACAAGCTTTTGAGTAACTTCCCTGTGACTTTCTTGATAGCTCCTGTTCAAGTAGAGTTTGTGTAGCAATTTAGTTTTTAATCTTGTAGATTAATAAAAGTGAAAACACTAGCTTTAAGTTGCTCTTGAGAAAGTTTTATGCTGTACTGTTAGACCTCTGTATCATAAATCAGTACTTTTTCTGAAAAGCTTGTTGTTTTTCCAAAAAAAACCCAAAACCAACCCAAACCCCAACAGCAAATACCCTCCAAAGCCCCTCAAAACCTTGAATGAGTGTGAGGAATGTTTCTAACATGGTAGTTATCCAGGTTTTACATTGTTTATTCATTCTGTACCAAGACATTGTAGCATGAGTGTTTTGAATGCTGAATGAAACTGGTTGCATGACCTAACTGTAGAATGAAAGTCCTGCACTGTTTCAGTGCACTGTAGTGTGAAGGCTATTTCTGCCTACAAAGAAATGGTTCCAGTACTAATGCCTCTAAAATACTACTCCAAGTAACATGAACCGTGAAATAGTTTGCCTTTCCGATGCTGGCTTGAATTGCCTATTTCTCTTTGGATGTAATTAAAGCTTGCTGGTTTTAATAATTAAAATAGCGATAAATACAGAAAACATAGGATCTGTCTAGAAGCATTCAGCAAACAGTGGCAACCAGATCACCATCACCTTTAGATTCTCAGGATGAATTTTCTTTCTGTCTTGCTTATGGTATGAATTGTACATTAAAATGGGCTCCCTTTTCCTGAAGGGACTATGTAGTATTACCTTGCTATGTCTGTCTTTGTTTACCTAGAGAGTCTGAGCCACCTGGCAAAGGAGCTTTCACACTGAAAGTAAGAGAAACTAAGCAGACAGATATATTTCATGCTTAGGAAAAACCTGAAATATTCTCAGCATGGGAGCTTCCACACTTGTTTGGCAAACTCCGGCTGTAAAGAAGCTTGCCCATGGTGTTCTCTGTAGGTACTGATAGATTGTATATGGATACAAACTTTCCTACCTACTTCATACACACACACATAGAGTGCATGCACACACACAAACACAAAACCCCCCCAACAAAACATAATCAAGACACAGCTCCAAAACCCTCTAGCATCTTGGCTTTTGAAACACTCTTAACAATCCTGACAAAAATGCATTTGGCTAATGATAGATATATGGTGGATTCAGAGACTATTTGGGCAGGATGAGAGACTGCAAAATGAATGGCTATTTCTTGGGTGGTAATAAGAAGCTTAAAAACACAAGCAGGAAAGCAGTCTATGGCAGCAATTTGATGCTCAGGTTGCGGAGATCTTACAGGCATACTTACAAGCAGTAAGGAGGAGTGTGTTGATGGAATTTAAGGTAGGAAATGTTAAAATACATACCTCTGTTGCAGGGATCCTGAAGATCCAGAGAGATCAGGAACAAATTTGGAAAAAATTTGGAAGCCTGAACAAAATGAATTGTTTGAGAGAGACTTTTGAAGAACTCAAACTGTTTGTCTGGAAGTCAAACTACATTTAGAAATTGGGCATTAAATTTAAATAGACATGTACTCAAATTACAATATCTAATGGTTTTCTTTCTCCTTATATTTAAGAATTGTTACTCCTGTATTTCAGAAGGATTTTATCAGTGAACTCAGTATTTGTATTTCCTGATTTGACAGAACAGGAAAGGGATGTGGAACACTGGGGCGGGAGAGAAAAGACACAAATATTTCTCAATCTCTACCACTCAGACTTCAACCTAGGTTGCACAGGATATGTAACCAGATTATTAAAGCTATATTATTACAATCAGTTCCTTAGCACATTGATTAGGTTTTGTAAGTTTTTGTAAAATTGAACAGTTTTCTTCCCTGTATTTCTCTCCATGAAATGCAGTTTCTCAGTCAGTACTATTGATCCTCCAAGAACATGGTGAAATGCAGTATCATTCTGTTTACGCTTAGCATCCTTTCGTGTTATGCAGCTACTTTTCTTTTACTAGATTGGAAAACATGCAGGATGAGAATGTTGCAAATGCTTCCAGTGGTTTTTCTACTCAAGCTAACAGCTATTTTACTATTGATAATATCAACCAGTTCTGAATATTTAGTCTGATTTTAAGAGCCTGTAGTCAAGTTAAATGGATATGTTATGGTTATATCTTAAAAAGAAATAGTAGATTTTTATTCCTGATAGATATTTTCTTAGATACCAGTTGAGTTTGTTTATAAATCAGTTCTAGAAAACAGCATTTTTCTTTGTTTTGATATCGTATCTTTTCTTGAAAGAGAAGTATAACCTATACTCGTTATAGATAAGATAATAATCTGTAGATCTTGTTGAAATACTCTCCCAGATTTTTTCAGTAGCTTGGCAGTCAAGTTCAAGAAATTGGATAGTCAGTAAAATCAAAACTTGTGACTTTTTTAATGATGTGAGAAATGAAACTAAGTTGCATGAGTGTTTGGCAAGGTGATTTGACAAAGCAATTTCACATATGTCTGAATCTGGATCTCGGTGGTTTGAGGCCTCTGGGGAAGTTTATCAATTTCACTTTATGGCCCCAGTTGTCAATCTTTGTGATGTCTCTATTGACTCTCCTTGGGTTTTGGACTGATAACCTTATAGGACTACACATGATTCCTTTGAAGAAAAGGCTACAGTAACTTTCAGCTAACCTATGTTACCAGAATTTTCACCAAGGTAAGTTAAAGAATATTTTGAGCCAGGAAAAACTTCAGGCTGGAAGATGATTAAGGATTTGGCCTCTTTGCTGGAGTCCATTGCAAATTGCTGCTTGCTAGCAGCTGAGAGGAAGTTCTGTGAAAAGTGTTCTTGCCCACTGGAAGGCTGGAATTTCAGTTCACTAGTTGATTCATGCTAGCTGCTGAATGTCCAGGGAGTGAGCAGTAGTAACAATGCTGTTGGTATGTTACCAGCAGCGATTCAGTGTGCCAGAGGCCTGTACTGAAAGGAGTGGATTGTTGTCATGGTGTAATGCGAGTTTAACTGCAGTGGGTAAAGCGCTGTACTGGTGTAAAAGATATATTCTAGTTTACTTAAGCTGTTTTTAGGTTCATGCTGTTTAAGTCTCTGGCTCTGCATATTGAAACCAGTCCAATGAGGCCCAAGTGTGCACTTAAACTTTCCTTTGAGAGCTGTACTGGCTGATACAGAGCAAAAGCTTCTCACAGGTTTAGCTTCTGTTCAGCTTCTAATAAAGTCCTTGCACCTTGATTCATTTCCTGGTGTAGTTTCTGTATGTACCAGTTGTGTAGCTTGTGCACTGTCTAATGTTACAGAAGAATATTAGTATTGATTAAGCTACTTAAAACATGTTTAAGAACAGTTTCTTATATACTGGGATACTGGCATGCATGTGGCCACATCTAGAGCAAAGAAAACAGTGAGTCTTAAAAAAAAAAAAAAATTATTCTTTTTAATAAAGCTGTACTTGAAAAATAGTATTGTATTTTAAATACATGGAGAAAACTGTTTGCATAAATTTTGCATTTCTTAGACCTGAAAAGGAGGGGGTAGGTGGAGATCTGAAGAATCCAACTTCTCATTATTTGGGGTTTAAAAAAAGTAAATTAGCAGGGGCTTTTTCCCCTGCATTGGAAGCACAAGTTTTCTATATCCCATGTACTTGAACAATTTTTTTTTTTTTTCCCCATCCATTTGTAGTACTGTTCTGTTCGAATTCCCTTGATCTCTGTTTTGACTGTTGTTTTTGCCTCAAGTCTTGTTCTATACCCTTGAGTGTTGTTCCCATTGGGTATAGCAATCTTGAATTCTGTTGCTCAACTGACAATCTGGTACTTCAGGATATGGTGTTCAGGGTACTCTGTGTATCTGTGTTAGAAGTGGTCTTCTAACGTGGTTTTATAATTTGTAGTAAAATCATAGAATAGTTAGGGTTGGAAAGGTCCTTAAGATCATCTAGTTCCAACACCGCTGCCATGTGCAGGGACATCTCATGCTAAACAATATCACCCAAGGGTCTGTCCAACCTTGAACACTGCCAGGGATGAAGCATTCACAACTTCCTTGGGCAAACCATTCCAGTGCCTCACCACCCTTACAGTAAAGAACTTGCTCCTTATATCTAATCTAAACTTCCCGTTTCAGTTTTAACCCATTACCCGTTGTCGTATCACTATAGTCCCTAATGGAGTGTCCTTCCCCAGCATCCTTATAGGCTCCCTTCAGATACTGGAAGGCTGCTATGAGGTTTCCACGCAGCCTTCTCTTCTCCAGGCTGAACAGCCCCAATTTTCTCAGCCTGTCTTCATATGGGAGGTGCTCCAGTCCCCTGATGATCCTCGTGGCCCTCCTCTGAACTTGTTCCAACACTTCCATGTCCTTTCTATGTTGAGGACACCAGAACTGCACACAATACTCCAAGTGAGGTCTCACGAGAGCAGAGTAGAGGCAGGATCACCTCCTTCAGCCTGCTGGTCATGCTCCTCTTGATGCAGCCCAGGATACGGTTGGCTTTCTGGGCTGTGGGAGCACACTGAAGCCAGCTCATGTTCATTTTCTCATCGACCAACACCCTCAAGTCCTTCTCCGCAGGGCTGCTCTGAATCTCTTCTTTGCCCAACCTGTAGCCATGGCTGGGATTGCTCTGACCCAGGTGTAGGACCTTGCACTTGGCATGGTTAAACTTCATAAGGTTGGCATCAGCCCACCTCACAAGCATGTCAAGGTCCCTCTGGATGGCATTCCTTCCCTCCAGTGTATCAAATGAACCACACAGCTTGGTGTCATCGGCAAACTTGCTGAGGGTGCACTCAATCCCACTGTCCATGTCACCAACAAAGATGTAGAACAAGATCTATTCTAACACTGACCCCAGAAGAGCAGCACTCATTACTGGTCTCCAACTGGACATTGAGCTGCTGACTGACTGCCAGCATATTAGTAATACGCTAATAAAATGTTCTGTGCTTTTACAGAGGAGAACACTAACATTTCATGGTGCTTTTATGTGAGAATGTTATTAGTATTCCTGGTCTTCACCAAGACTGCAGTTAGATAAAATTTGTGCCCTCATACCAGTCTCTCCCTTCTTCCTTTCAGTGCATTTTGTGGTAGTGCAGTGAAGTGGCTGACAAACTCCTGTGGCTGTAAATGGCTGTACGACATTTGGCTGTTCATGTTTCAGCATGACAACACTCCCTACATGTCTTCAACTTTTAGCCATATAGGCTGGACAGGGAGGTTGGAGAGGGATAAAGATGCTGCTTTCAGTGACAGTACTGGCTTGGGGTGTTTGAACATCAGCCTAATCTAAAAGATTGTGTTCTAAAAATGTTAGGTTAACAGAGGGTTAATACGCTAATACTCTATCCAGTAGGTCAAATGGCCCCACTTTTATCTAGCAAATTAATGTTTGGTTTGGTTTGTTTCCTAGAAGACTCTATGTAAGTACTATCAGTATATATTTTTGTTTGTTTATCCAAATTGGGGGAAAAATGTCTCTCTCACTGTATAATTTTCTGATCTACAACTCTGATTTCACACTATTGATTTTTGCTTTGCATTACGAAGAGTTTTTGATGAAGGTGTATTCTTGCCCTTTCACAAGCTACGGAGTATTTTTAAATATGTCAGCCACCTTGTTCTTTAAATAACTAAAATTTGACATTCCATTAAAAAGGTTGCTGATGCAGCATTGTAGTTTGGCAGAAATTACTCTAGGAACCTTACAGTGCTCAATATGTCCACCTCTGTAGTATGGGCATCAAGCCTATTGCTCAGGATAAAAATGTTTGTTCCAGCCACAGAAATGCAGGATTAAAACGTTGTTGTTTATTTTGTACTGACCAGCTCTGTCATCCTCATGTTTGACAAATGGAGGAAGAAATCTGTCAAATGTTACTACCTTTTTTTCTTTTTTTTTTTTTTTTTGCTATTTATTCTCTCTTGGCTTGTGTGCCAAGTGCACTGCTGACTGTTGTCCATTTCATTAGTGTTAAGGTTTTTATTTCCATATAAAAATTATTTGTGATATCACATAAAGTAGACCAGTGTTTGAGTTGTAAAACTGATTAAAAAGTATATATATAAAAAGGAAAAAAAAAAAAAAGAGAGAGAGAGAAGTGTTAAAAATTCTTCAGAATACTGTGTCACAGGTTTCAGGGGCTTGGTCATACTTTTCCTTCCGTCTTGGCTTGTGCCTGTCTCCTTCCTTCCCAGTTCTGTGTAATTTGAAGCATGTTTTCTTTGTTACAGTGACTTAATTATTTCTATTACCACTGCTTCTGCGGTTCCACATCCTAAAAGACTGAAGGATTAATCATCTTTTCATTTGGCCTTCAGGAGCTATACAGGCAGCATATGCATTTTCTGTTCTGCTCAGCACTGGAAACAGCATTCCACTAGACTGCAAATTTCAGTGAATATAATATCTTATTCAGCAGATGTATTAAAATTCAGCTATGTCTCAATTCTAAGTAGGCTTATTTTGGGCAAATTTTTTTGTTGTTGTTTTTGTTGGTCAAGCTGAATTTCGGTTATTTGTGGGAAATGTTCTGGGTGTTCTCTGCTGTGCTTGGAAAAAAGCAAAATCTCCTTTTTAATCCAGTCTCCTGAATGGCTTCTGCCTTTTTTTCTCCAACTTCTTGTCTTCAATTATGAGATTTCGCCATGTGGCTTGAAATTTTTTCACACACGTTACACTTAAGCTTTACCTCGTACATTCTTTCCCATCCCTGTAAGTGTACTTCTGAAGTCCTCTCATGTTTGTGTAACCTGTTTCTTTATTAAATAATTTAGGAAATATCCTTATTTACTGAACTCATTGACTTCTAGAAATGGACTAAACCAAAACGCCTCATCCTGCCTTGCCCAGCAAACCTGGATGGATTTTTCTGTACAATTAAGATGAAGTTGATGAAGCCTCTTAATGGCATATGTGCAGTTGTGCTAAGTCTTCATTGTAATTGGCTAGTAATAGACTCAAGATGAACTAGAACCTTACTCTTGGATTGCTCACCACCTAATTATCAAAACAGATGATTTCAGGCAAAGATTGCATGCCTTCAGTTAATCTTGCATCTTTTTCTTTTTCACATTAGTAACTCTTTCACACAGATCCTTCTTTTCGTCTTTTATTTGGCTTTTTCAACTGACTTCAAACAACTGTTATGATTGAGGCCATTCTTACTGAAGGTCTGACACTTTGCCCATGTTTCCAAAGCTTTGAATCTATAGAAAATGAAAGTAGTATGTTGAAGAGGTGAGTAATTGCTGAGTGTTCTGTAGTTTGTCTGGAACTGCAGATTTTTTCCCCTGGGGGTTATTTGCATCAGAATTGACTTCCATATTTTTCTAATATATTCAATATGTTATTGCAGTAACAGATATGGCTTGGTTATTCTCAATGTTTATATAGGAATCTCTCCAAAAGCTGTCATTATACCCCCCCAAAAAAAGCCAGTCAGGATGAACAAATGAAAATATTATGGAGAAAATGTAAGTTTGCTGCTTTAAATTGTTTCAGTGGTCTGTTAGAATGTAGGAAAGCTGAGCAGACCAGATCATCAAATAAATCTGAATTTAGCCAACTTTTTAAATACTATCTTCTGAAATTTCTGGTAAATCCATGCTAGCTATTGTCTTTTTGTAATTAAGCTGCTGCTTCTGTGAGCTGGTTTTTTTGAGTCCCTCTTTGAATTTTCATTGTATGCAGATTTTAAGTGTCTAACATGAAACTGTGAATGTCATAGAACCTAGATCCTTACAGTAATGAAGCAGTAGTTGGCTTTGTTGATTTGTTTTTTGGGTTGTTTTTTGTTTGTTTGTTTTGGTTTTTTATTTTTTTTAAAAAAGTAAATTAAAGAGAAACCCTTCCAATTCTAAAGAATCGTACAGAATGATAGGTGGAAGAAGATCTGGTGGTAGTGGTGGTGAAGTTCTTAAGGAGTCATTAAATTAACTGGTCAGGTGATGCTTTCTTCAAGGTAAAGCAGACTTGAGTATGAAGAGCCAGAGCAATGCAGTTAATGGGAGGGAGGTTAGAAGTTAAATGAAACCTTACCTTTACAAAAAAACAACTTAGTTGCTCAACAGTCTTGAAGATAGGTATTTTCTCAGATTTGAAAAAATACATGAAAGTCACTGAAGAGTCATATGCCAAAATAACTGTATGCAATAATAATTTTTAATTTAAACAGATATTATGGAATTATAGAATAGTTAGGGTTGGAAGGGACCTTAAGATCATCTAGTTCCAAGCCCTCTGCCATGGGCAGGGGCATCTCACACTAAACCATATCACCCAGGGCTCTGTCCAACCCGGCCTTGAACACTGCCAAGGATGGAGCATTCACAACTTCCTTGGGCAACCCACCCTTACAGTAAAAAACTTCCTCCTTGTATCCAATCTAAACTTCCCCTGTTTAAGTTTTAACCTGTTACCCCTTGTCTTATCACTACAGTCCTTAATGAAAAGTCCCTCCCCAGCATCCTTATAGGTCCCCTTCAGATACTGGAAGGCTGCTATGAGGTCTCCACGCAGCCTTCTCTTCTCCAGGCTGAACAGCCCCAACTTTCTCAGCCTATCTTCGTACAGGAGGTGCTCCAGTCCCCGATCATCCTTGTGGCCCTCCTCTGGACTTGTTCCAACAGTTCCATGTCCTTTTTTTGTTGAGGACACCAGAACTGCACACAATACTCCAAGTGAGGTCTCACGAGAGCAGAGTAGAGAGGCAGGATCACCTCCTTCGACCTGCTGGTCACGCTCCTCTTGATGCAGCCCAGGATACGGTTGGCTTTCTGGGCTGTGAGCGCACACTGAAGCTCATGTTCATTTTCTCATCAACCAACACCCTCAAGTCCTTCTCCGCAGGGCTGCTCTGAATCTCTTCTCTGCCCAACCTGTAGCTGTGCCTGGGATTGCTCTGACCCAGGTGTAGGACCTTGCACTTGGCATGGTTAAACTTCATAAGGTTGGCATCAGCCCACCTCACAAGCATGTCAACGTCCCTCTGGATGGCATCCCTTCCCTCCAGTGTATCAACTGAACCACACAGCTTGGTGTCATCGGCAAACTTGCTGAGGGTGCACTCAATCCCACTGTCCATGTCACCGACAAAGATGTTGAACAATACCGGTCCCAACACCGATCCCTGAGGAACACCACTTGTTACTGGTTTCTCGCTGGACATCGAGCCATTGACCACAACTCTTTGTGTGTGGCCATCCAGCCAGTTCTTTATCCACCGAGTGGTCCACCCATCAAATTGATGTCTCTCCAATTTAGAGACAAGGATGTCATGTGGGAAAATATAAAAGCATAGACGTGATTTCTAAAGCAGTCTTCAGGTTTAAACCTCAAGTCATGTATTGAGTCCTAGCTGTAGGGTCCTAACTGTACAATGCATCTTTTCTCAGTATTAAAACAGCAGCCTAAGTTGGAGTATAGCCTGGAAGCTATTGAGTGATACAAAGCTTTAGAAAAAAATGTCATATCCCTCTGAAATACAGAGGGAACTGCTGAAAAAAATACATTCTTTCTTTTATCAGGCTATTAGCATAAACAGTTCTCTTTAAGACCAGATGTAATGAACTTGAGTGACTGACTATGGTTGGGTTTTGTCTCCTCTCCCCTTCTATTTAGAGGTACTGTTATACTCTGCATGCACATGGCTCCAATACAGATTTATTTATTTTTTGCAGTGGAACACAAGTGTAAGCCAGTAGGCTAAAATATGATACAGTGGTAGATGTTGGATCCTCATGGTCATAGCTTACAAAGCAAATGGACTGCTCTGGGTGTTGAAATGTGCTAAGTTAATGCCTTACATAGTTATATGCAGGTAATCTGTCAAATCCTGGGTGTTATTAAGATAAATAAACATAGCCCAGTGATAATAGAGTTTAAAAGAGAAAGGCTTTTTATACTGACTTATCTTTTAAAGATGCGTTTGCCAGAAAACTTCCCCATTGAGTAGAAAGGAATGAATATTTTCATAATATTAGAAAATCTGTTCCTCTGTCTCTTTGCCAATCTTTTTCTCCTCATTAGCTATGACTAAACAGTAAAGAAATCCATTCAGCTGTGGTAGTATCAGTATAGTGGTCTTTCTTTTTCTTTCTGCTAGTTTTACAGTAGTGTTTCAAGAACATTTAAATTCTGCTCAGAGCTCTAAGTGATCTTTTTGGCAGCCTTATGTGCCTTTATATTAACTGCTGGGTTGTAATAATTTTCAAATGGATTGTCTTAAAGTGAATTTCTTTTTTGGGACATATTTTAGATGACTATTTGTGTCTTAGAGTTGTGGCTTTATTTCAATTCTTGTGCTTTTACCTAGCTAACATTAACTTGGTTCTAGGAAGATACTTCCTGGTGCAAACTCAGAGAATGGATGCTGAACCTGGCCTGGAGGTTCAGAAGAAAATCAGCAGGTAGAAATAATGCCACTGGGCTTGTACCTTTGGTGCAGAGTGTTTCATCTGATTAAACATAAACATCTACCTAGAGCGTGCAGTATACTGCAACTGAATGTCAGCTTTGCTGCTAATGGAAGTTCCTTTTGATGCAAGACTTTGCTGTATTTGACCTGAAAAGTCTCCTGACTTTCTCTGTTAGCTCAAAATGCAGTTTTTGACTGTGACCATTCTAGAGATGGACAATATTTTCTATTGAATTTTCTTTCTGTTACTGGAAACTATTTGGATTTAGGATGCTGAAGAGGTTTGCAGTAGGATGTATCCTTTTGTAGATGTTGGCTGTAGTTTAGGATATGCTTACATATGTATTGCTTATAAAGCATTTTTATTATTGAAACTAGAGAAATAGCCTAATAACTGTTCTCTTTTTAGATAATATTTACTGAAGTGGGTCAGCTTCTGCTTGGTTTGGAAGACCATTTCACTTAATGACACTGCTTTAGTTTATGCATGTTTTCTAAGAAGTGAGTTGTGTTTCCAGCACTGGAGGCTCAATCTGCATGCTTGAGAACATGCTGAAGAGCATGCATGGTGGAATTCTGGGAGAGGTGAAAATTTAAGAGGGTGACGGGCATCACATAGCTACACAGCTTCAGATCATATAATCTTATACAGTTCAGCCAAGTGGAAATTTACGCCACCAGATTTGTCTCCCCCCCCACCCCTTTTCTTAATTGTTCTGAGATTGTTTGAGAAGATGGACAGAATTACTTCAAGTGAGAAAGTTCAGAAAACTGTGATGGGCAGCTGAGGTAAATAACCCTCTGATGTGGTTCAAACTGAAAAAACCGTAAGATTAAATCCATGGCAAGGCAAATATAATCTAGTTTTATAGTTATGTAAGACTGTTTAAAGTGGGTCATCAGTGTTGGGGGAAAAACATGCCTTCGTTTCCAGGCCTTTTTTTTTCTTTTTGTTTTTAACATACCAAATAAGGATTTTTCTCTCCTCCCCTTCCCACACTAGAAGGAAGACTTTCCTCTAGGGATAAAGATAAGATGAAGCTAAATATATCAATTGTCTTTATTCTCCACTATGTTGCTTCAGTGGTAATCACTTGTTTGAGATTTACCTTCAGAGATTCTGCCTGACATATGGTGACATGCGTAATGAGTATATGCAAACATATAGTAATTCAAAATTCATTCTTTACTGCACTTTGGTTTTAGTTTACAAATTACTATTAACAATGGAAAAGATTTTGTAAGCATTAATCTGCACACTTAGGGAAAATTTCACCTTAATTCTTTATTATGTGTGTGAGCTGGGGAAGCAGCAGCTTAAGATCCTGCTTGAGAGTTGGGGTTGTTTTGTTTTCTAGTTTCAGGTGATACATAGGAAAGTTAAGTTTCTCTTCTCTGAATGTACCACCGTTTTCCGGGAAGGAGGTGAAGTTGCTAGAGTTTGAGAGCCATGACCTGTGTGGTTTAGTTACGGATTTTTGTTTGATGTTCATTTGTTTTTTTTCTGAAGCACCAGCCAAAAGAATCAGAGAAAAGAGAAGAACAATTGGATGCTTCTGTAGGAGAAGGAGGCCTGAGAGAGAACAGCTACAGAGGGATTTTAAGTAGGAAGGGAATGGCTTCTTTAGCAGCCCTTTAGAACTGAGATACAAAGGGAAGTGCACATACGTGTCCTCTAGACTTCTGAAAATGTCGACATAAAAAACTGAGTTATCTCACAAACTTTTCTTATACTGTGGTTTAGGTGACTTGGGAAAGGACTGAAATATTTACTTGCCCATTCATAATAGGAACCACACAATGATGAGTAAAAAATACATACTGCTGTAAATAATGTTCAAACTGTAGCTCTTCCTTTGATATTCCTGACTCTGTTGGAATTGGCATAATTGGTTGCCAGCAATGTGAGTTGTGTCCAAAAAATCCAGCTTGCAACTTCTGATGATTGAGGTAATTTATTTTGACTTTCTATTCAGCATCTAAGTCCTATTAAGCCAGCTTCTAGTTCATCCTGTATTTAAATTCTTTATAGGAGTTGACAGTAAATTTTTTCAGTTCATGTTGAAAACTGCATATTGGCAAATAAACAGGTAACCATCTTAATACACATCAAATGAGCATCTATTCAAGCTTTATGCGGAGCCTTTGATCAAGTACTTGATCATAAGTCATGATGTCAGTATGCTGAACCAGAAGAGGACAACAAAACATTGGTGGAAAATATTCCTGCAATCTTGATGGAAAGGCTAATTCATACTGTCTGAATCTGGTTAATCAAAACAGCCAGATCAGCTTTGTAGCTGAAATAACTAATTACTTCTTGCCCAACTTATTTTGACTGAAGTGTCTATGGAACACTCGGATTAATTCCATGGGCAGATGTGAGGAGGCAGTGAGTTCTGCTTGGAGAAGTCTGCTGGCACAGGTGGATCCAGAATAGCTCATGTCTTCCTGGCCTCAGCCTGTCACGCTCAGAAATTTAAGCCACTCATACTGATTCTCATGTTCTGCATGATTTACTTTTATCACATCACAAAACCGTTTCCCCCCTTCACAGTCTCTGCTATTTTGACTCTACTGCAATGGCTTCTCTTACCAAAAATGGCTGCTGGTAAGCACAAGCACTTTTTTTTTTTTTCCTAAATTATTATTCTTCATGATTGGGAAGAGACTGAAAATTTGCTCATACTATATTGGGAAGCACTGCTGGGTTGAAAACAATGTGGCTTTGAACTTTGCTGTAGAATACTGTAGAGTGTGGGGAAAGGGAAAAGTAGCAATAAAAGCACACACTAATTTGAGCTTAGGAAAGTCAGGTCCTTCTATAGCCAATACAGAGGATGAAGCTCTTGGAGTTGCTGCTTTGAATCACTCCACAAAAGGGGAAGAAGAGCTAAGCTACACAAATCCTTGCTGCCAAAACACAATTTCTCCTTTTCAGTTTCACTAGCTCTGATACGCACCTGACCCATCTGTTAGACAGCTTGGTTTGCAAAACAAGGAGAAAGCTAATGTAAGAAAAAGGCTTCTTTAGTTTTCATGATCTGAATCAGCTCTTAGAGAGGTCTGTTGATTTGGCACATGTAGCGCAAAGGAGGGTGTGAGACTGAGTGGCTTGAAGCAGTAGGATGTAAAGTGTGGAGTGAGATTAGCCCGGTTTCCAGCTGAACCCTTTGCATGTGAGTCTCAGGGCCTTCAAGGACCCTAGCTGTCTTTGCTGCCTACAGAGGGACAAAGTGACCCGCAACTTCCCCTTGAGCTGTGGTGACAACAGTGGCTGCTGTTGTCATATTTGAGCATTACCTTTCTCTTCCCCTTCTTTCACCCCCATGTCGTCTTGGGGTTTTTTTGGGTTTTTGGGGGGCTTTTTGAGGGGTTTTGGGGCTTTTTTTGTTTTTTTTTTTTTTTTTTTTTTTTTGTTTGTTTGTTTGTTTGTTTTTTGTTGTTGTTTGAAAACAGAGGATACTGTAGTCTTAGTAAATCTTTGTACCTTATTGAGCATAAAGTCAGTAACTAAATGATTGAAGGGTTACTGTGGCAAAAAAAAGGCCAAGTCTAACTTCTCAGTTGTTTCAGTGGTGTCACTGCTATCTGCACTGCTAATATCACAAATTTTTTTTTTTTATAAACAATTCCTCAAAAGTAGGAAGTACCCAGAATTTTTGCTTTAAGGCTATGTTCAAGAACGCACTTAAAATATACTGCAGAATGAGAGTGTCCTACCACACCTGTAGAAGTGTCAAGAGTTCAGTGCCAGGCCTAGTGAAGCTTCCTCACTTGTATCACATCTGGGTTCTTTGCATTTTGGCAAGCAGTCAAAAACAGATTTAGCCCTTTACAGGTATTAAGCATTGCCCTCAGACATCATAACTCGAAAGACTGTGTCCAGTGTATGGTGTGAAATTAATCAAAAGGAAGGAAAATTAATGACCTGCTGTGGTTCCATCCATCAGGATATCGCTCAGCAGGTGTGAAATTAACTTGCTTGACTGTGGATTAAATTTAACAGCATGACGTAAAACTACGGAAACTGTTTCCATTATTACTAGGGAGAAAGCATTTTTAAAGATTCCAGCCTAATGAACTGCTTACGCCATACTCTGGATGGTCCCATGATCATTTAACGGCATGAGTTTAGATTAAGTTCCTTAAGAAGATCAAGTATTACTGTATCAGTAAAAATTGTTCAAGGCAAGCCACAGAAATGCGCTTTTAATTTCTATAATTACTGTGCACCATATGGTGGGTGTATACTTTTTTCAAGCACAAGTACTTCAGCTAAAATATAAGCAGTTGCAATATTTATTTAAAATTCATCAGATTTTAACCTAGGTGAGCAAAATTCTCTTGTTATGACCCATTATGATGACCTTCAAAGAAATATGTAGGCAAAACCTCACTATTGTTATAGTTACAAAAAAGCCTTGTTTCTTTCTCTTCAGATCTGAATTGTAAGGCTAGTAAAACTGCCCACTAATGTTAACTACCCACGAAACACTAACTCCATTTTGCAATAAGTATCTAATATTAGATTATGTACTTAAAGCATTTGGTAAATCCTAGTGTATTTAAACATTGGTTCTGAAAGAGTAGTACTACAGAGTTTCAGAATACATTATTAATAGGTTATTAATAGCTCAAAAGAAATGAGGAAAATGAAGGAAATCTATTTCACAGTTTAAATCTAAAGATCTTGATATTCTGCCAACTATTTCCAACTATTTTTTTTCTGTCCATCCCATTTCCTTATGTGTATGCACTTTTTCCTCTACAGTTGCCTTGATTTTATTTTATTTTTATTTTTAAATGGAGCATTTATCACTGTTGTGGAAGCTCCCTTGGACTTGTGAGTTCTTAGTGGATTTTTGCTGAATAGGCCTTGGAACATCCTCTTCTAAAATGTTCAGAGTCATCTCAGTCCTTGTTAGAACTCCTGATAGTTTTGCCCTTGACAGAAAACAGTCGTGCATGCTTTTCTTCTTTTTTTTTTTTTTTTTTTTTTGTCTCCACCCCACCTCAAATTCTGGATACACATTTCCCAAGAGTTAAGGAAGTTGTGTATTTGTGATTAGGATGAAGACTTAGTTATGACTTGCACGGTAGCTTTCTTTGAGGTAGAGCTGGCATGTGGCCATTAATATATTTTCAGGATAGGGTCTCCACGGTATATTGACACATACTTGATTAGCTGCTCTTCAGGACTCGTTCAACCTCTTATTAAGGAGCTTCTGTGCTTTGCAAAAACAGTACTTTTTTGTTTAAATATTGCTGATCAGAATGCTGTTAGAGCAGTGAAGGTCTAATTAATGCGTCACAGCTGCGGTAACAAACTTGAGGGCATTTTGTGTCAAAACATAATTCTGACGCTAGCATTAGGAAAATGGTTTTGATTTGTAACAAGCATGATGAAACTACCAAGAAATGTTAGGGTTGTTTTTAGAGTTATCCTGCTCAGTTGCTGTGTCACTGGCAGTATTTCCCTCAAGGATAAATCCATAAGTAGTAGCTCAAAGATCATGAGATCTGTACTGTTCTGAAACTTAAAGGAAGAGCTCTGTAGTCCTTTAGAAGAATATTTATTTGGGTAGAGCTGGCAAAATATTTTAGGCATTTCTTCTCTTCTTTGGAGAGAAACATCAGTCTTTATCCATTTCAAAATGAGGGAGTGAGCAAGTACGAAGGTCTAGTGCTTTGTGACATTATAAACATTAACAGTGTGGGTCAAACTTTTAACAGCGAGCAAAGGTTAGGTGATTACTAGAACACTCATATTTCGTCTGGAGCTTTGGGCTGCTTTCTTTTCCTGCATTAGAAAATGGATAGTTTAACATGAGTGTCTAAAGAAACTTGCTTTTAAGGCTTAGACTGTACCATGATGCTCTTGCAACTTTGCTTATATTGAAATCAGCCCTGGGATACCATGTTCAGTTGCCTGCCTGCAATTTGGGCTTTACATTACTGGGTTTATTTAATTGTACTACTGTCTGTCTCTTGTTGATGACTTTTATAGTCTCCTAAGCTTTTATGATTAATTTGTAGCCCCAAGGGAGGTAGGGAGAGAAGGGGAAAAAAGAGAACTTCAACTCTTTCTCTGGAACTTCTCTAGGTTTTAAGGTAAGTGAAAAGCCAAACAAGGGTGCTCTGGCAGCAAGAACATCTGTCCTGGCAAACCTTTTTGTCAGCCCATTTTTCTAGGAAAAGAGCTTCACACATCTGTTTTCCATAACAGCCTGTGTAAGTTGGGTCACATAGCTGTTCATGGTGTCTTGCATTCAAACTGAGTTTGTGTTGGCTGTTTTTTGCCATTTGCTTTATCCTCTTGTATCTATAATATCCTGTCATGAGGGAGCATGAAGCTAATTATGGTGTCTTCACTGCAGTGTTTGATAGGTTTTTATGCAGCACTACTAGGTTGTGTTATGAAGAGAACTCTGATTTCTGTACACTGCCTGTAATAAGGATATGGAAAATTGGTCTGTCAGCATGTTAACAGTTAAGCAGTGTGATGTTATATGCCTGTGAGTATGGGTTCATGAGAAGATATTTGGATTTGTCTTGATACAGAATGATTGAGGACTGCAGCTGACCTTAGCAGAGATGGTCCGTTGCAAGCGAATTGATCCAAGGGAGGAAAAAAAACCCATAACAAAGTCAAACAAAAGCATTAGTGGTTCAGCGTGATTTGCACAGCTGATGTTGACCCATATGAGGAGCATTTGTTCATATTCCAGGTTATGCTTACAATGCTTTAGTTTCTGATGGGCTCAGAGCACATGAGAGAAGAGAGCTTGTGTCTGCTAGCAAAGATGAGGCAGTAGTCACTGGTTAAAATCACTGAGTAGGGTTGGGTGGTTTTTTTGTTTGGGCTTTATTTTGGTGTTGTGGTTCTTTTTGGGGGGGTGGTGTTCTCTTTTGGTTCTATATGAGGAATGAAGATTTTGTTTGGCTTTTCTCATGTCGTTTTCTGTATTTTCTCAAACTGCACTCAATGAATGCTCCTTCCCAAAGGAACTGCCGGTCTGTATACTTGAGATTGTTAATGTAAGTCAGCCAGGAATATTATTATATAATATAACTTATTATATAACGAGTCAAAAATAATGCTATTTAGTAAGAATTTTTTTCTTCATGGCAGAAAAATTGTTTAATTAGCAGTCAAACCACTTATTTTGCCCTCTAGTTCATTATATGTTAAGTAGGTTTATGCCACTGATTCATATAGCTCATTACAACTCGTAAATGTCACCATAAAATTAGTCAAAATGAATGTTAAAGTGTCTTGCTGTCATTAGTTACCCAGTTGGTTGGTTTTGGTGACAAGTTTGTAGATAAAGTGTGAATTTTATCATTGAAGATGTCACAGGACTTGGATAGCATTCTGCTTCTCAATATGAAAAAAGACAGCCTATATCTAAAGCTGAAACTTTTTTCCTGGCCATAGGTACTATTTGCCTCTCCTACAGTGTCAGTCACGCTCTGTACCAAGTTTAAAAGCAATAGGTGCAATGGTGGTAATTGTCAAAAAGTCAGTGATGTCACTTCTGGGAACACAGTACCAATAAGATGCTTTCATTAAATCTCTGTGTTCTTTGCCCAAATGGCAGTCAGTCAAGATCTGGAGCGTAAGCTCAGTGTGAGTTGAAGTAGCCACCTCTTTAATAGTGCACCTGATGATTTCCAGATGCCAGTTGCTGTAATAATCTCAAATACCTTACATGTAGTAAAGTAGGGATATGGAGGTAGGATCCTGGAGTCTGCCTCTTAGAAGGCTGATGGCATTGTAGAAAGGAGACTAGAGTATAGCGCAGAAAGTGATTTGCATCAGTCATTTGACCACTTGATCAATCACTATCACTTGATATTATAATAATATTTTATCACTTGGTAGTATAATAATAAGTCTCAGTACTTTACAATAACAAGTTGTAATGAAAAGCTGATGGTAAGTGACTCTAGAAGATTTTGTACAGGGTTTTGGTAAATTCCAGTTAAGCTGAACAGGAGAACTCTGAGGCTAAAACTTCAGACTGATTTATTTTAACAGATCCAAGATCCAAATCTTTTGATAACTACAGTAGTGTCAGCTGCAGTTGCCACAGCCCTAGAGGTATCAATGATGTTTGTATGGTTTATACAAATTGATTTCAAAGATTTTGGGGGTATTATATGCTTTTAATATTTTAATATATGCTATATATTTTATATATACTAAATTAAGTATGGGAATGTACAGGGATAAATAGGCCAGTGGCAGAGTTACATAATACATCTCTAAAGGTCTAGCATGCAGCTCATCTGTGAGACAAGACTGTAGATGTGCAGAATTTAAATGGGAACAGTTTCTCTGGTTTTATTGGAATTGATGTGGTCAGGGTATGTCAGTCCACTGGAAATTAGGCATGGAATCTGGTCAAGAAAGAGATTGAAGTATTGCCACCTGATCCCAGATCATTTTAAGGAACCTCTAAAGCAGTCTTATAGATAGCTTTTGTTGGCTTTACAGGGGGTACTTTTAGAGAAGTCATAGAATCATAGAATCATAGAATAGTTAGGGTTGGAAAGGACCTTAAGATCATCTAGTTCCAACTCCCCTGCCATGGGCAGGGACACCTCACACTAAACCATGCCACCCAAGGCCTCATCCAACCTGGCCTTGAACACCGCCAAGGATGGAGCATTCACAACCTCCCTGGGCAACCCATTCCACTGCCTCACCACCCTCTCAGTAAAGAATTTCTTCCTTATATCCAATCTAAGCTTCCCCTGTTTAAGTTTGAACCCGTTACCCCTTGTCCTGTCACTACAGTCCCTGATGAATAGTCCCTCCCCAGCATCCTTGTAGGTCCCCTTCAGATACTGGAAGGCTGCTATGAGGTCTCCACACAGCCTTCTCTTCTCCAGGCTGAACAGCCCCAACTTTCTCAGCCTGTCTCCATACGGGAGGTGCTCCAGTCCCCTGATCATCCTCGTGGCCCTCCTCTGGACTTGTTCCAACACTTCCATGTCCTTTTATGTTGAGGACACCAGAACTGTACACAATACTCCAAGTGAGGTCTCACGAGAGCAGAGTAGAGAAGCAGGATCACCTCCTTCAACCTGCTGGTCACGCTCCTTTTGATGCAGCCCAGGATACGGTTGGCTTTCTGGGCTGTGAGCGCTCACTGAAGCTCGTGTTCATTTTCTCATCGACCAACACCCCCAAGTCCTTCTCCGCAGGGCTGCTCTGAATC
Organism: Psittacula echo; assembly: GCF_963264785.1. Taxonomy (NCBI): domain Eukaryota; kingdom Metazoa; phylum Chordata; class Aves; order Psittaciformes; family Psittacidae; genus Psittacula; species Psittacula echo. The sequence continues at coordinate 34,037,328 of NC_137743.1, forward strand.
TCTTCTTTGCCCAACCTGTAGCTGTGCCTGGGATTGCGCTGACCCAGGTGTAGGACCTTGCACTTGGCATGGTTAAACTTCATCAGCCCACCTCACAAGCATGTCGAGGTCCCTCTGGATGGCATCCCTTCCCTCCGGCATATCAACCGAACCACACAGCTTGGTGTCATCGGCAAACTTGCTGAGGGTGCACTCAATCCCACTGTCCATGTCACTGACAAAGATGTTGAACAAGACTGGTCCCAACACTGATCCCTGTGGGACACCACTCGTTACCGGTCTCCAGCCGGACATCGAGCCATTGACCACAACTCTTTGCGTGCAGCCATCCAGCCAGTTCTTTATCCATTGAGTGGTCCACCCATCAAATTGATGTCTCTCCAATTTAGAGACAAGGATGTCATGCGGGACAGTGTCGAACGCTTTGCACAAGTCCAGGTAGATGACGTCAACTGCTCTACCCCTGTCCATCAGTTCCGTAGCCCCATCATAGAAGGCCACCAAATTGGTCAGGCAGGATTTCCCCTTAGTGAAGCCATGCTGGCTGTCACCAACCACCTCCTTGTTTTTCATGTGCCTTAGCATGCCTTCCAGGAGAATCTGCTCCAAGATTTTGCCAGGCACAGAGGTGAGACTGACTGGTCTGTTATTCATAAGTGACTGAAGAGAAACATGTCTTGTTTTTACACTGTAACTTCAAACTGGAATGTCACTTTTGGTTAGTCTCTGTTTAAAGACAGATTTCCTCTGTTTTTAATAATTTATGTGGAAAGTGTATGAAATATTTGATATTGGGCAGCTCTGAGGTAAGAAGATTGATGCCACTGTAGATTTGTGATCTGATTTGGATTCTGACCTAATTTCTTTTAGTTAGTGATTGGTATAGGACTTTGTGGGGTACATGAGTTTATGACTTCTGGAGATTACTGGCTTGTATTTTTGGGTTACCAGCTAATCCTGTTTAGGAGTAGGATTTTCATCTGAAAACTGACAGGCCTTTAAATTCTTCCTGTTTTGCTTTAGAATGACAACTGTAAAGCGTGTAGAAAAACCAAAGAATTGTTTGCTTATTTCAAACTCTGCTGTGGCTTTCTTCTACATAATGATTTTCTGCATGGGTCTAAAACATGCTATTTGCCTTTAATGCTTAAACAAAAGGAAAATCTTCCATTGAAGTTGTTAATTTTGTGCATGCTCTAAAAGCGATATGGAAAAACATTGTGTACACATTGCCCCAAAAATGTTTTGAGCCTTTCCTTCTGGATTTTTCACATGTTGCCTTGTAGCTGTTTGAAAAGCAGCCAGACTATAGATAAACTAACAAATGCAAATTCACTGTTCCATTTGCTTACTCAACAACTGTGTTCATATCGAAATACTATCTTCCAGATGTTTTCTTCTTGTCAGCAGTTGCTTTCATGTGCTTGTAATGTATGGCAGAGAAAGAACCTTGTTCTTCAATTCCACACGTAGTGTGGGGTTGCCATCTGCTTTGTGTGCCAGTTTGGAAGGTAAGCATTTTGTCACCTGTTTCCACCGATTGAGTACAAAATGCTTACCAGTGCTATATATGAAGTCACCTTTGTGAATTTTTATTGAACTTTATAAAAAGTGTACAAAAGCAGAAAAATAAAGGTTATTTGCAGCTTAAAAGTTAGAGTGGTGTATGTAGGATTGTACCTCCTGCAGCTGTTTCATTTCGTTTGTTATGCGCATCTTGATGGGATGCTGAAACGAGGTGGAGAAATGAGAATTTGCACTCGAAGTGTAATGTGTATGAGTAATACTATGTTGTATTGAAAATATTGCTCAGACTGTGTGGGTTTTGTTGCTGGTTTGGCATGCTAATATTAATAGGTTTTTCCCTTTTTAGTGAAAGGCATATATAATCAGGTCTAGTGAAAGGTGTCCCTGCCCATGGCAAGGGGGGTGGAACTAGATGAACTTAAAGGTCCCCTCTAATCCAAACTATTACATGATTCTATAATATTGGACTGAGCTTGATGTAAATTACTGTGCCTCCCCACCCCAAAATTTACCGCTTCAAAAGAGCCCTTGCGATACATTTGTATACTGAAACCTCTTCTATTGACGTTACGCAGAAAATTCTCATGACAGCTTGGTGACGTCTTCATCTTACTGGTAATTGGGGCTGAAGTGAAAGTGAGAGGAGTAGGAGGGTGTCACATGAACATGGGTGGTGTCATGCCTTATGTGACATTCCTGCATCCTAGCACACAGAGTTAGAATCCTGTTCTTGTCTCCTGAAAGCATAAGAAGCTGCAGTTCTGTGGGCAGTGTTAACAGTGAAGCAGAGCAGCTAACTCCCAAGAGATCTCCCACACAAGTCAAGACAAATTTTGCAGTTCTGCAGATCAGTGTGGGTTTTATCCCCTTTTTATTTTTTTTTTTTTTCCTTCCTCCCTGTTGCCTTCACCAACTCTTGAGAGTTATTTATGGTGCTTTCAAGGAAGATGCTAATTCAGCTACCACTCATCTGGTGGGGTAGATGGAGCATTACCTCTCACTGAGGCTTTATGTGACTCCTTCAGAACTGCTTTAACTATCCATGTCTACCTCCTTATCATAGAATCACAGAATGGTTTGGGTTGGAAGAGATCTTGAAGATCATCTAGTCTCAACCTCCCTGCCATGGGCAGGGACACCTTCCACTGGACCAGGTTGCTCAAAGCCCTGTCCAGCTTGGCCTTGAACACTTCTTGGGAAAGGGAGCACAATTTTTCTGGGCAACCTGTTCCATTGTCTCACAATCAGTAAAGATTTTATTTGTTATACCTCATCTAAATCTACCCTCTTCCAATTTAAAGCCATTTCCCCTTCTCCTATCCTTATATGCATTTGTCAAAAGTCCCTCTCCAGCTTTCTTGTTGGCTGCTTTAGGTACTGGAAGCTTCTCTGAGGAGTCCCTGGAGCTTTCTGTTCTCTAGGCTGAACAACCCCAGCTCTCTCAGCCTGTCTTCACAGGAGAGGTACTCCAGCCCTTTGATCATCTTCATGGCCCTTCTCTGGACTCACTTCTTAGGGAAGGACGTTCCATGTCCTTCCTATGTTTGGGGTCCCAGAGCTGGATGCAGTGCTCCAGGTGAGGTATCAGGGGAGCAGAGGGGGAGAATCACCTCCCTCAACCTGCTGGTCACACTTCTTTTGATGCAGCCCAACATATGTTTGGCTTTCTGGGCTGCAAGCACACATTGCTGGGTCACACTGAGCTTCTCATCATCCAGCACCCCCAAGTCTTTCTCCTGAAGCTGCTCAATCAATTCTCTGCCCAGCCTGTATTTGTGGTTTTGATTGCCCCAACCTAAGTGCAGCAATTTTGCACTTCGTGTTGTTGAACCCGCCTCTCCAGCCTGTCAAGTTCCCTCTGAATGGCATCCCTTCCCTCCTGCATGTCAACCACCCCACACAGTTTGATGTTGTCGGCATTCCATCCCTCTGTCCTTGTTGCTGACAAAGTTGTTGAGCAGTGTCGGTCCCAGTGCTGACCCCTGAGGACACTGATCTCCACTTGGACATCGAGCTGTTGACTACAACTCTTTGAGTGTGACCATCCAGCCAGTTCTTTATCCCCCGAGTGGTCCATCTGTCAATTCCACGCCTCTCAAGCTTAGAGACAAGGATGATTTGTGGGACAGTGTCAGGTGCTTTGCACATGCGGAGGTAAATGACCTGAGCTGTTTTTCCCTTATCCACCAGTGTTGTAGCCCCAGTGTATAAAAGTGTATGAAGTCATCAAATGTCAGGCACAATTTGCCCTTAGTGAAGCTATGTTGACTGTCACTAGCCACATTCTTATTTTTCATGTGCCTTAGCACAGTTTCCAGGAGAATCTGCTCTATGATCTTGCCCTGCAGCAATACAAGACTGACGGGGCTGTAGTTCCCCAAGTAATTTTTTTTCATTTTTTTTATTTCCTTTTTAAAAATGGGGGTTATGTTTCCCCTTTTCCAGTCAGTGGAACTTCACTTGACTGCCATAACTTACCAGATATGATGGCTAGTGGCTTAGCCGCTTCATCCACCAGTTTCCTCAGGACTCACGGATGCATCTCATTAAGTCCCATAGAATTGTGTACCTTCACATTCCTTAGATGGTCTCAGACCTCATCGTCTCCTACAACGGACTGTTCTTCATTTTCCCGGTCTCTGACTTCGTAATCTGCAGTTCAGGCAGTGTGGCTCAAGAACTTGCTGGTGAAGACATTGAGTACCTTGGCCTTCCTCATGTCCCGGGTAACCAGGTCTCCCATTTCCTTCCAGAGAGTGCCTACGTTTTCCCTCATCTTTTTTTTTTTTATCACTGACCTACCTGTAGAAGCTTTTCTTCTTGTCCTTGATGTCCCTGGCCAGATTTAATTCTATCAGGGCATTCGCTTTTCTAACCTGATCCCTGGTTGCTCAGAAAATACAGAAATAAATAAAATAAAATATTTGCAGAACTTGATTAATTTGTGAAGGTTTTTCCAAATCTGAAAAAGTTCAATCTATAGAAATTTGGCGGACTTCTGTATGCAGCTGATCTGAATATTGCATAAATCAGATAGAGCTTCAGTTTTCCACTCTGTACTTACCTGGTTTAGATACGCTGACAGTATTCACATGGAAACAGGCTATGCTGCCTCGACACCCAAGCTGTGTGATTACAAATAATATAAAACATCCAAACAACTCAGATTATGAGGCATGAAAAGGAGGCTGTTTGTGAGAATGGCTTATATTATATGTGTATACATGGATTTAAGCACATTTGTTGCACTAGGGTAGACTTCTGTGTGTTTTAAGAGCTGCTAGTCAAGTTCTACTCATTTCCGGCGTATTCCTGAAAAGCACATGGGGAGCAGACATTTTAAAGCAGAATTTTGAAGTCTTATTCACAAGGCTCAACACAGGAAAACCAGAATCCTTCTTTGGGGGTGAAGTTACTATTGGAAAAAGTCAGTGGGAAGATTGCTGTTTAGAAAGGGACCTGAAATAAGGCAACAACAGCATCCAGTGCACCTAAACTTAAATGTGAGAATTGACCAAACTTGTCAGTAATTGCTTAGGATGAAAGTAGATGCTTTTCACACGCTTGCTTAATGATACTGTGCAGTGTATTCTGGGACTGTATGGGCTTTGTAGTGACCTGCATAAAATTTCATTGACAAAATACTGTAATTATGGAAAGCTGTTGAGTGGAATAATGTCTATAACTACCCTTTCTTTCATGCTGGAGATACAGTTCTTTCAAAGCAATTTCATAATACTTGTGTCATTTATTTGGCTAAATGCAGGCAAGGTTTGTGGCCAAAATACATTTACTTGTGGTTGATGCTTAGTAGAAATTGTGTTGATGAAGGGATGCTTGTTGCTTGCAAAAAATACTAATAAAAAGGTTTTGCAAGATTTTAATGGCCCTTTTTTGGTAAATGGTTGCAAGAATTGTGGTATTGGCTCCGAAATTCTTTATCTGTATGGGTTGTTAATAAAAGCCAACGACATGTAAACTAAATAAGATGCTTGGAACAGATATGTGAAACATGAAACTTATTCATTTATTCTTTTAAGTTTTGGTAAGCATTTAAAAGTCCTTAAAATATGCCTGCTTGGTACCTTGAACTGTGTCTTTAATGTGCGTATTCTTGTTTATTTGACACTGACTGTTGCTGGTATTACTGTGAAGTCCAGTTACATATAGACTAATATTGATGCTGTTCTTTGGTTTTTTGGTTGTGTTTAAAAAGGCAATGCTTCTGAGATGGGCAAATGTAGGCTTATGGCAGTAACTATAATTCTTCAAATTAGTGTGATCAGCATTAAAATACCTTGAACTAATTTGAAGATAAAAGCTATCATAAAGAACATTAGTCCTCTTAAGTGGTTTTTGTGTATTCCAAATATATGCTAGCATGTCTGAGTCTGTGAGTAGTCACGAACCTTGTAGTCTTGATGTGAATTGTTTGACAGACTTCAAAAATAATTGAAGTATCCCTCACAAAGCCAAATTAAAACTTTACAGGAGTGGAGAAAAATGTGTGATCTAAGTCTTAAATTAGGACACAGATAAAACTTCTTGTTAATTTTAATACGAAATCTTAGATGTAATGAATATGTTGCGTGGGACTTATGTAATGATTCTTAAGTGGTTCAGTGTATTAGTAGACTAAGGCAGTTATACTTAAAATGGGCAAGGGGAGACAAAGGCCAACTGCCATTTTAAAAACAGGATATGAAATCATGCAGTGTCAAATTTTATCTTGCTTTTATGTAAATTACTACTTAACAGGTGTTTGAAATCAAGCAGCATTTGTGGTGAGAAAGTTTGTTCCTGTTCAGCCATGCAAATGAATTTTGAACAAGTTGAAAAGAGTGAATTTATGTTTTTTCCAATTTTTTTTTTTTTTTTTTTTTTTGGAGGAAGGACATTTAAAGACTTGCTGTAACAAAGGGTCATTATCAGGCATTGCAGGAGGAGTTAAAGGGTAATGGAGAGATCATCAGGCATAATGCTGAAAACCTAAATGTAAAGAGAGACAGGCACTGCTTTTGGGCTATACTTTTTCCTCTGCTACAAAGTAGTACATTGCTAATGATCTTCCATAAAAAGAGGATAAAATGCATTCAGTGATGGATTCTTCTTCTCAGGTGTTATCAGTGTAATCACTCAGTGTATTGTGTTTTATTTCCTAAATGAAACTCTCTGCTCTCTTCATTACTTAACAAAAAAAAAGAAACAAAAACGTGAGTGGAGGTGATTTGTATAGTAGTCTTTATTTTATCAGTACTGTAAACAAATGCACTTTTTTAAAATCAAGTAGGTCGTTAAGGTGGGGTTCTAAATGATGAAGGTTATTTCTTCTTAAATGGATGCAAGTCATGATGATTTTGATTTTTTTTTTTTTTTTAAATTGTGTAAACCTTTTCTTTAAACCAGCTTCTAACTATTTTGGACTGAATCTGTTACTTGGTACTACCTGTACTTCTTTTTCTTTCTTCCAGTCCCTGATCTTCCAGCATTGACAGTTCCCTGTTAAAGATCAAGTGAATTATTAGAAAAAGAACAGATTAATTTTTCATGCTACAGAAATCAACTGTGCATATACATAATTCTTTGTAAGTAATCCAGCAATAGATCTGTTTACCTTCAAAATAATGTTTTACATTTCTGGGTAGCTTTCTAGTTTGATTTTTATATCCTTTGATAGAATGTATCAAAGCCATTAAGGATAGTTGTTGTATTTGCAAGTTACGGGAAGCCAGTCTGCTAATTTCATGAACCAGAAGAGTAAGACTGGCCTACTGTGGTCACAGCATCTGTTGGTTGGAGCGCAACAGAAAGCACCCATGGGCTCCAACTCCTAATGCTAACCTTCAAGTCTGTGACTGCCATATTTATCAGGACTGATGGCAGTAAGGCATAATAGTATTTTGTGATTACTTATGAGAGCATATTGCTAGCTAATGCTCTGAGCACACAGACTAGAATTCATATCTAAACTGGGTGGGTAGCACTGTATTCTCTTGAAGTAACTAGGAGTTCTTGCAACTTTTTCAAAATTAAAATAGCCTCCTTCACCTGATGTGCAAGTAGTCAAGCCATTTCTTCACTTCTAATTCCCTGGCATCTCTAAAGAAAGCTAATCTTGAGGCTCACTGTAACATGCACTCAAACCTCAGAAGTAGACCTGGGTCGTTGGGACAACTTGTGAGAGAAAAGAAAATCACAGAATCACTTAGGTTGGTAAAGATCTTTAAGATCATCGAGTCCAATTGTTAATCTAGCACAGCGAAATCCACCATGAAATCACATCTCTAAGCACCACAGGTCTTCTTAAATCATTCTGGGGTGATGACTCAGCTACTTTCCTCAGCAGCTTGCTCCAGTGCTTGAGAACCCATTTGGTGAGAACCCATTCACCTGCTTCTACTCTTAATTAAATCTGCTTCAGTTTGCAAAGGGTAAAACTTTTTTTAAAGTTTATTGTCTAATCTTTTTCTGCTTACCTTAACTGCAACCTGTGTCAGATCCACTGGGGCTATCATTGTGCCTGTGGCATAAGCTGTACAATGCTAATGAGTTTCAAGAAAACACACCACCAGTCTCTGCCTGATGCAGCCTGTGCAGGATCTTTATCAGTCTTGTCCTGTTTTCAAGAAGGCCATGTCTCTCAATAATATTAACTGTAGAAATAGCAACAAGTTATCCTGCAGGGTCAGATTCCTAGCATTTTGGTGAAGAAGTCCTGGCTGGAATAGCTATATTTTATTGAATATATTGAGAGTCTGCAGAACTTGAGGAAGTTGTAACACTGTTAGGTCTTCAGGTTTGAGTGACTGACCCAGATAACCTTTTCTTTTTGAACTAACTGGTGATGGAAATTTGCAGTGTTCCGAAAGTATGCTGTCCCATCTGCCATGGGTTAAATGAGTCCTGTCCTAAAAGGTCAGTCTGTCCTACCTATTAGCCACATTTTATTCCGTCTGTTAATATGAATGTTCTCAGGATGATGCCAAGAAGAGTTTACTAAATATATACACATTTTTGGGAATAGATAGTCCTTGAACTGATCAAGTTTTCCCAAATACTAACATTCAACAGCTATTTAACTGCCCTCTCAAAAGGCAAGTGATGGAAAATAACTTCCTGTGACTTTCATCACATGTATATTTCTTTTCAGATTCATCTTAATTTGTTTGGGATTTTAGAACTATTTTTGCATTCATTTGTATTCAAATATATATATACTATATGTAATGAATGCATTCATTGTATATTTTCAACATACAGTCGTATAAAATATGACTGTAGAAATATCCTAAATTCAGGTAGAAATCTGGTACAACATGAAAAGCAGAATAGTAAAATATGGGGGGTTGGAACCAGATGATCTCAAGGTCCTTTCCAACCCTAACTATTCTATGATTCTATGATTTCTTGTTTTGAGGATAATTGGGAATATGTAAACCTTAAAATTGGGGTCATCTCAGTTTTTCAGGGTTTAAGCAAAGCATGAGAAGTAGTTGAAAAAATAACTTTCAGTAACAGTTCTCAACTCTCAAGAAAAGTTTGCCTATCCTTATGAATTCTTGATTTACAGCTGTGATTTAAATTGACTTTCCAAATGTAGCAAGTGTAATACTCCAAATCCTACAGAAATTTTTCTTCCCCTTTAGCACATTAAGGGTGGGGGGAGGGGGAAGGGAAGGGAGAGGAGGGGGAACAAAAAGCTGGTGTTGAAAAATTCAGACCTCACTCCTACTCTTATAAATTGCTGTTAGTATTCCTGTCTCCATGTGTGAGCCCAAGGTTCAGGCTTGTGGTTTAAACTGTAAACAGAGATGAGATACTTGTATACAAGAATAAATGTGCACAGATGGAGATAATCAGAAGTGACTTAAATGTGTAGGCTTTTTTAGAAGTGCCGAAAGCCCACAGTACCAAGTTGACATTGATGAGAACTGCAGGTGCAAAGTGTGCTCAGACAAAACCTTAGCATCTGATTTGTAGAAGGTGTTCAGACACCTATAGTCAGGATTGTGTCATTAAATGCAGTGGGAGTTGTATATTTGGGCGTGCTCACAAATCTCTTGGACACCTCTTTGCATTGGGATTTTTTAAAAATTCTTTATTTTTGCTGTGCTGTTCACAGTTGCCATAATTAGAGGCTTTGGGTTGGGTTTTTTTTAGGGCTTGCCTTACAGTTCTCAGTTAATTATGAGAAATTCTAATGTTGTGGGCTAAAGGGTAGAAACAACAAAAATTTTCAAGGCCAGTGCTTTGCATAACATGAAGGATTTCTGTGGGGTTTTTTAACCAATTTCGTACATTAAAATTAAGAAAAGGGACCTCCTGTGCTTTGAAAGTTTTTAATAATAAATTAAAAAAAAAACTTTTTTTAAAAAAAAAAAAAACTTTTTTTTTAAAAAAAAAAACTTTTTTTTTTTTAAAAAAAAAAAGAACACTTCCGTAGTTACACCTCCAAGACATCTATTCTTTAAAACTTGGAAGAAAAATAATTTAGAATCTGTTAACAAATTCTGAGCATTCTTTTATTGTCAGTCATCTGACAAGACTGACAAAAACCTCATTTTTCTTTGTGTGCTACTTCCATTTAAGGCACACTTCTGTAGTAAAGGAAAATGTTAGTGTTGGCAGAGATTAAGAATTTGTTCTTGTTCCTTAATAGTCATAATGATTAAATGTGGGTATTAACATAACCTTTTATTTAATAATAAACTGTAAATGAGGTTTTTTGGTTGTTTTTTCTTTTTTTTTTCCAATGACATATTCTTGCTTGTAAGCCTATATTGCACAATAAGTCTCCATTAAGGTGGTAAATCAAACTTCATGTTCTTGAAACTATTTTCACCTCTGTCTGCTTTCTAGCCTCAATATCAGCCTTTCCTTCCAAAATGTGAATGTTAAGACATAAAAAAAAAAAAAAAAAAAAACCAAACCAAAACAAAAAAAGCCACCAACAGCAACCAACCAAGAAACCTGCATTTTCGGAGTTTTGTCCTACTTTCTGTGGTGTATGGCCATTTTCGTCCTGTCATATAGCATAAATATCTTAACAGGCAAACATCCCACCCCCCTTTCTAACCTCATTGTAACATGACTTTTCTTTGTCTTTCACAAGTGTGGCCTTGCTCTGCTGACAGCTCTCTTACATTCTGCATTTTCCTGTACATACTAGTTTGTGTTTCCCTTGCCCATCCTTCCTTCCACTTCTATTCTCCCCACTGAAACATAATCTCTTTGTCTTCACTTCCATGCTCTGCTCATCCCGTTCAGCAGTGAGGGACGCTTGCTACCTCCACCTGGGCCATGTGCAGCCCATGTTAGACTTTCAAGTCCTGTGGAGACTCTGGAAAAAGTGTCTTTTTGCTTTCTCTCGTGGTCCTCCCTAGCAGGCAGGAATTCTCCATTTAATGTTGGCAAAACTACTTCACTGTTCTCCTCATATCTCTTCTGAAAACTCTACTCTGCTGTGATGTCTACAGATAAAAAAGGGAATGAGACTCCCAGTCTCATTAGCACTACTTCCTAAGGTATGTTTCTTTGTGTTTCCAGTCCATCTGCTCCTTCTTACCACCTGTTTTTGCATGGCTTTGCTGCTGGGCACAAGATGTATCTTTGTCCTGCGTACTGTCCGATAACAAGCCTAAGTCTCCTAATCTATGTGTAGGATTTACTGTAATGCAAATACAAATCTGGAGGGGTAGGTCTAATGCTCAAAATCTGGGTGTACAGTATGACACGTTTACTTGTGTACTCCAGTGAAATCTAACCACTACTGGGCTAGCAGATGGCAATTGTGGTAATATCTTTTTCTTTCTTTCTTTCTTTTTCCAACCCTTGTTTTACAGACTGTGCTGTATTGTACAATTTGATACTTTTAGCTACCCAAATTTAACTTTCAAGACAGAAAAATACATATAAGAATTGCAACTTGACTTGTGAAAAATGTGATCAGGGTTGGGGGGATTTTGTGATTCACAGGAATCACTTTTTTTTTTTTTTTTTTTTTTAATATAGGTATGTTACCTGAGTTTTGTGCTGTGTCCTTTTGTCTTGTATATCGACTCAGAACTTCTTGACTATTTAGCCTTTAGCAATACTGTTAAATGAGCTACTTTTTCCCTCCTCCTGCTTTAACTGGAAGCTTAGGTTAGGTGGAGATGAATGGATTATCTATTTCACTGGAATATGTAATCAGCCTTATCTTCTTACAAATTTTATTATTCCTTCCATTTCTTTTAATTCTATTTCCGTTGTAGGTAGTACATAAGATTATGTGATATGTTGAAACCTAGAAGTGGCTGCTTTTCTTCCTTGCTTCAATTCATTCTTTTGCTTTGGGGTTGGTTTGGTTTAGCCAGTCCCATTTAAATGCTTTTCTGGAAAAATTCAACAACAGGTATTTAATTTAATAGTCTTTCCAAACCTGATCTTCTGAAAATTTCTTGCCATGTTAAAATAAAAAACAAACAAGCAAACAAAACCTCAAACACACACCAAAAAGGAAAAAAAAAAAAAAAAAAAAAAAAAAACAAAAAAAAAACAAACCAAAAAACCGAAAACTAGTGAGGAGGAAGAATAGGAAATGTTACTGAATATATTTTTATTTTAAATAAATTGAATTCAGTGGATGACTTATTTTTTGTAGTTATGTAACGAAAAGTTTCCAAATGAAATCTCCTCAAGGTTCTCAAATTAAAATTGTGGGATGTCTTGGCATCTTTCCCTATTTGAAAAGGAAAAACAATCTACTCTTCTTTGAAAATGGGTTTCGTGGAGCTGGCTTTAATGTGGGAAAGGTTTTTGTTACCGGTTTTGCTGACATTTCTCTAAGGCTTGCTGGTTTGCATTTTTAATTTTCTTCATGTTTATGTGCTTGCAGTATTTGCAATGTCACTTCAGTTTTGCTCATGAAACATTCTAGCATTTATCTTTTACCCACTGCTAGTGTTAGATCTTTGTTATTCTTGGTTCCTACTTTGTCCTTCAAACTTCTCCTTTCTCCCCTGTCCCCTAAAAAGACTGAAATGTTGACTAAAGTGGGGAAAAATGCCAGTCTACCAGGTTATCTGTTCACCATCATGCTGTCGTAAAGTTGGTTTTCTCCTGTATTTTTGCAAAGCGTATTTTACAAAAAATGTTGTTCTTTGGTTTATTGTTTTGTTTTTTTTTTTCATGGTGGTTGTTGGCGGGGGTTTTTTAAATCTCTATATACACATGTACATATTGCTTGTCTTAGGTTGTGCATGTTTGCTCTTCTCCCCCCTAAACTATTTACTCTAACATGATGAAAGCGTTCCTGTTTGGTTGTTGAGAGTTGCCTCAGAGATGGCTGGCCTTCAGTGGACAATAAAACAGGGATTTTTTTTATGAAGTTTTACATCTAATGCATAATAATAATCAAAAGCTAAAGAATTACCATTATTCTTTTTCGAGACTGGTGCTATATTAGTTTTTTTTGTCTTTTGGTTTGAGAGAATGTGTAAAAAAAAAAAAGTCTCAAGTAGTAATTCTTTCTATCCCCTCAAAAGACTAAAATGTCACCTGAAGTGGGGAAAATAGCTATCTATCTTTTCGTTACCACACAGAGAGGAAAAGTTTTTTTGAAAAGTGAGGTTTTGCCTTGTTTGAATTGGAAAATAACAAAAGCCATAATATATATGATGGAGGCATAGTGCATTTAGTAGTGTAAAATAATTTAAGGGGTACTGTATACCAACTGGTACTTAGAGGACGTTCGTAGGAGGAGGCATCAAAGCATTGGGGACAAGTGTTTCTATTTGTAATGTTTACTTTTAGTGCTTTACATGCTTCGCCATCCCTTTTGTGTCACTTTCCTCCTGTGGGAAGGGGGTGTATGGTGGAAAGGTGGTCCAATACCGGAGGACTTCCTGCTCGTAGACCAGCAGGGAAGAGATCATGAGAGGGCATGGGGGCACAATAGGAAAATGCAGATGATACATGCTGGTCAGTGGTGGCACCATGTAACATGAAGATTCATGATATGAAGGAAGGAAGAACACTTTGCCCCCACTTCCACCACAAAAGCTGAGGGTAACTTTTCTGCATTTTTTCCCTAGCAATGGAGCCTGAATGGAGTTGAGTACTATTGTGGGTTTTTGCCGTTTAAAACTACCACCTATGGTCTTCATTCTAGTACTGGGAAATAGAAGCCAATCAGACTTGCCAGTCCAGATTTTTCTGCTGTACCGCAAACAGAGTGAGGCTAGTGATGAACATTTTGGATTTTTTACATTACCTAGATTGAGAATTAGGTACAAACCCATTTATTTGGTACACATGCAGTCAGTTGCTCTGTCATCAACTGGGACAACTATTGCAAATGAAACTACCTGCAGTAGAGCCTAACAAGCCATACCTTCTTAATTTTGGTGACCTCTGGTTTGCAGTCATCAGTCACAACGAGCTACTGAAGTCAGTGCATTGAGTACTGTGGAGGTTGCAAGCCAGGAGACAGCACTGACTGTGTCTGGAAAAAGTTTTTGTTTAATGACGCAGGTGTATTTGGCTGGTATCTTTTCTCTTGGTCAAGCTGATAGAAGCTTTCTCTGGTTTTGGATTTGCAAGCCAAAGCAGAGCTCTGGTTGAGGCTTCACAAGCAGCAGATGTGACAAATTGGAACTTCGTGCTGTCAGCCAAACTCACAAAACATGTTGCATCTATAAAACAAGTATTTGGTAGGCTCTTCTTTTGTTGGATTTGGAGTTCGAAATTTAGATGACATATAAGCATACAAGGGGAAGAGGGAATGGATGAGATATCAAAATCATACTTGATCAAGCAATATGAAAAATCTGATATGCACCAAAATTGTTCTCTAGCAGTATGTGCTTCTTGGCTTGTGCTTATATAAAAATGCATAAAGGATGTTATGCAAGTGTTTCTTTGCTTGACACTCACTACGCAGCCACCTGTTAAAACATAACAGTATAGATGGTTCCCAGTATGAGATATGGGAGGTATCACAAGCTTTGCTGCTTGTGAGGAAGTATGTTTACTAGCCTTCAGAAAACAGATTTTGTTGCTATGAAAGTAGAATTTGAAAGCCTTATCAAGTGCATGCACATAAACTTCAAAAGTAGTACATAGGGTGGAAGATAATGTTGTGCTAGTAACAGGAACTGAGCAGTCAGCTGACTGGTTCTATAGAAAACTTTTCTGTACTTACTCTGTACTTTCTAAACTACAACTGGGGACGAGGGTAGATTTAAAAGCTTTTTTTTGTTTGTTTGTTTTACTAGCTTCAGATTTAACAATTTAAAACATTAAAAAAAAAAAAAAAGAACAAACCCAACACCCTTCTTGACAGTCTTGTGCAATACTTAATAGAGGAACACCTGACTAGTGGCCTAAACTCAGTATCAATAAACATCATTAATTATGCATTGTCAGACCATTGAGGGGAAGTTATTCTCAAAATAAAAATGAAGACACTAACGGAATTTGACAAAGTCTATAAAGGATGGTTAGGTCTGTCTCTACTGTCACCTGTAGTTAGATATGTGGGCGTACAGTGCTTCCAAGTATCTCTGCCTGTGTGACTTTATGTGTAAAACAGGTTGAAGAAGGTGGCTGGTTTGGAACATCATCAAAGTATTACTTGCAGTTTTGACAAACGTTAAGTTTTAATGAACTCTGAATTGTCACTGACCACATTGAAGGAGGTAATATTCACCATTTGATGTAAGTAATTAATGTGACCCTAGACCTTGGGGTTCCTGAGCTGTAAATGCTTAATATGTAATTTATACCAAATATTTTCTTAATCTTGCATGTAAATCTTGCATATGTTCTTTCAGTGTCTGTAGTTTTATTTCCTATTATCGTCTGCAGCATCCTTTTACTGGCTGTGTAGCAACCTTAACATAGACCCATAATGTCTTATGCAAAGGTAATGCTATGTTTTGTCCCTCCTGACTACTGAGAGCTGTAGAAAGGATTATACTTGTGAATAGAAGTCAGATCCGTGCCACTACACATGTGCACACTAAGGACTGATCCTTAGGGTGTAATTCACTGCAGGTGTTTGGAAGATAAATTGCATAAAGATCTGACCTTATGAGAATTTAAATTTTTTCTGAAGTTGATATATTGATAAAAATTAACAATAATATTAAGAAATAGTAATTCTGAAGGAGTTTCTCGTTATCTTGGATACTTTTCTTAAAGAAGGTCTTGAAATAGGAAGTTCTAATCACTGATTGTAGCTTTCTCTTAAATGAAAAACTACCTATTCCTTGCTCAAGGTGAAAGCTCTAACAGCTTAAGTGTATCAGGAAATACCAATAACAGTTCTCTTTATCAACAGTTACAGTCCTATTGGTATGTGGAAACTTAGTAGTGTTATGCATTATCAGTTGCATTTGTAATCTCCTTTGTGTCTGGCATAGCACTCCTAATGTTGATTTAGGGTTTTTTTTTTTTATGTTCTTTTTCCTTGGTGTGTCATGACCTAGTATATCCAACCATTCGGTTTGTTTAGCCCTTGTCTATCAGGCTGCTCTTTCTGGTACCTTTTAATCTGCTTAACATTTGTTTTGTTTGCTCTCTTTTAAACTGTCATTGAAATATTTTCTTACCTCATCTCTGGACTCAGGACACTTGTTATTCTTCTCCCTGCCTCACCTTTCAGTTTCTTAACCAACTTAAATATTTTAGTCATTCCTATAGAGATTTCCATGCAAACCCTCAGATTTTTCTGTGCAACTTTCTTCTCATACCTACTATTCTGCAACCGCGTCAATTACTGTGTCAATGAAATGCTGATAACATTTTTAATTATGAAGAAGAATTTGCAAGTAAGACCTGAGGTTTCTTTTCCTGTTAACATTATTTACTTGTAACCTGTTACACCTAAAATGTATGAATACAAAATGTCTGGGTTTTTTGGTTTGGGTTGTTGTTTTGTGGGTTTTTTTCCAGTCTAATTTCCCAATGAAATGAGGCTCTTTCAGTCATCCAGTTTTGACCCTCATAACTTCCAGTTCTCGCTGGCATTTCAGACAAACCAATAGTGAAATTTCTGCAAGCTTTTTGTAAATTAGTGGCTGGCTCAAGGCCCCCTTTTTGATATAGTTACAGCTCATTCAAGCATAAGCTGAACTCTGATTTCCAAATGTGTTCTGTCTTTGTAAATCTGCAGTCATGTGCCAGTCTATAACCACAGTATGTGTAAAGAGAGGGATACATTTTTTTCTGTATACCTTTGTGGCCATTAACATTACAATTGTGTTAAGTTACTTGACAGAATAACTGCAGGTAATTGATAAGAGTTTATTTCCTTGACAATTTCAGTGATGAGTATCTATGCTATGAGTAAGTTTGGTAGTTCAGAGTAGTTGAGCATGTTTTCAAACATAGGTTTGAATGAGACATGCTTTTTAAGTGAATTGAATATACTGAATATGCTGGAGTACTCTTGGAGATCACAAACTGATTTCCTCTAATGAAAATATTTCAGGAATGCAAGTAATGTCCTCAAACTGTTGGTATTTAGTCCTTAGGATCAGGCTAGATACAATCCACAGCACTGCTGAGCTGGAATGCTGATAATATGAATGTCAGGTCCTCAAAACCCGTAATTTTGTTTTGCAGATAATGCTCCTGTTTTGCTGTGGTGCTTGCTAACATAAATAGAGATTTCAAGTACTGAGGTGTGTTTTTATGTCTGTTAAAGACAGACTTCAGGCTTCATTTCCTGGTTTGTTTAAGGATAACTTTCTTGTGTAAGTTATAACTAGAATCTTTGAGAAGGAAGAGGAAATCCATGACCACTTAAGCATTCAATATTATAAATAATTAAATTTGCTAAAATGTTAACATTTGCATTTACTTTGGAACTGCACTACAGCAGGAATGTTGCTTTCAGCACTGAAAATGAAGCTACTTTTGCTAACAAACCTGGAATGAGGGTATTGACAATAGCCTCAACAGAACGTGCTTTGGAAAGGAGGCCTTCCCAGTAGTTTGGCTAATTTATAAAAAGCATTGAGGCATTAAAGAAAGTTCATTATCCAAACTATTTTGCAATGTGAACCAGGACCAGCAGGTGAAATAGCTTTCTCCTGTAATAGATTATAGGTGTCTAGAGGACCTGAAAACTTTAGAGATGCTAAAAAAAGAAATGCTGTTGTTAATGATGGGCTATAAGCAGTGAAGGGAACTTCCAGGTTTCTGCATCCATCCTTTAGTACGATGTTAGGCAGCACTTCAAGTCAGAAGCCTTTGTTGCTTGCTAGGACTTTTTCATATTATTTCTTGAATTGTGTGTGGGTTTTCTGCGTGTCCATCCTGCCTAGCAGTACTCTAAAGAGAAACTACAAAGTGCTATTACTGATTCACTTTCCTTCCCCCCATCTCCTCCCTTTAGTTTTGTAAGAGCTACAGCTGAAACAAAACTACTCCTCAGAGTATGCAAGCACAAGTTGTTCTACAGCTGTTTAGGGATGGCAAAAGAGTGGAGGCTGGTTTTCACCTACTCAAAATAGTTTGTAAGTTGTGCCCTATGATAAAGTTCATATGTTTGCAAAGAACGCTTCTATAGTTTATTAGATGTTGCAGATAACTGGAAAGCTGATGGCCTTTCGGCAGCATAGTGGTTATAATGTCATAGGTGACAGGTTATAATGTGGTCATGTTTGTCCTGGTACTGGCTCTCATTTGTAAATACTGTAGTGGTAGTGGCCAAGCTGTTCAATGTTTGTCATAGTTTATGGAAAAGCTTTAAAATTCATAGCAACATTTTGTGAATCATGTGCAGAGAGGTTTTATATGAAGACTCTTATTACTGCTATTTGCTTATGGGTAGCTGGATCAGAACTGTAGGTGTCAAAACTTTTGTCTAATGCTCCCTCCAAGAGTTGCTCAGTGGCTCCCTTCCATTAAGATAGCTGGTCCTGTGCTTTCAGGGGAAAAAAAATTACTTTCAAGCCCTACTAGTGCTTTAAAGTTCTGACTTGTGTGACTGTAGGTTTCTGACTGGGCTCCGCTGGACACTGGAACAGGTTGCCCAAAGAAGTGGTAAATGCTCCATCCCTGGCAGTGTTCAAGGCCAGGTTGGACAGAGCCTTGGGCAACATGGTATAGGGTGAGGCGTCCCTGCGTATGGCAGAGGGCTTGGAACTTGGATAATCTTAAGGTCCGTTCCACCCCTAAGCATTCTATGATTCTACGTACAGAACTGTATGTGTGTCCCTGTAAACATTTTGACAGGGGCAGTGCTATGTTTGTGATAAGTTATTATTACAGTTTAACAACAAAGTGAGCTGCGTAGCGTTAGTGCTGTTGTTGACACAGTAACGTTATAATCACTCATCAGTCAGGATGAGATAGACTTTTTTCATACTATGTGAAGCTGATTTCTTTGTGACAAATTGTTGCTACTTACAAAGAGAAATAATAAACATTAACAGCTTTCATTTCAATGAAAGTGCTCTTCTAATCTTTGGTGGTATCAGCTGTTGATAAATACCAGTGTTGATCAACAGGATATATACAGGTGATGCAGGAAATAGGTTAGAATATTTTACTGCTCTACTAACTTTAATATTAGATATGAAGTAAATTGCAATTTCATCCTTTTCAGTAAGATGAAATGCAGAAACCAGAGCAATAGGATAATCAGCAGCACTATTGGTTCCAAACAGGTGACTATGTTGGAATTTTAATTCCATTAAATTTTGTGCTTTGGAGATGCAGCTTGTATTTTCAGCCGTTTGTCTAGCCACATAAGCTGGACGGTGTTCAAAAAGCTTGCCAAGAACAAATCCATTGGAAGAAGTGTCATACTTTGACCCAGGTTCAAGACATTCTAAAGCAACAAGAAATAAATATTTCTGAAGACTTATTCAGTGTTCAGTTTTGTTTTGTTGTTTTGGTTTGGCTTTTTCCTTCCCTGTGATCTGATATATGCTTTCGTAATAGCATGCACTATTATACTATATTTTTATGTATTTATTTCTACTTTTTCTGTATTTTATGTTGACTCCTCTATATTTTTCTATTGGCATTTGTCCTTTATAGAAAGTTTGGACTTGGAATCCTGTAGCAACCGTTTATTTAAACCCAATGTAATGAGAATTTATTTTTGATTATCCACTGTCCCCAGCAAATTATAAGAAATTCAAGAAAGTTAATTTTCTTACACAGATGTATTTATATTTTTGTCTTCTAATTTTGAAAACTTTTTCAGTAATATGTTGTGGATATTTTAAGCATGAATATGTTTGGATCTGTCCTTAAATTTTGTACTTTATTTTCAGCTGCCTGTCTGGGGTCCAACATAACTGCCAAGAACTGTTTAGTGTGTTGACCACCAAGTTGACAAGGGATGATAGTTGAGCATCCACATTGATGAGGGCTTTCTTGCTGAATACAAAGAACTTTTTGACTTTCCCTTGTGAGTTGGACAGAGCTGCTCTTGAGAGTTACTTGTTTTTTCTTTTGGACAGACTGCAAGATGTGATGTAACAGGCTGATTTGTGGCTAATAGCAGTGTGTGAGACTGGATCCTGGAGTGTCTGCTTGATGCAAATGAGCTAATGAATCCAATTTCTAAGTAATAAACTTATTTTTCTTGGAGTGCTAAGTAATTTGGTTGCTTTGATTATAAGCTGAAGTTAATTTTATTATTCATTAAAAATAAAGTTTTCTGAAGAAGTTCATAATGATGCTTGTAGCTTCTGATACCAGTTATGCTGTGTCCTAAAGAGATGGGAGAGAATGACCAGAAACCAAATTGCACACATGAGACTGCTCTGTAAGAACCAAGGACATTTTGTTCATAACTTTGAAGAACTTCCAGCTGATCTGAAAAGTATGAGACCATGCTTCTCAGTAGGTGCCATATTTATGCCTTTCAGAGGAGAAATGCCAAATGTAAACGCAAGAATTACATAAGAGGATTTCATATAGCCTTTGACTGAGGGTAGTTGGGAAGAGGGGAAGTGAAGAAGGTATGTACTTGTATCCACAGTGGAAATATGATAAAACTGATTGGCCATGAGACCTATTTTTAAAACACATTAAAATTAATGAAGTAACTTAAGGTTGGTTTGTTCAGTTATACGAGACTCTTGAAAGCATGAGAACATGACTCATGCATACTTTTTTCACTGGTTTTAGGGATGTTGTAGATTATGACTATTCCTCTCAGCCTCTGTAAGAGACTTCCTTGTAAAAGAAAATGAAACTTAATAAAAACCCAAACCAAAACAAACCAAGAAAACAAAAAACCAACAACAAAACAAAACTCAAAAAAGACCCTAAAACGTATTTCCTAATCTCTTGATCAGCATGCTGACATCCCAAAATGTTCTTTTTTAGTGGGAAAATGCTACTTTGGGCATCTTCTTTAAATGCAGTAACAAGACAAATGTCATTAATATATCCTATACCTTGCCTATTGGTGTGTTTAAATCCAGCCGGTAACTCAAAACCACACAGCCACTTTCTGTGCCCCTCTTCCTTTCCCCCCCTGCTCCCGGAGGGGTGGGTAGGAGAATTGAAAGAGTGTAAATCCCATGGGTTGAGATAAGAACAGCCGTGTAACTAAGGTATAACACAAACCACTGCTGTTGCCACCAATAATAATAATGATAAGGGAAATAACAAGGAGAGAGAATGTAAAACTAAAAGGGGAAAAGGAGAAAAAAGCAGTAAACACAAGTGATGCACAGTACAATTGCTCACCACCCACCGACCAATACCCAGCCCAACCTGAGCAGTGATCTGGACCTTCCATGTAACTCCCTTCAATTTATATACTGAACATGACATGCTGTGGTGTGGAATACCCCTTTGGCTAGTTTGGGTTAGGTGTTCTGTCTCTGCTTCCTCCCAGCTTCCCATGCTCCTGCTCCCTGGCAGAGCATGAGACTGAAAAGTCTTTGATCGGAGTAAGCATGACTTAGCAACAACTAAAAACATTGGTGTTATCAAGCGCTGTTCCCAGGCTGAAAGTCAAAAACACAGCAGTGCACCAGCTACTGAGAAGGAGAAAAATTACTGCTACTGCTGAACCCAGGACACCAATAAATGACTGTAAAAACGTAAATTTCTTTTATTTGTTCAAAATCAGGAATATTTCTGGTTTCTGAGGTTCAGGGATGTCTTATTCCTATTCCTAAAATTTGTTGGGTTTTGTCTTGGTTTTGGGTGTGGTGTTTTTTGTTTGTTTTTGGTTTGTTTTTTTTTTGATCTCCAAGCACTTCATTAAAAGAAGATCAGATTATTTTGTGATTATGGTATTACATGTATTGCCTGGAGTGTTTTCAATTGATTAACAGTATCTGAATCATAAGGATTTCAATCCATAAGGATTTTTCCTGTAATCTTTTTCACTTTGTCTTCTGTGTAACCTTTCCTTCCTTTTTCACTCTTTTTTCACTGAAATACTGGAGTAAGCAAACAGCATGATAGGAAGAACACGTGATGTTTTCATTTTTGTAGGACTAAACTATAAAAAATTATGTGCTAGGTAGAAAACTGGAAACGTGTTGGAGTACTCTCTGAAACCACAGACCCACATGAGGAAATTAAGGTGGGATTGCCACCCAAACTGTGTCTAGGTGGAGAGTTTATTTTTGAAAGTGAAGGCAAGCTGCTTGCTCAAGCTGAAAATTTGCTTTGTTTCATGGCATCTTATAAAGGCTGCTTTTTTCTCCTTCAGCTCTCATCCTAGCCCCCCTGCCAGTTTCTACTACATGCACACACAGAAGCAAACATGTCATCTTCCCTTCAGCCTAAAAAAAACCCCAAACCCAGAGTATTTATACTGTTGTTCTCCCTCAGTCCATCTGTCCTGCTTCTACTGTTGTGACCCAGTGTTGTTCTGCTTTTCTCACTTCATGGGATTGCATCCCGAACTGCCACTTCAGGCACAGTATGTGGTGCCATTTTAACTGTAGATGAGTGATGAGAGTGAGGACGTAGTGACATCTGTCAGCTGGGAGAAAAGAATGGGTTGGCAGAAGCATTGCTGAAAATAAAATTTAGCAGCAGAAGAAAAAGCAAGACTGAAGACTTTCCATGAAGCTAAGGAAATGGTTTTATGCGTTTATTTTATATGCTAAGGAACTTAAATTATAAAACATGCAGTTAGCAAAAGCATGCATAAACACGAGTCTGGGATAGTTCTGTGATTTTTCAGCTACCTCTTCTTCCTGAGGTGCTGGAAATGGAGACTGCCTGTGTGAGCACACATCATTTTGAAATGCAGGTATACTTGCAGGAATCGGGCATCTTTTTTCTTCTTTGATCTAGTTTATCCTTTCTTATCTTGTACCAACACAGCATAGGACTGTTCTTTGATTTCTCTTGACTGTATTAAGTGGTAAGCTGCATCTTATCCCATTGGTAATGCTGTATTTTGGAAGAAGGAAAGGTATATTCAGTCTCCATAAAGGCTAAATAGAGCCAGGATCTTGCATTAAGTGAAAAAGGGGCAGGATGGGTTCAGCATGGATTGCAGTATTTCAGAACACAGATTGGCCAGCTGGGGTGGGACATCTGCTGAGATACTCCTGCAGGAATGAAGATCAGCTGTACCAGGAAATGCATTAAATTTGCATTTAGTTGGGGTATAGCATACATCTGTTTAGGCAGTGCAGCTGCAGGAGGAGACAGTGAACATCAGCCTGGAATTCCAGGTTTTGTATATGTTGAAGCATGTCTTGTTTAAACTGTTAAAACCTAGCAGTCCCAGTTTGGACTCATTGCTCCTAGTAAGGAGGTTTTAGAGGATTGCCTATCCCTTTTAAGATGCATTACATCAGCTTCTGCATGAAGCAAGACTCCTGGCATCCCTTAGCAGAGAAGTGCTAGGATATGGCAGGTGTTTTTACTCACCACTGTGCTTTCTTGCTGTAGACCGGGTGTGTTGGCAGATTGGGACTTGAATTATCGTTAGCTTTTAGGTTAACACACCCTTCATAAGAACAGAGGAAATTCATGTCTAGATGTCCTCCGCTGGTCTATAGCAAGTTGTTCTGCAGATTCAAACAGTTGCAAACAGAAGTATAATGTGCTGTCTTCAGGGAAGAATCTAGGAAATAGATCAGTATTTGCATTAGGATCCTGGTGTGGGGGTTTTTAAGAGCACCTCTTCGGGCTGATTGTGGTACTGTAATTATGCAGCATCAAGCATGGCAGTACAGTGCTGCAACTTAATTTGTGTCATTTGTGTATGGATATATATGTAAGAAGAGAATGAGAGATTCCTGTGACTGAAGGTCCAGAAGGCTGCTACAACAGTTGTTTAAACCAGCTTTAAATTCTATAACAAAACCTCACTAGATTGATACTCATTAGCAGTATACATTGCTAATGCCTAGTTATTACTTGTTCCTAATCATTACCACTGCATATTCAAAGTAATTAGTCTGTAACAATCTCACTATCAATGAATTGTGGGCACACAGTACCATAGAGCTGGTGCCATGTATTTAGCACAGATAGCTATGGTCCTTGATGTTCCAGGCTGTCATAGGTGCCATTCTTATTGCTTAACAGTTTTATTCCTCCTTTTCAGCATTTGCTGCCATTGAAAGAAAAGCAGGGGTTTTTCCAAATCTCAAGGTTGCACTTCAGCAGTGACTAATAATTGACTCTCACTGAGTTGCGTGTGGTTCTGAGGCCTCTGATTTCAACCTATATCCGTATTTTCAAGGCCTGTGTTGTTATCTCATATCTAAGCTGTATGCCGTAACAAGAGGCACCTGGTACCCAGCTCTAGTTCTAATTCACACAACAAGTTCTCCTAATAATTTCACAAGCATAAGAGGCCAGAATTTGGGCCTTGCACATTCGCAGTAGGAACACAGCATAGGGCCTGAGGCCTGTTCATAGCAGTGGCAGTACTATTTTTGCTGAGCTGCTTGGTACAAAACTGCATATATATTGTTTACTAGTCATGCTCTGTAAGTTTACTAATGTTCGAGTTCATAACAAGTAAATAATTAAACACTACTTAATCTCCAGTTACTTTTATGGGTGGAACAGCTTCTGCTTTGGCTACAGAAAGTAATAACTGTGGAGGTAGTGATGAACAGCACTGCATTAAACTGATGAACAGTTGAATCCTGACTATCCTGAGGATAGTGCTGTTCCAAGGTTACCCTGAATAAGTACTACTTCTTATATAGGCACAGATTAGACAGAGAGCATCAGGCTTTTTATATGTCCTATGTACAAAGAAACATTGTTTAATATCTTGAAGATGATTAATTCTGCTTTTTAATTGTGAAGACGAATACATGGATTATGTGTCACGAAAATCTGTTCACATGAAGATTGTTTGTACTCTATTTTAAGCAGTTAAAAAAATAAAAATAAAAAAGGAAATATTATAAAGGCTTAAAATGCCTGTGAGTTGCATCCCTGAAGTACAGATCACTTTAGCATTGGAATCCTTTCCTGATATGATTCTAAATAGCATGAGGGTTTTTTTGTTTGATGACACAGACCTGGTAATGTTATCCTCTGTAACCAGTGTTGACCAGCTGTTGAACAAGATTTTATTAAATACAGAATGGGGAAAAATGTGGTTTTAATGAAGCTGTTTAATAGTCTGAGTTCTTTTAGTATTTCAGAATTCTTATACTTGTTTAAATGGGTACAAATTTAGCCTTTTCCAAAAAAATATGTTAATCATTTTTGTTAAGAGTAGAGGTAGTTCTTGTTTAAATTGTGCTGTTTTTCACAAAGGGTGTAACTTGTCTGTTTGAAACATAACAAATCACAACAGGACACCAGTGTATTGGTTTAACTGTGGGGAGATTTTTGGCGATTAGAGTTAAATTTAAGGCAGAATATAACAAAGCTGTTCTTTATTAAAGTTTTTCTTGCCCTGTATATCTTTTCACTTTCTCCCTGTTTTTCACACTTGACATTTAGTTTTGGTACATTAGCTACTCTCAGTAAGTCAGGAGGAATTGTCTTCTTAACGGTTTTATGAACAACCTCACAAGTATGACATACCCAGTTTACAGAGGAGCCCTGGAATTATTTCAAAAGTTGTCTTAGAGTGAGACAGCCTCTTTCCAGAGCTTAAAAAAACCCCAAACTCCAACGGAACAAAAAAGCCTGTCATTCCTTAGAGGCATGTGCAAAAACATGTTTCCATATCCTCTTTAGATATGACTCCTATTGTGTATTTTGAAGACTAGACCAGGAAAAGGCCTTAATAGTTAACAGGATCAGCTCCTTTGCAAACATTTTTAAGGGAAGGGAGAGAATAAGGAAAATATTCTACCACTTTACATTTAGGAATGGCTTACTTGGTAGTCATAACTGACATATACTATCAGTATAACTGTTGATAACTAGTTAGTAGGCCTGATGAAAGTCCATGATTGATTGCAGTAGAAAAAATGTATGTTTATTGCTTCAACTGTTATTAATTCCCTGTTAAAACAGAAATACAGAGATATTTCTGTGCTGCTGTCATAATGCATTCCACGTCACTCCTTGATATCTTCTGACCATTGTCCACTTAGATACCACATAATGAGTCATTATAGATATGTGGTAATCATTAACTGGCAATAGTTGTATTGCAGTCCGTGACATCTGCAAATTTAGGATTAAACGTATACCGAAGTCAGTATGGGTGTGTGTCCAGCCACAGAGGTGGTGGAAAGCACAAAGATTCTTCTCTTGCACACCTCCGTGGCCACTAGCAGTGCTGTAAAGATAATCAGTTAAGTATATATTGTTGGGCATTCATCAAGTTGCTAGCCACTGGAATTGCTTAAGTGGCAGTAAAAATGGGGCTGGTTTGTGGGGTTTGGGGTTTTATTTTTATTGCTTTTAGTACTTGAAATAATGGGGGCCATTCTTCCACCTGTCGATGAGTTTTAATCCTTTCTAATGGCAAAACTTTAATATTTGCTGTCTACCTTGCTACAGTTTTTGAGGGGATTGAAGGCTTTTTTTTTTTTTTTCTGTTGATAAACAGAATGGCAAAGTCAACAGTTGCATTTAAGTAGATCATTTTCGTATGTTAAACATACACTGGTGTAATCTTCTTTGTTTTTGTTCTAGCAATTTAAAAAGAAAATTGTGACATACTCGCATTTTTCTGTTGCTGTTTTTAATGTTTATTCTGTTCTGTTGGTTTTCTTCCTAAACAACTAGTCAAAAAAAAATATTTATACCTATCTGTTCAAACATGGTGGTGATAGATTTACTTTCTTATTCAGTGTTTTCCACTTCACAAACAACTGATAATTGGGGAAGAAATATTGACTGTTATTACTGCAAATCTTATTGCTGTAGAGGACGCTGTCAATTCTTACTTGAAATTAAGCCACTGAAGGATTTTATACAGAAAATTTCCAATTTCTGTGACATCGTTTTAAACTATGATTTTTTCTGTATTTTATTGGACCAGATATTGCAAAGAATAGTAAAACATTCAGGTTTTAATGAAATAACAATACTCTACTTTTTAGTCAGTCCAGGAGTGTCCCAAGGCTATAGTTACATAAACTCAGAGAAGTAAAATTTCCCTCTGCCATTTCTTAGAAAATTAACTTTTATGGAGAGCAGCATTAAACAGAGTACTTCATGTTCTCTATTGATACTAATCATTTTCTTTATTGAGACATTTTAAGTGTGGAAAAGGTCAGCTTGAGGGCTTTGTAATCTTTTTCACTGTACTTACAATTCATTTTTCTGCACCATTCCTTCTTAAGCAAACAATAGCTACAAATTGTCCTGTTAGCAATGTACATGCATGGTACAGTTGCTGCCTTGTCTGATGTTAGTGTACTATGTAATGCAAGTTCGCTTCTACAATTGATAATAGTCAATAATGCTAAACTCACACACAAGACATTTTGGAAGATAAATGTTCCAAAGGTATTTTTGTCCCTCTGCAGAACTGCTGGTTCAACTGAAAGCAGAAAATCTAAAGGCAATTTTAACAAACAGAGAGCACTGGTAGCAGCCATCTGTGTAATTATCCTATTAAAAAAAAAAGAGTAACATCTGCATTATCTGTACCAGAGCAGAATGGAAGGGAACATTATATTCTCTAATCCTGTCTGGAAGCATTATGAAGCTAAAAGGATAACATTTTACCAAATCATGTGTTTAACATGATAGGTTACACTTAATTACCTTTTAATTACCTTTTTTCTTGTTGGGCTCTATGCTAAGGACCCTGCTGCAGCCCTCATCACAGAGCTTTTCTTGCCTTTAGATTCTTTATGCCAGGTTTTATTTTTGAGTTTACCATGAAAAGGTGGTCCTGCAGTGTCTTGAAAGCCTTTTTTAAAATTTTTTTCCCTAGTGTGTCAAAAGCTCTGAGAACATTATTTTTGTATACAAAAGACTTGTAGCATTTAGATGTACATGTTTTGAATTTGATTGTAAAGGGCAAACTCATTGGACTATGTTTTATGAATAACGAGTTCTGTGCCACACAGGAGCAAGAGGAGATTATTTCAGCCTTCTGACTGCTTGCAGTATAAGCCAGGAGAGTGTATTGGCTTAAATAATGTAGATTTCTTTTTTTCTTCTTTACCCCTGGGGGAGTCTGATTTCCTGATCACCTATCTAGCCATATGCTGTAGCTCTTGCCAGGAACTCCGAGCAGTGTCACTGCCAGCTAGACTTACTTTTTTTCTGAGAGCTGAATTATGCTGAGAATTGTCTTAAATTGCTGCACTGGCAACATCACAAAGTCTTGTGTATGCACATAAAAAAAATATGTAAAAGCAGCCTTACCTTGAAATTCAGCTTAGAAACCACTTCAAGCATTGAATTTTATCCCTACACTTACAGGTGTTCTGCACCTGCTCAGGCTCATTGCTCCCTCTCCATTGTCTTTCTGGTGTTTTTCTCAGCTTCTTTGTGCTCTGGCTAGTACAGTACAATGTTGATACAGACAAATTAAGCATTTAAAAAGAAAGCATATTGTCTACTCCTGTTCTTTATTAGTGAGGGTGAAGTCCTACTACAGCTAGTAAAACCTAATATGTTGTGGTAACAATGCTTCTTTTCTTTCCTTTTACAACAGGATGGAACTGAAATACGGATATACGTTGACTAAGGAGTCGGAATAAGACCGAGTTCCGCTCTGTGATACCATGACCATGAACTTGCTGTTTGGCTTCATGCTTTAGGAACTTTTGTAGTAACTGTGTGAAGCTGTTGGGAATCATGGCGTTCTCTCCATGGAAGCTGTCCTCTCAGAAACTTGGCTTTTTTCTGGTGACTTTTGGTTTCATTTGGGGAATGATGCTTCTGCATTTTACTATTCAGCAGCAAACACAACATGAAAGCAGTTCAGTCTTGCGTGAGCAAATTTTGGATCTCAGCAAAAGATATATCAAAGCATTAGCTGAAGAAAATAAAAATGTGGTTGATGGGCCTTATGTTGGGACAGTGACAGCATATGGTAAGTGTGTGCTCTGAATTACATGGTGATCTGATTAAAGTTTCTTCTAAATTGTCCAAACATTTTACTTCAGCATGCTGCTCAATTGACAGTACTTTACACTGTGGATTTTCTGCACAGATGGAGAGAAGAGCCTTCACTTGTCAATATGAAATGGGAAAAATTTTGCATTCCCAGTCACTTGGAAATGAAGTTGTCTGCTAATTTTTATTACATCTGTCTAGTAGCAGTATCTAGTATGCCTCAGGTTATTTGTTAGAACTTGCTCTAAAATAAACAATTTTTGCTGTTTTTGCAAAACATGGGAGGCTTTTCAGTTTGTGTATCAGTGATCTGAGAAATTCCTTGTGGAAGAAGAACTTGCCTTACTGGTAAAGATCTATGTTTATTTCTTCTTTCTCCTTTCACTTTTTTGTTCAGTCAGTTTGTCAGTTTACTTAACGTTTAAGTTTACTTATCTGGCATAATCTTAAATTAAGATCAAATATATTATTTTTACCTCAGGGTGGAGAACTCTGTGAGTTTCAGTGCCTTGTTCAACAGGAAGTCCTAATGCTTACTCTTTTCCCCTAAAAGAAGATTTTTTGAGTGTGTGAAGCTGCTTGCCTTAAAGCCTGAGGTTATCATCTTAAGCATAGCTAACAATTATATTGCTTTATTGCTTAAGCAAAGCTGTCGTTATTCTGTTACTTCTGATTTGTTGAACTATACTGGTATTGTAATCTTACAGAGCAATACAAACTAAATAGTGTTTACTACATCAGTCAATATTAGATCAGTCAATACTAGAATCAGTCAATAGTAGATCAGTCTTTAGACTGAAGACCTCCGAACAAGCAGAGGTCCCTAGAGAATTGTGTGTGTAGGCTTAAAACAAAACCCTGTCTACCATATATCTTGTAAGAGTACTTGATGGTAGGGGAATTAAAGAAAATAAACCAAACAAAGAACAAAAAAACCCAGGTTGTCTCCAGAAATTGAAGGGTAACTACATTAATATGTGTCCTAGCGAGGTCTAGTACTTAAACTAAGTTCCTCCTGCAGCTTGTTGCCTGTGTTATTCATTTCCTGTTTCAAATCCCAGTGAGGAATAAGTTGAATTGCCAAAAACAGTGATCAAGTTCCCCAGGAGAAGTTAGAGAACATTTGAAAATGGGTGAAATAACTTTATAACTCTTCTGTGAAAGTAAACCTAAGTTTTCTGTAGAAATTTCAGCTTCCATGGCTAAGAAGAATTTTAAGTTTAAGGATACATTTGGACAGGTGTTTTCAGATGAGGAGTTTAGAAAGATGCAAAATATTGGTAATGTATTTAGTTAAAATGTTAGAGGCAAAGATGCTATGGTGAGTGAGTAATGTCGTATTAAATAATGCTTTATGAAACTGAGCAAGATAATTACTTAATAAGTAAGTAAATTTGTCCTGTTTGGCATCAAATGAGTTGTTGATAGCAAACGATCAGGTTAACTATTCATGACTAAACACATTAATGACTAATACTAATGATAATTGGTAAAGTTGGTTCACTAGTCTATGAAAATTAATACCGTTGCTACTTAGCCTCCTTATTGCTTTTATTCTTATCCTCTGATTGATATTAGTGAGCACAGTCATGATTTCCATGCTCAACAATAAGTTTTAAATTTGCTTGATTTGGCTGCTTTTACCCACCCAAAAGATTTTCAATTATTCCTTAACTGTGATTGCACAGCTTGTTCACTTTGTCACTTTTACTTTATTCACCTGGTGGGCAGTTGGATCTGACACTTTACTTTTGAAAGTTGTAGTCCAAATATACACTGAGTATTAAATTTTTGTAGCAGTAAACAGTTGTTTTACAAAAATTATTATGAATCTGTGCTTCTGCCCTCGCCTTCTCAGTCGAGGCTTCAATTGTTTGGTTTTATGGTGTTTGGGTTTTTTTGTTCTGGTGAGCAGTCTCTCATACCTTTTCTTCTGTACACTATACCATTAAGAGACTTCTGGACCCTTTAAAAGTAGTCCAGATCATTATTAGTGCTTAAGAGTCCATCTTCTGATCTTTAAAGGTCAGAGGAAAACACACAGCTATAAAGAAAAAAAAATCCAACTTATAGCTCCATGGAGTAAACATAGCTCTCCTTTTATCTGGAAAAAAGAAACATAAGCTTTCTAAAGTAATAGCATTTTCTTATTTACTGTCTCATTTGCACAAGAATTGGATTAGTCATAAAGAAAAAGGATAGCACAAAGTAGGTGTGGCAAAAATGCAGCTGGTGTTAGAGGCAGAGGAATCTTCACATGTATGGCAAGATTTTCTGTTACAGATCAGAAAGTTATTTGATTCTGAAGTTGTGGAAAGCAGAAAATATATTAAGCATATGCACATTTAATTATTATATGTAATTAAATGGGAAAATAATGTAAATTAATCACACTGAATTCTTTAATCTTGAGATAAGGGTAAATAAGCAAAGAAAAATACTTTATTTCATCTTCTTTGGCTTGTTGCCACTATAATTACACAGTTTAATCTGATAGTGGTCCATTTTTACTCTGTTGCCCACAGTTCTGTAAGTTTGCCCAACTGTCTGGGTCATTTCAAGAAATCTGAACAAAAGAAAAGGGAAAGAAAAATTATTAGAGAATTTTTTCTGGGTTGCCATTTGTTAGGCAAACTTCTGTTATTGTTTGTTGCTTTCCATGTGAAAGGAAAGGCTGTGTCAGACCAAACAGATAGGTAAAGGCAACCGCCAACAGACTGAAGAAAAGAAACACGTGATTCATGGTGTTTTGTGTATCTATCAGAAAGGCTGAACTTCACATTTATTCTTATCTTTTTTTTTCTTTTTCTGTTTTTTGTTTGTTTGTTTGTTTGTTTGTTTGTTTTGGTCAGTGCAGAGCCTGGCTATGGTGGAGGAGATGTGGATGAAGGTTTTTGTACTGACGCAAAGCTGTCCCTCTTGGGAAGGGGATTTTTGTTTCCAAGTGACTGAGCACAGACTGTTCCTCTAATAGTGCTTGAACATGGATTTAGATTCAGACTCATTATTATTTAAGCAGCTTCTTATTACTTGAGCTATTACAAAGCTTGAACTTTTTTTGTTCCCATGTGTGTACCCATGAAAGCTCACACTTCATCTTTAATGTAGGATATATATATGAGTCGCAGTGTGCTTTATAAAATACGTCCAGGGAAATTTGTACCTGAGACTGAACAAAGTAGGGAATGTTAGTGCATAGAACTGCTAATGACAAAGGTTTGCACTGATGAAGTGTCTTTATATATTCCAGTCTTATTCTTGTATCTATTTTCGATTCTGTCTGACAGTGTGCATTGCATTATTAAGCAATTTAACTTTTCATTTTCATTTGTAGATTTGAAGAAGACACTTGCTGTCTTGTTGGATAATATCTTGCAGCGCATTGGGAAGCTAGAGTCCAAGGTGGAAAACCTTGTGCTTAATGGAACCGGAGCAAATTCTACCAACAATACTACCACTCCTGCTCCTAGCTTGGAAGCAGCTGAAAAGCTTAATGTAGCAGGTGGGTATGGCAATTGTTTAAAATATTTATGGACTTTTTAATCTGTATATATTTCTTTCTTCACCATAGCATGATTTTTCAGTGTTAGGTATTTGGAATGCCTTAGTAAACAAAATTCGAAGTCAAAATCTAGCCTATGTCAATGGCAATCTAAAGTCCAGTGGTTGTTTACAAGCACAGAGGAAGACTTTGTTCTATGGTAACTTGAACACATTGAAGAAAATAAAATTCTCTGCCTAAGGGATATAATATACCTTGTTCATAGTCACTTTCATACTTTAAAAGGTTGCACTTTAGAACGAAGAAACTGGGCAAGCATTTTCTCTCTAAGCCTGATTGCTAAGGTTGGTATGAACTGCATTTCCACTGTATGCAATTCATTGGTTATTAGCTGAAAGAAAACATTTAGCATGTTTGTTAATGAGTATGATTTTAAATGTCTTTCCCTACTCTGCTTAACAGCTCTTCCAATTTGACATAGAGTGACCTACCTGGTACCTTCAGCTTAAGTGAATATGTGTTTTAACACGTCATTTGAAGTCATTAATTTTTTTCTTCAGTGAATGGACTGTTTGCTACCCTTACAACTTCTCAAAACATTTGAGGAGTCCTGTAGTTGTAGAATGCATTTGCTCCCCTCCTCACTTGTATATCTCAGTTCCTTTAGTGTTCCCAGCTGTGAATGTGGTGGGTACACTGGGTGAATCTTGTTTATGCTGCCTGGTCTATTGCCCTGCATTTTGCTCTGCCACCAGTCTAAATAGATACGGGCTGTCCTGACACATAGGAAGTCCTCTGGACTCATTTGTGCAGGTCCACATCTCTGGGGGCCCCAGAGTTGAACACAGTACTTCAGTCAGGGTCTCACGAGAGCGCAGTAGAGGGGGAGAAGCACCCCCTTTAACCTGCTGGTCATGCTCCTTTGGATGCAGCCCAGCATATGGTTAGCTTTCTGGGCTGCAAGTGCAGATTGCTGGGTCACATTGAGCTTCTTCTCAGTCAGCACCACCTAGTCCTTCTCCTCAGGGCTTCTCTCAATCCTGTCTCTGCCCAGTCTGGGTTTTGGGTTTTTTTTCGTATTAAATGAAAAAACATCCTTGTATATTTTCTTTCTGTAGCTGGACAAAAGAAAGGCTTGATGCTGTGATTTCAATAGATTTGAAGATAATTGGAAGAAGGAAACTTGTGCTGTTGCTTATACATTTATAGGCAAAAGGTCATTGTTCTTATCTGATTTGGAAACATTTCTCATCAGTTCTTAGGGTGAATTGAATTTTGTTACTCTTGGAGTTTTCTAGACTCACAATTTTAGTACTCATGAGTAGCGTTTAAGGAGCTTGGTAAGAGTTTTCAGTTTGCAGTGTTTACATAGCTTTTTGCTGCCTGGGGCTTGCATAGTGGCAAAGAACACTGTTGGTGTTATTAGAGCTTCAGCTTTTTTACTTTTGACTCTTGGTGCACTAATTTAAAATATCTGAAGTAACTGTATTAAGCAGCAACAACAGAAAACTTTAGGAAACAATTTCTTAAGGTTTTTTTACTGTTATTCTGTAGACTGGACAGTTTTACCTTTTTGGGTATCTCCAGCCTGGATAGTAAAATGGAGCTTGAAGCTAATCCTTGTATTAAAGTGCCAACTATTCATCTATTGGAGGCATTTGGTAGAAATTCATCTGATCAGAAGCAGCCAAACGGAAAAAAAAAGCTTGTTTCTATTTCTGTCTTCATAGCAGTTTCCTGACAGTAAACTCTGGAAGCCATATGATTCCAGTAATATCATAATATGAATATCTCCTCTGTTAGGAAGGAATTGTTCAAAAAATAAGCTAGGTGAGTAAACATTGTGATTACAGTACCAGCTGCAGTGTTGGGTTTGCCTGTAATATTTCAACAGCATCTTTTTTATTGTGCTAGAGCAATTGAGATAGTCTGAAAATTGTTGTAGAAGAAGGGATTTTGTTGTGCAAGTTTGTCATTTTAACGTAGCTGAAACATGTATGTATACAAATACACATGATGTTTTCATGTATTTCTTTATATTCAGCCGTTACACTATGAAATGATCACAGAGAGCAAACATATTAAGATTATTGTTCCTCTCCATCATCTGTAAAATTTTAATGCTTACTTTAGACAGATTCATGTTAGGTGTTGTTAGTACATTTCAGTCTTTCTGTCTGGACAACTCTAGTATTTATGGAGCATCCTAACAACAGTAAGTTTAATGTTTTTAGTATTATTTTGTGAAGACTTCTTGAGTTTACTTTTTTTCAAATCTTTTTTGACTTGGAGTTGCTGCTTAAAACTCTGATTTAAATTAAGCATTTTATAGCTTTATTGATCAGTACAACAGAGCAGTGTCATTAGCACACATTCTTAGAAGAGACCTGCTTCCAGTGGAGCTACTTCATGCATTTATTATTTTTTGATTAAGCAGTCACAGTACACAGAAACCTGATTCTATGGTCTATATAACCATGTCCCTTTATCTATGGAAAGCCTTTCTGAAATAAATGAAGCTTCATGCAGGCTTAAGCTGCACTTTAGCATCTACTGAAACTGCTCATAAACCTTGATAGTAAATAGTGGAGTCACTACTCATCCTGAAATCTGCATTTTGTGCTCACTGACCTTGTGTAGTTTACTCCATGTTATTTACTACCTGACTAGATACAAGTCATAAAATAAGACATATTAGAGTGACAGGAAGATGATTATACTGTAAATATTTGTCCTCACTGCTGTTTATGACTGGACAAACTCAAGAGCAAAGCATTATATTTTTTCTTGCAATTTAAAACTGACTACCATGGCAGGCTAGACTTGTCAATCCAAATGTGCTATTGGCTTTTCTTTATTGTGTATTTTAAGTATTAGTAATGCTTTCATGGGGAAAAAATAGTACTCTTTTATCTGCAAACTAGGAAGAACAGGATGATAATGATTATTCAACAGTGCTCCACACAAAGCCTCTCTGTAATCTGAATTTTCTTTTAGGAGGTACATTGCTGTATTCAGAAAGTAGTCCGAAGAACAGTATTCATATGCTACATGTAGAGGATTTTGATAATCATAGAATCCTGATTTAGTTCAGGGTAAAGTTAGTGAAATCAGTCCAGGTTCTAGTTTTATCTGACTTCAATAAACAAAACTGATATGTGACCATGAGTCAGATTTATGGATTGCAAAATTCTTTCTGTGACATTAAGGATACTGGCAATTGAAGTTAGATACGGGTTTTCAGAAAAAAATCCATTCATGTCCACCTTTTCTGTATAGACAACTAGAATAAGTAGTATAAAAAGGGAGTATTTTTAGTATCAGAATGTATGGATATTTTCTTCAGTTCAGATATGCATTGGTTTTAGGTTAGGTCAGATACCAGTTTGAATGTGACTGTGGAAGTAATTCAGGTAACGATGAAAAACTGTATGTTCAGAAACATTTCTCAATTGCAAAGTGGTTGAAAAATCAATTTGTTTAAAATGCTCACACTTCTTAGTATTTAATTTTTGCCCGCTCTTTGCCATCTCGATGGCAAAATGTCTGTTGTTCCAGGAAAGTTGTTTCTTACAGTTAATAAACTTGCAAAGTTACTTCTAATGCGCTACACTTGAGCTAAACCCACCTTCGGTTTCCACAGTCTCTTAATATTGCAACATGGAAGCTATCATACATCTTTCAAAAGAAGAAAAAATAAAAATCTTCTATATACTTTTTGATATTCTTTATGTTATTTTTTGGGATGTAGCTATTCAGATTTTGAGAGTGGTCATGCAGCTGCCTGGGAAAATAGATTTGAGTAGTTCATGTTCCCCTAAGGAACAGATCTGCTTGTGGGCAGATGCCCGTAACTCGATGATAGTGTTAATAAAGGAATACACAGCCTTTGCAGCCTTACAGCTGTAAAAGCAGATATAAAATTTCCGCTGAACTGGATGGATGAGAGAAGACCTAATAATGATGATATTAGTAGCTCCTTTTCAAACAACTGTAACTACTGTTTCTAGGCAGGATATCACAAGAGCTATCAGATGTGTTCTAAAACTTTGATCAGCAAAAGTGACAGGCTGTGAGAGTTGGGCTTGTTCAGCTTGGAGAAGAGAAAGTTCTGGGGAGACCTTAGAGCAGCCTTCCAGTGCCTTCCAGGGTTTTGTTGCTGGTTTGGCATGCTAATATTAATGGGGTTTTCCCTTTTTAGTGAAAGGCATATATAACCAAGTCTAGTGGAAGGTGCCCTGGCCCATGGCACTGAGGTTGGAACTACATGATCTTGAAGGTCCCTTGCATGATTCTGTGAACTTCTGTAGGTAGCATCAGTAACAGAAAGATGAAGTAGGACAGTTTCTTCAGGAACAGCAAAATCATTAAGGAAGTACCTGGCTATCAAAGATATTAAAAAAAACCAACCCAAAACAACCAAACAAAAAAACCCCAACAAACAAAAAATCCACAACCAAACAGTATCAACAAAACAAACAAGCAAACAAAAAAAAAAAACCAAACACAAACATGTGTTCAACAAAACCAAAAATGTGTTCAACAAAACATAATGTAGTCTTGACTATGTGAAGTGTTAGGCAGTGTGAGCCACAAAGTCCAGATAAGCATTGGACCGGGAAGTGTTATAACTTGGAGTATTATGCTGAGATAATCCATTATAAATCACTTCATGAAGGAATAAGCAATACCTCCTCTGAAAGAGCCTGGATACAAAGGGAAAAGGAGGCACTGGCATAGGAAATGATCAAACTATTTAGCAGTTTGGAAAAAATACCCATCTTTGCTTTAGGGGTATTAATACAGCCAGAAGCTGAATAATCACTGGCCAAACAGAAGCCATCATGGCTATTTATTTCTTTTACTAGCCTAATAGAAGTGTTTGTGGCTTCCTAAAACCAGTTTTGATCAATTTTTAGCCTGTGCTTTTGAGCACAGTAGCCTGAACAAGCAATTTTTGTGATAGGTACAAAGTGCATGACTTTTTCAGTAGAGTAGCCTCTTCACTACCGTACCAAAACCTGAGATAATGCTGGTATATTACATAGTGTAAGTAAAACATGATTTATATTTGTACTTCAGGCAGACACTCAAACATATTAAGAACATGACTCAGTGCATAAAATTTAGGGGCTGTTTGGAAATAAAGTTACTCATCACTTCACAAAGGTGTCTTCATTGGTTATGTGCCTCATTTGGCAAGAGATGGATAAAAGTGGTGGTACGGGTTTTGGTGGGGTTTTTTATTTCTTTTGGGTTTTTTTGGTTTGTTGTTTTTAAATTGTTCCACCTCTGGCTGACAAGCGTGGTATAGAACTGAGATGGCAGTGATGAAATCTGAAATGGAAAATACTGGTTTGTGGTGATGTGTAGAGTTTTTTGGCAGATAAAAGGATCTGAAGAAAATCCATGTGGATTATGCTTGCTCATAATAAGAAGGTGATAACAGTTGGTAGGAGGAAATATTGAGGATTTAAGAAGGACTGTAATTCAGCTGTCTGTGAAGTAGGTGAACTCAAACTTTTCTTTGATTGATTTTTGAGTTACCATTTAGAGACCAGAAATCTCCCTTTTCAGACTCTCAGACAACTAGCGTGATTAATGTACACATAGACTGTGTTATGTTTTCATATTGTTAGTGTGTTTAGGCATAAAGTTGGCAGTGTGATACTACACCTGGTTTCTTCCTCTGAAGTTAGTTTTGCAGAATCCTTTGTTGAAGGAAGCCCAAGACCAAAACAGCTTCTGTTCTCTTTTGGATTGAGTGGAAGTATAATAGAGCATGAGCTCTTAGCATCACAAATGTCTTTGATACTAATCCCAAAAGAACTTCTGCTAGTGAGCGAAGCTGCAGAGATTTTGTTAAAAAGCAAAGCTGTGGAGCACCTTGTGTAGCTTGAGTGGGAGGTTAGGTGTTAGGGCTTTTTTTTTCCCTCTTTAGATCCATCCATGTGTAAAATCACAAGTATTGTGAGAATGAAGACCTTAGGCCCACTGTAGGAGAGGATCAAGTTCAAGATCATCTTAAGAACCTGAATGAGCATGGACCTGATGAAATCCATCCACAGGTCCTGAAGGAGCTGGCAAATGAAGTTGCTAAGCCACTGTCCATCATATTTGAAAAGTCATGGCACTCAGGTGAAGCTCTCGATGACTGGAAAAAGGAAAATATGACCTCCATTTTCAAGAACAGTGTCGTGGTTTAAGCCCAGCCAGCAACCCAGAACCACACAGCCGCTCGCTCACTCCCCCTGCTTCCTCCCCCTGCTCCCAGAGGAATGGGGAGAAGAATTGAAAGAATGTAACTCCTACGTGTTGAGATAAAAACAGTCCAGTAACTAAGGTATAACACAAAACCACTGCTGCTACCACCAATAATAATAAGGGGAATAACAAGGGAAGAGAATACAAATGCTCACCACCCGCCAACCGATACCCAACCCGACCTGAGCAGCGATCTAGCCCTTCCAGGTAACTGTCCCCGGTTTATATACTGGGCATGACATGCTGTGGTATAGAATACCCCTTTGGGTAGTGTGGGTCAGGTGTCCTGTCCCTACTTCCTCCTGGCTTCCCCTCCGCCTTGGCAAAGCATGAGACTCAGAAAGTCCTTGGTCAGAGTAGACATTACTGAGCAGCAATTAAAAACATCAGTGTTATCAGCGCTGTTCCCAGGCTGAAAGTCAAAACCACCACACTGCACCAGCTACTAAGAAGGAGAAAAAATGACTGCTACTGCTGAACACAGGAGAAATGGGAAAATGGATTACCCAGGGAACTGCAGAGCAGTCAGTCTCAGTGCCTGGCAAAATCTTGGAGCAGATTCTCCTGGAAAGCAGGGGTGTTGGAACTAGATGATTTTAAGATCCTTTCCAGCCTTAACTATTCTAGGATTCTATACTTTTTCTTCTTCCCTTCTCAGAGATCTTGAACAATCTGGTGGTTTTGATGCTGACAATTTTCAACTGCTTTTTCAGAACCTCCATTTAATTTATGAAAGAGTAAATTGTTAATAGTGATGCTTATAAGGCTTCATCTGATTGGTTTCAGAAACAATGAAGTCTTCCTTCCTTTGTTTGCTTGCTTGTTTCCTTCCGTCCTTCACACTTCCCTCCCTCTCTTTCTCCCTCCCCCTGTCTTCTGTCTTTATTTATCCAACTTGTGTTGGAAACGCTTTAAAGATATTTGATAGTCATGCTTTCTGCATTTGTGGGAAGTAATGTATTCCTGTACACACAAGAAAGTATTAATCTAAACCTTAGGTGCCTTAAGACTTTTCATCAGCCTTTAGGACAGAAAGCTTTGAGCCACCACCACAAATAACATGCTGGGTAAATTTGATGTTGCTGGTTTGGACATGATTAAGTGGAAATGGGGAAATGTGAAACCATGGCACTTTCAGGCAGAGCTTGTCTACATGGCTGCTTCTGATGTAGGTGAATGTATGGTTCCATGTGACATGCCCAAGATCAGCTTGGTTTAGGCAACTTGGTTTCTAACAGTTGTGCTTTTCTAAGATATCTACGGACGAAGTCCTTGATTTTGCGGAAGTGTTGCACTAAGCATATTCCATCAGATAGGGCAATCTGCTTGCACAAACATGGTCAGAGAATCAGTCCTTCATTTTCTTTCTTCATGTGGTTTTGGTTTGAGGTTGGGTTTTTTTTGCTTTTGTTTTTTTTGTGTTTGTTTTTTTTTATATAAGCAAGGGGTGTGGGGTTTATGTGTTGTGGGTTGGGTCTGCTTTGGGCTTTGTGACGGGGTGAGGTTTTTTTTCCAAATTGTGAACTCTCTCTGTGTTCTGGCAGGTATGGAAAAAACTTGATTTAAGGAAACTAAAAGAAACTGTTTCAATTCCTCAGGCTTGAATAATGGTGATGTTAATTCTAACTATGCATGTTGCAAAACATTTTTTTTTTTAAATAAAGGGCCAAGGTGCTCTGAGGTCATTGTCATCCCTCTACTGTGCTTGTTCAGTGAAAAGCTAAGTTTTTGCTATGTGTAACTATGTAACGCCTTGAATAGTGTAATTGCACCAGAACTATGCCAGACTGGTTTTTTAACAAATGTTCTTTCGCCTTGAAAAGTGCACTCCAGAAGATTTTAATTGTGTTTCTTTGATCCCATAAAAATGAGCAAGTGAAGGCTCACCTTAAATCCTCCTCCACACTCTCCTTGTATGTGGCTGGTACTTGGAGAACTCTTTCTAAGCTAAGAACAGTTAAGTGTCAGCTATATGCAGTACTGCTCAGGAAGGGAGAATATTTTTGGTGTATCTGTTCAAAGTTCCTATAGCTTTTCTGCCTTACGCATTAACTTGTTCTGCTGTATTGGCTGTTGAGTTCTCTTTTAACAACTTTAGTGTTAACATCTTTGAAGTCACTCGTTAGGATGCAGACTTCAGTATTTACTTGTCATTTAGGACATGATGGCTTGGATGCCTGTCAGATATCTGGCATGCTCTGTGAATATGTAGTGAGGCAGGCTGACAAGTCAGCTTTAGCTATGCTGCAAGCAGGCTTCTTAACGTTACTATGGTGAGAAGGACCTTTGTAATGGTGTTTCCATGTCCTCCTTCTTAAAGACTTGGGGCTGATACACTGAAGCCTTTTAGGTGGGGAGGAGAGGAAGAGTCAGGTAACTTCATGATCGGTTGATTTTCTTCTGTGGCTGTCTTTCTGATGAACTTTGTTACACAGCCTCATTTGTTTTAACAGCCTGCAACCATGCTTTGCCCCATAGTTCTGTACTTGCAGAGACAAACTGGATTAACAAAAGCTAAAATGGTGCATATTATTTTGACTTTCCAAGGCTGTCTTCCTGTCTTAAGAGGACTGCAGTAGGCTTTTCTTTAGTTAACTTAGTATGTAAAATGTTTCATATGGTAATGTATCCTCGTTTCTTCCTAGTAGCTGGTACAGGGCTGTGTTCTGGCATTAGTCTGGGAATAACGTTGAAAACACACCGATGTTTTAGTTGTTGCTAAGTAATACTTACTCTAAATCAAGGACTTTGCAGTTTCTCATGCTCTGCCAGTGAGGAGAGGCACAAGAAGCTGAGAAGGATCACAGCCAGAACAGATGACCCAAACTAGCCAAAGGGGTATTCTGTACCACAGCATGTCATGCCCAGTATATGAACTCGGGGGAGTTACCCAAAAGGGCAGATCGCTGCTCGGGTCAGGCTGAGTATTGGTCAGTGGGTGGTTGTATTGCGCATTACTTGTGGTTTTTTGTTTGATTGGTTTATGCCAGTCTCCCTTTTATTACTCTTATTGTTGCTGTTGTTGTTATTATTTTACTTAATTTCAATTATTGAACTCCTGTTATTTCAAATGATGGAGTTTACCTTTTTTTCCTGATTCTTCTCCCCATGGGGCTGGGGGAATGAGCAAGTGGTTGCATGTGTGATACTTAGTTGCTGGCCGGGGTTAAACCACAACATCATGCTTAAAAAACAAACTAGTTGTCCCAACAGAACGTCAGTGTGTACTGGATGTAATAGGATGTGGGCTGCACTGGTTCTAATAGCTAAGATTACAGTTTTTCCAGGGCGATGCTTTGCTTTGAATCATATTTATTGTGCCTTATTCATTATATTACTTTTCCACACTGTATATAATATTAAGCAGTTTTTCCCATTTTGCTCTCCATTTTTCTCCCACAAAGGCAGTAGCATGGAGCTTGGGAGAACTGTGTTTTTTCAAGCCTCGCTGTTGCAACACAGTGTAATAACTGTGCAGAAGACCACACGTGAATATTTTCTGCTGCAGTGCTAAGCTGTATTAGGAATGCTGAAGGGGGCTGTTAGTGGTCCCCTGGGCTGCATTTTGATTAACCACTCGACTACTACTTGAATTCTCCTAACTCTGCACTGATTTCAGTAGTGTTAATGGGACACAGCAGCACAGCTGGTGTGAGGATGGACTAGCAGTAGAAAAGTTAATTTTCTTTAAATCATACCAATGCTTTGCTACTGCAGTTTCTAAAATGTTAATAGAAAGTGTTCTGTGCTCTGCATTTAAAATCTTGAAACCTTTAGCTTGTTTCATTGAATATGTTGATAGTGCTTTCAGCTCACATTGCAAATTCTCTCTTTAAATAAATCTTATCAGCTGGAGATTAAAAATGTGAATTAAATTAAGAATGTGTTTATTAGTGGGCGAAGGGAAAGAAGACCTTACACAAACTAAACCAGTCCTAACTACAGTGTTGTGTCCAGCTGTAGATAACCAAATTTCTGAACTGAAATAGAAACAAGGGTTCCATGAATTTAAGTAAGAATAGTACTTTTATTTAATGATCAAAACCAGAAAGAAAACAAATAGGGATAAAATTGATGAATAGACTTGATCGGATATGATTACTCTGTCCTTTTAAGACTAAGGAGGTTCCTGATTTTGAGAGATCCGCTGATGGGAAACAGTTTGAGTTGAGCTATTATCTGTGCTGTATGTCATCAAAAGATATTCTAATATGCTTTTTTTGCACTAGTCTAAAAATCTAGGGTTTAGCTTCTAGGTTTCCAAGTATATAAAATTTGTGTCATGTTAAATTCTCAAGATACTTCCATTCTCTCAAAAATTAAGAGTTGATCCTTAGCAGACTAGATAGGCTGCTGGTGTCACAGTTTGCAATCTCAGCAGTATTGTAGCTTTTTTATTTGCTTTAACCAATATTGCTATTTTAAAACTTGTATGATAAATAGAATAGCTTTCAAACAACAATCTGCTGAATAATTATAATTGTTATGCTTTTATTAGTGTTAACTGTCTGGTGGAGAAAATTCATTTTAGCCCATTACAAAGCGTATTATCTGAAGGATATGCAATACAGGAAAAGAACATTATGTGTATGTAGCACTCACTCTTGCTTATTTTTACTGTTTTGCTAAAGAGTAACTAGGAAGCAAAAAAAATCGATTCTGTATCCCAGACTGTGTGCTTTTAACCACATAACCCTCTCTTGGGTGTTTTAAGACCTTCACCAAAGCAGACAAAACCTGTGGACACAGAGTTTAATTGAAAGAGACAATGAAGACCTGCACCTGTGAACTGGTGTTCAAAGAAAGTGATGTCAAAGGCCTGAGTCTTTAGCCAGTATAGTTGCTCATATAGAGCAACAAGGGAGAAATATCTTTTCCAGTGCAAGGTTAGGTGGCTTAGCCTAAATCTGCTCATTCATGCTAACATGCCAGACTTTGCAGTGAAATAACTGATAACTGTTCACAAGTTTGGTTTCACCTGCTGTGCACTAACAATCTCTGATGTAGAGCTATATATCTTTAAACAACCACAGGCATTTGCAAAGTGAACATATGGCTACTTTCTAAACATGTGGATGGAGTTTGTTAGTTATATTTTGAATGTCCTTATATGTTGAGTGTCCCAGGATATCACAAACAGAGCACTATTTAAAAAGTTTTTTAAATCTAGATTTTTTTTGTGTTTTATCAATATTTTCCATATTTTTCCAGGATAATCTATAATAAGTGTAGGCTCTTAGGTTTATAATATGCTCAGATTCCTATTTTCATTTTGTCAATGCATTGACCTTTAATGTAACAATGTATGAGATAAACGTTTAATAAATATGCCTTTGCATAACAGCAGTCAAGAGGAGATAAGCTGAGCATGTCTTCAAAAACACTTAGGTGCCTGTAGAACAGAAATTAGTATCATGGCTCACAAAAAGCTTAAGATT
The DNA here is from genome assembly GCF_963264785.1 of Psittacula echo. NCBI lineage: Eukaryota > Metazoa > Chordata > Aves > Psittaciformes > Psittacidae > Psittacula > Psittacula echo. The sequence goes on from NC_137743.1 coordinate 34,081,500, forward strand.
AAAAAAATGTGTGTATTTAGTACTGTTGCTTTGTACTGACTTGACAGTTGCTGTATTTCTAACGTTTTTGGCTGTAAGTTCTAAGGTTTGGCTGGGAAGAAAGATCTTAGAACTTGCATTTTAAATTACATAAATCCTAATTAAGGATAAAAATCCTTGTGGTTTTTCAAATACTATTTTCCAGCAAAAGTAATTTTAATGTCTGGCTTAATAATGTATTTTTCTGCTTCAGGAAAGAGCTATACAGTGTGAATTTGGTAACAGCATAGAACTTCTAACCAGACCGTTTTAACTAGATCTTCAGAAGATACTAGGGTGTGGTTTTTTTCATCACCTCCAAATGATGAAAACACTGCTTGTTTTTTAATACTTGCTTTTCATGTTTTGGAAAATCCAGAAGTGTAGGTCAGTATTCCCAGGGTTCAACCTGCTTCATCTCCCTTGACTTTGTGATACATTCAAAACTGTAAATTGCTGATATCTGGTTGAGGTAGGTCCCACCTGTCCATGGGATATGCAAGATTTGTTCACCTCTGGATTCCTTTTTAAGAAGACCCAGCTTCTAGCTGGCATGGGTGATCAAAGTCCTGTTGCTGGCAAGGAGGGAGAAAGATGTCAGGTACTCTTGAAAATACTGCTAGAGACATTAATACTTCACCAAGCATTTAAAAATGGTTAGAGGTGATAAAAGTGGGCATTAGTGTTCTGTGTTCCCTATCCATATAGATTATCCTGGAGAGATCAGTATGCTGTTTGTATGTATGAGCAAGAGTGAGACTGCTCTGGAAAAGGCCTAGTGCAGCTGGCCACAGGAGAGACCAGAAGCCTGAGAAAATCTGTAGCTTGTGCTGATGTAAATGTCTGGCTCTTGCTTTTAACTTCTTGGGATGAACAGGAACAGTGATAGCTGGGAGGGTCGACTTTCCACTTGGAAGGTATCTGTATGCAGGCCTGCAACAGCTTATGCAAGCTGTTGAAGTGTATGACTGGTGTAATATGTTACTGTTGGAAGAAGTAGATCTTGCAAATATAGAGATCCTGTAAAACCTTACGAACAATGAACAGTAGCAAAGATCACTGCCCATCTACAAAAACACACTTGCATGCAGAAATTGTGTTTATGCATGACAAAAGCAAACAGGTATCCTGCAGCTGCACCGCCCAAAGGACTGTCAGTCCCACCTCCACTTTGCTTCCTCTGTAGTGCCAATCAGAAAATTGGGTTTGGTTTCGAGTAATACTTTTGGGCAAGAACTATTTTTAACTGATTCCTTATCAGTGGTCCAACCAAGAGTCAAGTGAGTGGTAGTGTTGGCATGGTGATTGGTGGGTAATGATTGAGGAAGAATACTCCTTAATAAAGTACTGTTGTGGAGGAAAAGGTATATGGAAATGAATGTTGAATACCATTAATAGTATCTTCACTTTAAGGGTTTAATAATTATCTCTTACCTTTCTGAATATTGCTAAGTACAGTTGTTTGAATCTATATATGGCAGCCATGTTTGAGTCTATATATGGCAGCCTTGGGGGGGGGGGGTGTGCAAAAAAACCTTTGAGCATGACAAGTATAACTTGCTCAAATGCAACTGAAAGTGATAAGAAGACTTGTTTGAATAGAATTGGCCAGACGTTCAGAATTTTCAACCCTAAGTTCAGTATGATGCTGAAAGTTGGACTTTCCCTGGGGTTGAAACTGCATCTCTGATGTTATATCATAAATTTCAGATGTCTTTTATGTTTTAGGAAGGTCTGAGTTTGGCATGCCTTATGAAAAGCTCCCTACTTGTTTTGCAAACAATGATAGGACAAAGGGTAATGGGTATAAACTGGAACACAAGAGGTTCCACTTAAACTTGAGAAGAAACTTCTTCTCAGTGAGGGTGACAGAACACTGGAACAGGCTGCCCAGGGAGGTTGTGGAGTCTCCTTCTCTGGAGACATTCAAAACCCGCCTGGACACATTCCTATGTAACCTTATTTAGGTGTTCCTGCTCTGGCAGGGGGATTGGACTAGATGATCTTTTGAGGTCCCTTCCCATCTCTAACATACTGTGATACTGTGATACTGTGTGATACTTATTTTGTAGTCAGGCTTATGAGTTTGTATAAAAAAATACCAAATGAAAAAAAAACCCAACCAAAATAACAAAGAAAGAAACCCAACCCAACAACAACAAAAAATAAACCCAAAACAAACAAGAAAACAACAAAAAAAAACAAACCAACAACAACAAATTAAAAAAAAAAAAACAAACAAACAAAAAAAAGGCCACAATTTTGATCAGAAAGCTCTTCTAATGGCATTATATTGATTTCTGAAGATTGCCATCATTTTAACCTCTTTTCGGTTTAACATAGGTTTATTACTGTTTGATCTCAAGCACTGATTTCAGTGTGATTAAAAGTGGAAGGTCTAATTTCTGGACTCCAGTCCCAGAAAGCAAAAAGTCTCACTGCTATTTAGCTGTACTGACTGAATTTGGAACATACTTCTAAACTGTTACTTGCTATGTATTTTCTTACTTGGAGCAGCAATCAGAGCTGTAGATGTTAGTGGTCCAGTCTGCAAGAATCATATAAGGGTAAGAAGATAGGGAGATAATTTTGAAAGTGCTTATTGATTTGAAATTATAAAGTCATGTTACAAACTGCTTCACTTCAGTGTTATTGTTGCTTGCAGTACAACTCAGTTTGTCAAATTACTCTGCTGCTGCAGAGACTGCCAAACCTGGTGTCTTCTTTCTGGCATGACTCTTCTTTTCCCCATCCGCTTCATTTTGCAATGCTTCACTCACATTTCAAGCTTTATCTTTAAAAGTAATTATTTGCAAAAAAATTGAAAATAGTCAGGTAGATCAGGTAGGTTTTGTATATAGAATCATAGAATAGTTAGGGTAGGAAAGGACCTTGAGATCATCTAGTTCCAGCCCCCCAATGTTCTAATGTTTATCTATTGATCTTGTCCCTGCTCTATTCTAATACTGCAACCTTCCTTCCTCCCTTCCTGAGATCTCCAATTAGCATATTCTGGGTGAAGTCGTACTGTATAACTTCCAAAGCATGAAGTGTTCCTACGTTGAGGAATGGCTGGTTTTAATGATCTTGATTCTTGACTGTGGGAAAAGCCAGAAATGGTGTAGGTGTAATTTAGATAAAACTCTGGGATGAACTACCAAAATTGAAAAGCTTATCCTCCATGGACTTCGGCAAGAATCTCTCCACCATCTTAATTTTCTTGTCTTCAAGGCCTGTGTCAGAGGGCTCTTCTATCTTAGAAGAAGGTCTCATACTGCAGTTGATGTGGCAGTGTCCTTTAACACTGCTCCTTTTTCCTTGGTTCATGGGCTAGAAGTGTTGCTCTGTATTACATTCTTTAATTTGTTGCAAAAATCTAGAATGATAAAATATTAAAATAGGCAAAAAAGGAAAAAATCTTGAAAGACCATATGAAATATTTCTCATGAAATATGATAACAGTGTTAGTTGTAAAATTAGATCATATTGCAACATTTATTAATTAGGTCATATATCTCATGCCAAGTTTCAGATCATGGGTAGTATTTGATAAAATGATAACAGAACTTGAAAAACTGGTTTTTATGTTTAAGAGCAATACACATCTCAAACGTTTGACAATCAGAACCAAATTGTTGCAAGTTAGTAGGTTTAAGCACACTTTGATTAGGAAGATATTTTGCTTTTTATTATTCTTAGTATGGATTAATTTGATTTTTAAGTCTTTGTAGACGAGTTTCTGTCAATCAGCACCTTTACTGCAAGTCAAAATTGAAATATATGGAACCATTTTCTTCTGTAGTCTAAAAGGGCACACTGAGTTTTAATGTTATAGCAGATACTACACAGTAGGACTCTTCAGTCAGTCTGGATTGTGGATTCATGAAAATAAAAGGAAGGATTCATTAGGCCACCTCTCAGAACTGGAAAATGAAATTCAGTTATGGTTTATGTGTCTCTTTAGATCTAATAAATGGAGCCCAAGAACAGTGTGAATTGCCTCCTATGGATGGTTTTCCTCACTGTGAAGGGAAAATAAAGGTAAGTGAACTGGTTTTAATCTTATTCTATGTGTTCTAAAATCTGAACCTATGTTGCAAGAGGTCACTGCTCAGACAATGATGTAAAACAAGAACAACCGTGTCAAAAAGGGAATTTTTAGGAGTGTCGCTACAGTATTACTTACCTCAGGCCTCTGATACTACTGCTGCAGAGAAGTGGCATCCTATTAAGACAGGAATAAAATGCCATGTTATATTAAATGTGTAGTAGTATTATTATTATGTATTTATGTTATTTATTATTATATGTTATGTTTTATGTATTTATGATAATAAAAGGCTTTGTTATTTGTATGATGTCTTCTTATTCAGAAAACCCTGGTTTTTCCTCATTATGAGTCATTTGGTATTCTCCTACCCCAGGACTTGGATTCTGTGTGTACCTCTGTCCAACCCTTTTTCTGTTTCAGCAAAACATTTGTTTATGCTTCTTTCCCCTCTTTGCCAACAATGCTGTTGGGTTCCTCCCTTCCCCTTCATTAGGAAAAGCATTCTGCCTCTTCTTGATCACAAGCTAAAGCAACCAGAACTTTGGGGTTCACAGTTAATTCTACATAAATCCTATATTTTACTAATAATGCAGTTTGAAAAACAAAATATGGAAAGCCATCAGACTTCAGCTGGAAATGAAAAAAGCAAAACAAAACACTTCTTCCCTTTTTCTCCTCCCACCCCCCAAACCAATAAACCTGCCACAAAACAAACAAGACAAAAAAATCCAAAACAACAGACTTGCTAAATGAAGTGTTTGGAGGTTTGTTTTTTTTTCACCAAGATACATTTCAAATGTAAGACCACTGTTTTAGTAGTAGGGCACAAACGTCAAATTCTGAACACTTAAATTGTATTACTTGATAATGATATCTATTTCTGATAGTGAAAAGAAATAACTACCAAAAGATATGTGAAATCATATTGCCTTTTTCCTCTAAATAAAATTTGTAGGCAATAGTATTTAAAAATCCCAAAACTGTGTCTTAAATCTCTGGTCTGTGTTTTGATCCTTTTTGACAAACTGGCTGCATAGTGACTATGTAATACATTATTTGAATATTAAAATATGAATTTAAATTAATAACTTCGTTCTGCAGAAATGACAAATTCTTGGCAGAATCAGGCAGATTTCAGTCTTAATGACTGAAATGGTCTGTTAAATTCCAGAGCAAGTGTAACATGGAAGGGGGGGAAACAATGCAATCAACTCCAGCCACACCCATATGTCTGCACCCTGGTTATATTCTCCTTTTGATATTTGTCTCTGCTTGCCTGGTTACCAGTTTGTATAAACTGTGCTCACATCTGGTATGTAGTTACTTTCCCAACATAGCTGAATACAGAGATGCAGTATGCTGCAAAATGTTAATATAAAATTCCTTTTTTGCTATTTGTATTTTTCATCAAGATGGATATGGTCGCTTGCAGCTTTCCCCATTATTTCTGAGTTCAGTGTGAAATAGTAGAGAGTTATTATGTGATACTTCAATCTAACAGACTGTGGTTTTGTTTCTGTTTCAGTGGATGAAAGATATGTGGCGATCGGATCCCTGTTATGCAAGTTATGGTGTAGATGGGTCCACATGCTCCTTTTTTATTTACCTCAGTGAGGTTAGTAATCTATTAATCTGCAGAAGGGGAACATAGTATTTTTGGTAACTGTTTGCAAACTCTTCTCAAAAGAAATCATAACTTTCTTTGGAAAAAAAAAAAATTATAAAGAGGAAAAAGCTATTAAAACAGAACTATTATGAAGTGTTTTGCTATTAATCATAAGTCCTCCAGGGGTTTCTAGCCTGGAGAATTTTAATGTTTATAACTGAAGTGATGTAAGCAGCAGCTCTCTAGGGAGTCCACACTGGGTGTCCTGTTAAACCTAAGTATGAAGCTCAGTCATAAATCCTTGCCTCTGCACATTTTTTCTGTTGTTTTCAGTGCAGCTCTTAGGGTAGTAGTAGGGGCACGCATTTTAGGGGGGGCATTTGGAATGTAAAATTTGGAAATTAGAACTAAATGAACAGTAGAACCTTCTCCGAAGCAGCATGGCCACTTCCTGCTTGGAGACTGTTCATGAATTGTCTGTTAACAGAAAACAAAACCCCCATGGAAGTCCCATTTTTTAATGAAGTAGCACATATATTGGCTAAAGCTTTTGGTACCTGTCAGAACCAAAAGCCCAGTTTCGTACACAACTGAGTAAAGTTCATGCCCTGGTGGGTTTTTGTACAGACTCTGTTTCCTGCGTAACACGTTTTTTCCAAGAATGAATTTTGTCAGTCAGTTATTATGGGCTCCATTGCTGGCTTGTAGTGTTTGTGCCAGAAAGTCAGGTGTATTTGATCACTTGACCTCTTATTTCTTACTACTAGAATTTTGATAACTTATGGCAGCTGATCTTGGAAGTAGTATTGATATCTAGTAGCTTACTATTTGTAAAGAACTGCAGGAGCCAGTATGGCTGCTGAATTGCAAACTGATATTAATTTTGCAGTTTCTGTGAGATTGAGGGGTGGGGCTGGGATTTTAAATTACATGTCTGAGATTAAAACTATAGGTCTACTAGATAAGTAACTGTTGTGATGAAAGCAGTTTCTGTTAATTTACTCAGTTTACTGTCATGAACTTTTTGGAGACACTGCTTGAAGCAGCAGTAATGGTTAAATGCATATCCAAAACATGTGTCTGAAGAAATAAAAAAGGCTGGGTTGAATCACAGATTTGACTCACTCCAGTGCTAGTACCAAGTGTTGATCTATTTATGGGCTATGAAGCTGGTGAAGGAAAACATACAGTATGACTATAATAGTTATCCTGTTATTTATCATAAAAGCTAGAGATACGGTTTTGAAATAATCTGAAGTTGATCTGAGTTTCAGCTAAAAGGTTATGTTTTAGCATTAGTGGAGTTACATTTGTGCATTAGTATTCTGTCAGCCAGCAGGTGCTTTGTGTTTTTAGTGCAGATGTATTTTAGAGATGAAGATACATGTCAACTGAATGTGAGAATCTAATAAAAAAAATGGCATCTGTTATTTTGTATTTCTGTATTCAAATCACAGCATCTTCTGTAACAATCTTCTCTGATCATCAGTTTTGAAAACTCAGTTGATGCTCAGTTCAGCTCATCCTCATGGCAAAATTGAAGCAGATTTATAGAGACCAAATGGTTGGGTTTTTTTTTCAAAGAGTCTAGGGATTTAAAATTTTTCTTTAAGCAGCAGTACTGAATTTGGGCAAATTCTCATTTCATGATGGAACAACAGAACAATTAGTCTATGTGTATATTTACGAACTTCAAACAAGAGTCTTGTACTTTTCTTTTTTAAAGTGTTTTCCCATGACAGAATGTAAAAGTGATATTGGGTGAGCATGTTATTAACCTTGAGTTTAAATTTGGCATTCTTAATCCTATGATTAATGCCCAGCAGCAGAGGTTGAAAGCTTAAATGTTTGTGAATACAAGCATGAAATGAAATTCTAATAACACTACAACAACGTGGATTTATGAGGTGTGTTGGCTGCTAAGGATAACTTGGAAATGCTGTTGCGAGAGTCATTTGTCAAAGTGGACAATGATGAAGAGTTGACAGTTTATACTATGGTTGCTCAGCTGAATGATAAATGTGTCTACAGAGCTCTCAAGTCAAAACTACTGATTTAAAATATTAGAATGCATTAGGGTGCTGGGAGGATATTATGGTTACGATTTTTCTACTTTAAGGTTACAGTGTAGGAGTAAGATGGTTGTGTACACATGCTTTGTTTGAAAAGGCAATATATACATCAAATTATGCACAACTTCTGTTTGAAAAGACAGAATATGCATCAAATTGTGTGTATGTCTACTTTTGCTCTTGAAACTCCCTCTAAGATCTAGCGTGACAAGAGCCTGTGTTCTTTCATACTCTTTCGGGATCTATGTTTTCTTCAGAAGGAGTTCAGTTAGGATATTATGTTGCACTCACCTAGCACTCTTCCTAATGCAATTGTAAACTTGTAAACAAAGCAGCCTGAAATAATACGTCTTGATATGTAATATGGGTCAGGACCACAGAGATACAAAGTAACTTGTCCACAGTTTAGTCAAAGGTTTAGAAATAAAACCCGGTCTTTGAGTATCTGCTGTGTGCCTGTTTTGTTTCCATCCTGTGTGTCTGCAAAATCGAACAGCATAGTCAACATCCATGCTGCCCCAAGTAATCTCTTCTGAAGAGCCTGCACAAGTGCAAGTGTTAACAGTTCTGCCTCCTCTAGTTTGCTTTGGATGGCACTTTTGCAAGAACACAAGAACAGCTAGCTGAACAGCTCTTCCCCACTTCTCTTGTGTCTTGGCTGCTTGAGCAGAATGGGAGGCGAGTGCGGCAGTAGAAGGAAAGTGAGAAGCAATGCAGCATTTCAGGCTTATGTTTTTTTATTTAAAGCTGTCCCTCTACAAATTTGCAGATAAAGCTGCAAGAATTTTCACACTTCCATCTTGAAGTTTTGCTGAAGCAACTGGCTCACTCCTGGTGCATGTTATGCAACTGTGCAGTCCTCATAATGCTAATTGTGCTGGAACCTTTGAAGACTGGAGAAGACAGAAATGGCCTGAATAGTAAAACCAGACTTATATTCTTTTCAATAACAGGGCAAGACAGGAATTAGAAGTAGCAAAAATTGAAAAGCAAGTTAAGCTAAGGTTTCTGGATAGTTGGGGACTTCTTTCCTTTTAACTGTGATACAAATTTGTCCATTGAAAAGAGTTGCTTCCTATAAACTCAGCATTTAGTTATGAAAAAGACAGTTGTTCAACACTGTAATGTCACTGGCACAGTTATAATTTTCACAGATGGCATTGCCTCTGGGGAGAAATGTGAAAAAATTAATTTCTAGACAGTACAAAAATATATTTCACTGTAAAATGTCAGTTTGCAGCTGAAGAATTAAGCTTTTAAAAATACCTTCTAGCAAATGAATTTTTCACACTGTTTCCCAGCTTAAGGAAAAAAAAAAAAAAAGAAAGAAGATGTAGGAATCTTATTGCTCCTCTTCTTTATCTAGACATGTGCTTTCTCTGAGGGCTTTCACTGCCTGCCACACAGGAGTGGAACTACTGCTGTGCTTGCTGGTCAGCCAGCAGCTGTGATGCAAGTTACCACTGCCCAGAGGTCACTACATGGATGCTTACCTGCTGGAGCTGGGCAGATCTTACTAAAATCCCAGTCTTTGGATCTCCAGTTTGCCTTTCAGGTGCAAGGGTAATTTTTGGTACCCATCTTGGAAGTGGATCCAACATTTCAAAAGACTAAAACAATTTCAAAGACCAATCTCTAAAGCTCCTGTAGTTTCTGAGTGTGTGCTAGTATGCCATTAGAGAGACTTCTTGTTTTGAGTCCTTCAGACTTGATGGAAACAGAATCTATGGTTTCATTGCAGGAATGTTTTTCTTTATGCTGTTTCTTTTGCTTTGAGGGATAATGCAGAAAAATACAAACTGAAGGTGATTTTGATTGAGGGTTTGTTTCTAGAAGGCAAGCTGCAGTCTGAGGCATATTTTAGTGAAAACACCTGGAAATCATAATTATACAGATTCCCCAAATCCTTGTGGGTTTGCTAGTTTAGTGCCATTTGCTCACATCTGTGTGGAATTACCCTTTCCACAACTTCTGCTGCTTGTGTAAGCTATTTTCTGATATTGAGGTGAGTTAATGATTTGCATTTCTTCAATGTAATGTAGCATTAAACCAGCTTCTTTGAATTCTACTTAGAAAATTTACAAAAATAGTATTGTCTGTAAAGCAGCAACAGCTTGAACTTCTTAAGTCATCTTGTGTAAGTCCCCAAGAAATTTAAATGCTAATGATAGCCAACACTTTGTCCCTAAATCATCCATTAGTGTATTGGCCTGGATTTGGGTGATTTGGGCTTGGTTATCTTTTCTACTTCTGTCACTTTAAACTGGGATTAGTCTTTTTTCTGTGTTTTTGGAAAAGGCATAGATGCCAGTGTAAGAGAGGAATCAAATTTCGTGCACGTTACTGAAGTTAGATAAGAGACCATTTTTTGATTGATGATTATGTATAAAATTTCATATTCTGGTGTCACTGGGACTGCAGGTACGTAACACCCAAAGTTTGAGATTGCCTTTGGAAACAACCAAATCCAAAATTACCTGTACACTCCTCCATTTCACTAAACAGGCAGGCAGTCATCTTGCACACTGCGGATTTTGTAGCACCTTCAAATGACTACCTATCACTGAGGAAATGCTAAACAAAATATAGGTAATACAGTTTCCAAAGGATTTGAGAAAGTCACCTGAGAGCAGTTCTTTCACATCAAATTCTCAAAAGGATTTTCTAGGTGAACATTTTGAGTTCTCTGCCTGCCTTCATACTGCCTAATAAATTCAAACATGCACCTTTCACCAGATACTACTGCACTGTTGTTTTTTTCTTGCCCACTCTGGGACTAACATAAGATATTTAACAGTAGTACTTCACCATGGATAGAAGTGCACTGAGCAATAAAGCTGTTCACCTGATGTGGTAAGAAAGTTGCTTTAGTTTCTCTATAGATGTGTTGCACCTGCCCTTTGGGAGAGTCCAAAATGAAGATTATCCCAGGTATTTAGAGAAAGTGCCTTTTCACTTTCTGCTTTATTAAATTCCCACTGTGACTTTTTAAAAGCATAATGGACTTCCTGAAATTTTGGGTGCGGGTAGTTCCTGATAAACTATACTTCCATTCAGTCTGGAAGATGCTCAACTACGCTAGTGCTACGTTTATCATGCCAGGTTCTTAGAAGTGTGCTTGAAGTACTTGCTCTGTAATGTGTGCTGCAGTCTTGACTTCCCTTCAGTGTCAGTGTTTCTGGGGAAATTACTGGAACAGATACCCGCAAAGCTTCTATAAAATATGCTCTTCAAATTTCTTAGGTTTGTTTGGTTTGGGTTAACTCACCAGTAAGCTACATGAAGTCACTGTGAGAGTGGCTTGTCTATGATAAGAGATTAGACAAACTCTTGAGTTCAGTTTAAGCCGAACCTAGTCATTCACACCCCAAAGCAGTTCAAAACACCAACTTTTCACTAATATCTGAAATCATGTAGCACTTAAATTTTGAACTTCTAACATACCATGCAACCTAAACTTATGGAGCTAGCTACGTGTACTCTAGACAGAACTCTGTCTACTGCAATTTAAAAACAAGCAAAGAACTTTCAATTTCTCAGGTGGACTTCATTTCTTGAGCATGGTCAAAGACTACCCTAATGCATTTGATTGGCAATGAATGCAACATTAGGTACAGGAGGCACAGCTGGTCTTGTTCAAAATATGACAGCAGAGATAAATGTATTATTCTGAATAATAGTTTAGCATTTACATCACTCATCCAAAAAATGGTCAGTCTTTAAATCCGCAGTTGCTGCTTCCCAACAACCTTTCTTAACTACTAATCTGCAGTCTGATCTCACATCCTTCCTATTAAATCATGCATGTGACTGTGTAACAGTTGGTTGCTATGGAGAGATTAAGCTAGAGAAAGAACTGATGCTAACCCAGTGAGAGGAAAGTTGTCCCTGGAAAGGGAGAAAAGGAATCCTGGTTCCTTCTTCAGAGACAACTTCTGTGTTTATACATTTCTGTGTATATACATAATATATAATATATACATAATACATAATATACATTTCTGTGTTTATACATTTCAAAAGAAATGTATAAACAAGTTGAAGAGCAGGATCCAAACTAACACTGCTGCCCTCCTTCACCTTGCTCAGACTTAGGGCTGATTGCACATGGATATTCTGTACCAAAACAGAAAGCTGAAGTATTTGTGTGTTTCTGATGGAGATTTCATCTCAACTCACTTTAGTGATATCATAATCCTTTCTGTCATCATTGCCAATGACAGAGAAAAGCTGTGTATTAATGGAACAATACCAGATTTGTAACTGCGTACTGCAGCCTTAGCACATGCTATATCATCCTGTTTATAACTAGATGTATCATATCTATATACACACACATACATATATATATGCAGACACACGCATTTTTCCCCATTGTACATGTTATTTACTATGACAAATATTCTTGACCTGGGACAAGTTATGCTTTAATGCTGTTGCATTTTCTGGAAACCTTTTCGTTACGAGTTATCAACCAAAGCAGGCTTCCCTCCCCATCATTCAGTTTTTTGTATTAGGAGCTTCCAGAACATGTGTTACAAAACAAAGTCTCTAATTCTTCCCCTCACATTCCCTGCCCTATCTCTGTCTTATCCCTGGTAGTGTCAATTAAAGCTGATAGGCTTTCTTTAGGCAATCTGGGATAAAGGTGGGGAAATCAAGTTCCAGGCACCAGGTGTTTTCTGAGAGCTTGCATCATTGTTGGTGCTTATTTGTCACACAAGACAAAGGATATTGAATGCCTCCACTCAAGTCATCTGAGCAGGTTTAGACATTTCTTACCATTTTTTCTTCTGCATCTGTAGTTGTAAGTTAGTATTCATTGAAATAGAACTTGACTTGTACTTATCTTACATCAATGAGTCTATGAAAATGGATCCAAGTTGTCACTGGTATTTGCTGGTAAAAGTTTCATTACCATCTGTCCTGGGTTCAGCAGTAGCAGTCAGTTTTTCTCCTTCTTAGTAGCTGGTGCAGCACTGTGTTTTTGACTTTCGGCCTGGGAACAGAGCTGATAACACCGATGTTTAGACTGACAAAGGACTTTGTGAGTCTCATGCTCTGCCAGGGAGGAGGAGAAGCTGGGAGGAAGCAGAGACAGGACACCTGACCCAAACTAGCCAAAGAGGTATTCCATACCACAGCACGTCACGCCCAGGAGGTGGAACTGAGAGTTCCCGGAAGGGCTAGATCACTGCGGGGTGGGGGCGAGGTACCAGTTGGTGAGCAGTTGTATTCTCTTCCTTGTTATTTCCTTTATCATTATTACTATTAGTGGTAGCAGTAGTGATTTGTGTTATACCTTAGTTATTAAACTGTTCTTATCTCAACCCGTGGGAGTTGCATTCTTTTGATTCTCCTCCCTGTCCCTCCAGAAGCGGAGGAAAGAAAGGTGGGGGGGGAAGTGGACTTCGTGGTTCTGATTTACGGCCTGGGCTTAAACCACGACACCATCCTGCATTTTTCAATAACTTCCTGGTTTTGGTTGGAATAGAGTTAATTTTCTTCTTAGTAGCTGGTACAGTGCTGTGTTTTGGCTTTAGTCTGAGAATAATGTCAATAACAAACTGATGGTTTAGTTGTTGCTAAGTAGCACTTTGTCTAAATCAAGGACTTTTCAGTTTCCCATGCTCTGCAAGTGAGGAGAGGCAAAAGAAGGGAACACAGCCAGGATAACTGACCTGAACTAGCCAAAGGGATATTCCATACCAGAGAATGTCATGCTCAGTATAGAAATGGGGGGAGTTTGTGGGGAGGGGCTCGTTGCTGCTGGGGGGTGGGATGGGCATCGGTCAGCTGGTGGTGAACAATTGTATTTGTGCATCACTTGGGTTTCTTGGGTTTTATTCGTAGAATCATAGAATCATAGAATAGTTAGGGTTGGAAAGGACCTTAAGATCATCTAGTTCCAACTCCCCTGACATGGGCAGGGACACCTCACACTAAACCATGCCACCCAAGGCCTCATCCAACCTGGCCTTGAACACCGCCAAGGATGGAGCATTCACAACCTCTCTTCCTTTTATTGTTACTATTGTTGGTTTTGTTATTAATATTATTATATTTCACTTTATTTCAATTATTATACTGCTCTTATCTCAATCCATGGGTTTTAACTTTTTATCAATTCTACTCCTCATCCCACTGGGCCATGGAGGAAGGAGTGAGTAAATTGCTGCAAGGTGCTTAATTGCCAGCTGTTGTTTAAAGCATGACAAATAACTATAGCACCCACCTTTGTTTTTAAAGAAGTTCCCATGGCAGTGGTTAATAGACTGGGTCAGAGAACAGCTGCAAGATTTGTTCAGAAATGGATGAGCACAGCTAGAATTGCTGTTGTGGGCCATGTTTGGGTCATGCAAGGCAACTAGGAAAATTACTTACCCACTAAAGTTTCATATTGAGTTATAGGCATCCCTGTGGTGTTCTGTATGAGAAATCCTGAAGCTTTTAGCTGAAGTGGTGATACTTGGTTCTTTAAAAACCAACCAACCAAAAAACCCACCACCCACTTTCTAGGCCATATGAAGGTCTCATGAAAGTGTAAGTCCTGCCGAGAGCTGTAGTTAGAAATAGTTCCTAGGCTTAAAAGTGAGCAATTCCATGTTCCAGACAGGAAATGTTTGAGTGCTCAGTTTGAATTGAATGCTGGTACACTGGGTAGGGGAAGAGAGGAAAAGCAAGGAATGAAAGAGCAAGGAAGGAACAGAAAGAGGTTGTCTTGAAAAAGGCCAATAGCATGGTGGTTTGAATTATTTGCAACAGAAGTAGTATGTATTCTGTTCTACTGTGTATCATTACATGGGGGTAAATTGAGGAACACAAAGTTCATTTTGCTACTCATCGGTGTTAGTGCAAACTGTTCCTTTTAATTCTGACACAAAATATTAATCACTATTTCTGTACAGGATTTTTAAGCAATCTTTACTGAGGCTTTGTACTGCTGTAGACTTTTAATTTTACATAATGCAATGGAAAAGCACAGTTAACTGGAATCTTTTTACTTGTAATACATGTAAAAATGCAACTGCTGTAGTTTTTGGGGAAAGCTGCAGTAAAACTTAGGAGCCTGCTAGATATCTTGTGTAAGTAACATCAAATCAGCAGGTTTTTAATCCTGTAGTAGAAGCCTGTCAATGCTGTCGTTTCCAGTAGTTCTACAAAGGCTGTCTCTGAAGTCTTCAGTAGCTTGTGTAGTTGCGTAGGTTGACACCGCTCTCCCTTTCACCAAGTGTATGTAGACTGTTGATTATCTGTGCTTTTACTGAACAGGGAAGGAAGAACTGGAGATGAAGTGTGAATATTCCGTTTGAAAACCTTGTTTTCATTGGAAGTGTGATATTTCTTGAGTACTAGGCACCTCTAAACACAGATGTTACGACTTGTGTAGACTTCCCTACTGTAGTTTTTCACTTCTGCTTTCTTTACTCTGTATCTTTACTGTGAAGGTGGTGAAGCACTGGAACAGGTTGCCCAAAGAAGTGGTAAATACTCTGTGCCTGGCAGTGTTCAAGGCCAGGTTGGACAGAGCCTTGGGTGACATCATCTAGTGTGAGGTGTCCCTGCCCATGGCAGGGGGGTTGGAACCAAATGATCTTAAGGTCCTTTCCAACCCTAACCATTCTATGATTCTATGATTCTGTCTACCTGGTAATATCTACTATGATCTAAAAGTGTCTTCTGGTGCATGAGCTTCAGTGTTAAGTGCTTGCATTTTCTGCCCTCTGCCAACAATCAAGTAATCTGATTTTCCTCTCAGTTTCTTTTGGAACCATGACTCATTAATTCCAGTTGATTCTTTAATTACCTGAAAAATTAACTCATGTTCTGAACAGCAGAAATTGCATTAGCATTTTAGCTGGTTATCCTGTCATAATGTTTCTGTCTTGGGGGCATATACGCCTGATCTTTTTTGCCCAAGAATACCTGAAATTTGTTATTAAAGTAATCCTAGTTTGGCTAGTTTGCCAGTAAGTATTTTGCCTCTCCATCCTCACTTTCCCTTGTGTCAATATAGTAAATTAATGAGGTTTTTTAATTTCTTTGATCTTCCCCTTCTGTGTCAGGTTTGGTTGCTTTATCTTCGGTTTCTTGGTGCTCTTGCTAATTCTCTCCATAAGAGAATGCCTGTGCATTCTTCCTGGTGTATTTTTCAGTCCTGAAGTGCCAAATTTTGAAGAATATGTATTTAAAAAGTCCTCTGGTGAGTTAAGCTGGTCTTTCGAATGAACAAGAGGAAACATAAGGAAGGAAGAATGAGTGCTAGACCAACTGTGTACACTGATATTACTTTTAGTCTACTCCGTAAGTGTTTATGTGATAGGAATTACTGTAATTTAATTTAGACTAGAGGGAATATTTCTAAAAGCACAAAAGAAGTGTATTTGTTTTTCAGTCAGTAAGGCATGCAACTAACTGTCCTTGTCAGCTCTGCAAAATCTTCAGTTCCTTTAGGAGCCAGAAAAGGGGCACACACAGTAGTCCTTGAAATGTCATATCTTACTTTCAATCTGTTTTAATGCTAGGAATAATTCTAAACTATTTGTACTGTGAAAAAAAAAATTAACAAAGGGGAGAGAGATTGGGACTGTGAGTGATTTGTAATATGGATCTTGCAACCTTCTGCCAGTGATTCCACAGCTTGCATTAGAAAGTTAGGATTGTTAATCGCTGTAATTTCTAGTATGTTCCCAGGAGTGGAGACCACCAAAGAATCAGATATTTTCAAATAAGTTTGATAAGCTGCTGCTTTCAACTGTTATGTTAAATACATTGAGTAGAGTAAGTCATAGCATTCAAATTAATGCTTTTATATAATTTGTCTGAGGAACCTGAGCTTGATACATTTCTTCTCTTAATGAGATTATGATGCTTATTAATTTATTTTCATGTTATTGGTCTTCTAGGAAATTGTATGGTATGATCTTAAGCTTTTAACCTCTAATGCTTCAGGCCTACTGCAGCATGATTAAACTTAAATTATGTTTTGACAGGTCTGTGACTGGAGGGGCCAAAAGAGCAACTCCAACTTGTAATTCTTTGGGAGCTGTAAATTAAATTGATAGTGATGAATCTTAGGTGGCCTATAAATTTTTTTGCATTTCTCCCTTTTTGCAGTACAGTTATGTTTCTGTTTTCATGGGTTTGCCTCTAAGAGTGTGATTCCTTGTTCCCAAAAGCAAATAGTCTAATTTCTTAAGTTACATGAATAATAAAGATTCTACAGGACAAGCAAGATCCCTAGGGAGCTTTCAGTGACTCGCATCTATTGCTGTTTCTTCCCTAACTACTAGCTGTTGTACTTTTTTTTTTTCCTAGTAGACAATAGTAGAAGCATTGCTTTTGCACTGATTGTGTTTCTCTAATGATTACAGCTATTAGTACTTGTGGATATTGTTACATAAGTTATAATTATGTTACTTATACCCTTCAAATAAGGTCGTTTAGGTTTTATTCTTCTTTCAACTTTTTGTCTAGATTTCTACAAGGTAGAACTTTGATCATTGGTTTTCATCAGGCTTTGCTTTCCATAAAGCTATTCTGGGGAGGTGGGATATGTTCCAAAATACATGGGGTTTTTTTTAAGATCTGGAAGCATAAAAAACTTAGTGCTTTTTAAAAACATTTAGAAACTGCTCAGAGAAAGTGTATTTAGAGCGTTTAATGGCTGACCTCTCTCTTGAAATCGTTTTATCTCCTGTATTCATTATCATGAATGAATAGCTAAATGTGACTTTTGGTTGCAAATTTGCAAGGTTAAAATAGTATTGAATTGCAAAAAAGTCTTAAGCTTTTCTTGAAAAAAGCGATTTTAACTTGCAGTGACTTACTAATCAGCTGATACCTTATTTAAGCCATAGAAAGATGTAATCTAAAGGCAGTGAGAGGCTTTGGTAGACCAGCTGGAATGGGAATGGAACAGAACAGAACAGAATTATTTATTTTCATGTGACTGTTTTACAGGTTGAAAATTGGTGTCCTCGTTTACCTTGGAGAGCAAAAAGTCCTAATGAAGAAACTGATCAAAAAACAGTGGTAAGGATAAGGTTAAAGTATGAAAAAGAATTCAGTAATTGTGATTCATGGAAAAGATCCTGGAATCCTGTGCTGCATAAATGCTGATAATACAAAAATTTACCATTTTTATTCCTCAGCTTCTCAAAACTGAAGGGAACATCCTTGACTATATATATATGTAGCTCATCATGTGTTTTCTCCAATTATTGTGTCACATTGCAGTCTTGCTGGTAGATTTCCATTAAAAACAATTTAGTGTTTAAATTTGTGAAATGATGTGTCTGAGATACTGAGAAAAATTCCAAAAATTAACAAATCCGTTCACCAGTGTTAAGCGACCATGTGTGAAACTGCCCAATTTTATGGTCCTATGAATATATATAATATAATATAATATATAATGCATATAAAAATGCCTTAACAGAAGGGGTATATGTACATTTCAGTTCTGTAGTAACATTTTCATTACTGCTATTTTTTTTTTTCCTTTAAAAACTCTACACCATGCAGGTTGTTTCTAAATGCTATAGCCTAATTATGTAGCACATAGATATTTTAAGATAATTGCTGGGCTGCATATGAACATTACTTGCATAATTTAGATATAGGCTGTCTCATTTTGTAAAACCAATTGTTCCCAGATCAGTCTAGATATAAAAGGAGTGTTTCCTTTAAAATCTGTAATCTGGTAAAGTTTCTTCCTTTATGGTATAGTAGGAGGCTTCCTCGTAGTTTTTAAAAGATTCAAGATATACACAAATCTTCATCTTACTGAATCTTCAGCAGACTGTTCTGATTTTATGTTTTGGAGATCCTTTAACCTCATTTTGAGGGACATGAACAAACCCAAATCTTATATTGCAGAATTAAATACATTGTGAAACATTACAAACATAGTGTATTTAAGGCCAGATTAAATGAGGTTTTAAGCAATGTGATCTAGCAGAAGGATGGTTGGAACCAGATGATCTTTAAGGTCCTTTCCAACCCAAACTATTCTATGATACTCAGGGGCTACTAAATACTGATAATAAAAACAACAGTAATTTATGGGGTTTAGAAATGTCTGTTTAAAGCTATCTTAAGTGTTTGAGCTAAAATCTCAACTTGACTTTAATGTTAGGAGTGTATCTTATTTTCTTTCTTTTCCATCTTTTTGAATGAGAGATGAAGAGCACACAGTTCACGTTTGGCAAATTTTTTCACTTATGGAAAGTACACTGAAGACTAACGAATGTTTTGGGGTTTTCTTGATGTTTTAATTGAAGGCTGAAATTCGTATCAACTTTGATAATCTCTACAAAATGATGTCAAGACATGAGGAATTCAGGTGGATGATGTTACGCATCAGACGAATGGCTGATACCTGGATTGAAGCGATTAAATCACTTGCAGAAAAACAGAGTTTGGAAAAGAGAAAACGAAAAAAGGTAAATAAAAAGATTTTTCATTCCTGCCACTTGCAGTTGTATAGGCTCTTTTAAGCTTCTTATTCCAGAAGTAACTTCAAAGTGGAAATACCAAATATGTCCAAAGGCTCATGTTTATACGTGTGCCTCTTTTCAAGAAGTATTTTGGTGTTTGAAGTTACTGTTACAATGGGTATTTGCTTTAACAAATAGTTTCACACACTTTCTATGAGTCACTCTTTGAGTAAGTTTTTAACCTCTTTAATTTTGGATAAAATAGAGACTATGTAGAAGATTCTAAAAGGAAAAACTGCATTTGCAGCAGGCTATTGAAAATGGAGTGTTTTATGTAATGGTGCAAAACAATTGTGCATCTTCTTTGTCCAAAATTGAGACTTTAAATAGTGTAGTTCTGTTTTGGATTTGAGTAGACTTAAAGTTGACAACAGCTTTAGATTGGATAAGTTTGATTACCTCAACTAGTTAAATAGAGCTCAAAGTCATAAACACCGCAATGGGTTTCCCTTCCTGCTTTGTTCTTAATGGAGCCAGTCCTAAGTGACAGCAAGCCATGCACAGTCATGTTTCTACCCTCTCTTTAAGCCTGGCTGGCTGCAGTGCAGCTCCTTGCTTGAGAGTCTCAGTCCCTGCATGACATCTGAGCACCATGTTGCAGCTCTAATATTTGTCACCTACTACAGTCCTGGAGTGGGCTCACTCTTTGTAAAGGAGCAGCTCATCTGTTTCAAGCAGCCCTCCAGCCTGCTTTATTAAAGAAATCTAACATCTGAGAATACTAAACTCAAGAATAAACAGAAACGGTATTGTCCTGCACAAGCAGTTTTGATGGGATGCTCTAGTTAACGCTTATTCTTTGCTTTTAAAAGCCCTTTGAGGTTGGGCTTTAAAAAAATAATGATGATTTTATTTTAATATGTCCAGCTCAGTTCTGGGAGCTGAAAGAGATTAGAATAAAATGGTTTTTTGAATGGTGCTTCTTTATAAAGAGTGACAGATCTTTATGAAATCTTTTTCATAAAATTTATGGTGTTCATGAGGTTTTAGGCTTGCCACTGTATGTACCCACACTCAACAACCAGCTATTTAGCAAAGTAGTTAGAACTCAGTTTCTGTGCTTTGCTGGAAACAGAAGCAGGGATTTCAGAGAAATGCAGAGAAAACTCTCCTCTGGTGGCAATGGAGAGGAGAGGTTTGGAAAGCATCCTGCTACTGTTATGCAGTCTTTTTAAGTTCTTGTTGGCTTGTCCTATCCTTAACTATAGTGTCTTGCCTAAACAAGTGTATCCTTCTTGAGAATCTAAGTGGTTATTCAATCAAAGTAATTTGCCAACCGTATCCTGGGATACATCAAAAGAAGTGCAACCAGCAGGTCGAAAGAGGTGATTCTGCCCCACTGCTTCTGTGGGACCTCATTGGGAGTACTATGTACAGTTCTGGTATCCCCAACATAAGAAGGACATGGAGCTGTTGGAACAAGTCCAGAAGAGGGCCATGAGGATGATAAGGGGGCTGGAGCACCTCCCATACAAAGACAGGCTAACAAAATCAGAATTGTTCAGCCTGGAGAAGAGTTGGTGCATGGAGACCCCATAGCAGCCTTCCAATATCTGAAGGGGGCCTACGATGTTGCATGAGAGGCACTCTTCATCAGGAACTGTAGTGTACTTGTAGGGACAAGGGGTAATGGGTTCAATCTTAAACGGCGGAGATTTAGGTTGGATATAAAGAAGAAATTCTTTACTTTGAGATTGGTGAGGCACTGGAGTGGGTTGCCCAAGGAAGTTGTGAATGCTCCATCCCTGGCCAGTGTTCAAGGTCAGGTTGGACAGGGCCCTGACCAATCTGATCCCAGTGTGAGGTGTCCTTACCCATGGCGGGCGGAGGGGGGTAGATACTAGGTGATCTTAAGGTCCTTTCCAACCCAAACCATTCTGTAATTCTGTAATGTGATCCACAACTTTTTGTGCAGAATTACAGATTATTTTGTGAATAACACCATTCTGGTGGATGTTTTTAATTACTGATCTGGTGGCAGATAATAGTGCAAAGCAATGCAGTAACATTCTTATAATTATTGTTTAGGAGATCCATTACAGAATTAAGTAAGTCATTAGGGTATTGGATTTTGGGGGGTTGATATTTTGGCCATAGCTGGAATTTAATAGGAAGAAAACATGCCATGAGGTATAATGGTTGCATATTCAATGTCAATAACTCTTAACATATGACTTTCCTTTCCAGATTCTTGTTCATCTGGGGCTCTTGACAAAAGAATCTGGATTCAAGATTGCAGAAAATGCGTTTAGCGGTGGCCCACTTGGTGAATTAGTCCAGTGGAGTGATTTAATTACATCTCTCTACTTACTGGGCCATGATATCAGGATTTCAGCTTCACTGGCAGAGCTCAAGGAGTAAGGAGATTACTTTCACTTTTGAAACTGGAATACAAAAAAAGGAATTGTAAACTCTTAAAGCTTCTAGTAACGGTATATAATTTCTTGAAGCATAAAATGAAAGTGGTAACTCACTAAACATACGATAGATTATTCTCATGAGCTGAATATATGTACTATGAAAAGGATAATGTGTTTCTTTGTGGCTTCAGGCTCCTGAGACTTCATAAATGAATGCTGTAAAATTCGAACTAAGTAGCTTTTCTTTAACATTGCAGGTGCTTTAACCAGCTGCAATAGGAAAAGTTACAGACTAGCCTAATTCTGTGTCCTTTTCTTCAGTTTCTGCTATTCTTCATGCAGTATCTCTTTTTAAAATAAAAGTGTAGATCTTTTAAACACATTACTTTTGATGTATTTCATTGCTAATATTAGGTCAAATTGCTCATCTTTGTCTTGCTCTGCATACTAGTTCAGCATTAGGCATTAAACATCTGTTTTAAGCTTGAGCACATACACTTTTTCTGTAGCTTTTGGGGTTTTTTATAACAAACATGACAGCATCGTTTTATAGAGAGCACTTACACTATGAAGCTGTCAATAGAAATCTGAAATTATTTAAAATAATTTCAAAGCACAATAGTTAACCATTGCAGCCACATTACTCTTGTTTAGATGGGGTTTTTAGTGCAAATTAGCTCTTTACTGATGTATAAATGTTTCTTAATAAATGATGAGCATCTTTAGAATTTGAATGTTCTTACATGTTTTCTGATTTGGCAAAAATAAGAGTAAAGCTTTTTTGGAAAAGGAAATTATTGGTATAAACAGTATTACGGCATCTATTCAACATATTTGGAAAGTAATACTTTTCCATATTTCTTCTTTCTTTGTTTAGGATTATGAAGAAGGTTGTAGGTAACAGATCTGGCTGCCCTACCCAGGGGGATAAAGTTGTAGAACTCATTTACATTGATATAGTGGGACTCACACAGTTTAAGAAAACGCTTGGTCCATCATGGGTACATTACCAGTAAGTATAACACTTATTTGACCTCTTAACTGCTGTGTTAAAGAGCTTTTTTTGAGTAACACATGTCAAAATATTGAGGTGAGTACATTCACATAAATTTAAATTTATTTAAAAGTGAAAATGTGGTTCTCTGTTGACTTTCATTCTTAGGAATAAAGGGGCTAGGACCTGTTTGTTGCATACTATCTTTATACCCCCCAGCAATTTTGGGGTTCTTGGATTCAAGCATTTTTAATCTGAATGAATTGTATTATTTTTTTGAGGCATTACCTTTACCTTTCTTTCTCTCCCTTCCTTACACCCCACTCCCTTTGTTCTGTAAATTAGTAGATAAACTGAGAGATTATTGGATCTTGTTGTTCAGTTGGAATACTAAAGGCATGTTTTGCTTGTCCATGTTTGTAGCTGTACTGGATTGATGATCGTGGAGATCTATCTATGCTAATTGTATTGGGCAACAACTGCAATGTGATTTTTTCTGTTCCATCCCTTGAGATGCTGGGCAAAGAGTTGTCTTCAAGGATAGGTCCAAACAATAACTGCAGTTGTGCTTCTGTAATCTGTGAACATTTTTCCATTTGAAATGGAAGATGGTGGTCACAAGACATTACTTTGTACAGCCTTCTTAGCATCTGCAGTTTTAGAACCACATTTCTTTTTGTCAATAACTTTAAATCAGCAAGCTCCCATGTGTTGTACCAATATGTATCAGCATGAAATAAAACCAGATCTAAATTACCGACTTTGATTCTTCTGTGCGAAATTGAATTAGCTATGTTTCATGATCCGTAAAGTCCAGTAAATCCTACTTGAAGGAAGGTATTGAAAGGTGTTCACTGCAGGCAGAAAAATTGTTTTCTTTCAACTTCAGGATTTTCTAGAGCTTTGGTTCTTTTCAGCATATTTTTAAGTGAGAGTCCTCTGATCAGTGTTACCGATTAGATTACTCTTAATCTCTTTTTTTTTTTTTTTAAGCAAAAGAGTAAATGGTTATTCTGTTTTATAGGATCCTGCTAATCAAGATAATCCCATTTTCCACTGAGCTACAGTTGGTTGTCTGCCAGATGTAATTGTCACTAGGTGATCATATACAGTATTATGGTCAGAATGTAAACCCATACTTACAAATTTAAAATGTTTCTCTCCGTTTGTTTTGAATTTCCTATTTGGCATGTTCTATAACGAAGATATGGAAATACACCATGATACTGAGAATATTAGATAAACTTTTCAATTTTTCTTGCTTATTTCATGAATCATTAAATCTCAAGTTGTCAGTCTGGTTTTCATCCGTTCCTAATTTGTGGTAATGACTTACACTTTCTGGTTTAGGAGAGGAGAATTAAATTTAACTCTAAATAAATGCCTTCGGTAATATAGGAGTTTTTGTTAGGCTTTTGAAGAAGAAAATAAATTACTAATGCCTCTCTTCTGCAATATTGGATTTCTTGGAATGGAGGAAGGCCTCATCTAGTCCATAGTCTTGCTGAAAAGTAGATTGGATGTGTTCGTCCTTCTTGAGAGACTTTTGACTGCAAAAGATGTCCCAGCCACTGTTTTATATTGTTAAGCTTTTGTTTGAAGTGTTTTTTCTTGGCTTGGTTTCTTGTAAAGTGCCCATAACTGCTTATTCTGATACGGTTCTGGGAAATAAATTGCTTCCTTCCCCTCTCTCGCAACCTCTAGACTATCTTTTACACTGTTCCTTCAATTTGCTTTTCTTCAAAATAAATTTAGGGGGTTTGATCATTAATTACAATTCAGGTTTTTCAGACCTTTCATCAAACTTGTTGCTTCTCTAATTCTCCTTAGAGAAATCTCTCTAATTACTTGATACTTTTTCTCAAGTTCAGTGTACGAAACAGGGTCCAGAGTCTAGCAGGGACTACAGGATTGATTAGAGGAGAAGAATTAATTCATAGCTTCATGCATGCTGTCTCCTGTTTGAGGATCCACTTGCAATTATTTTTCTTTCTCAGCATCATGAGTTACCTCATAAATTTTGTCATCAAAATATAAGTTAAAACTAGTAAGTACAGTATAAAAGCGTAATTATATGGTTTTGTTTAATTCATTCCAGTAAAATAAACATGATCACAAATAAAGCTGGCTTATAGCCTTTGTTCTTTACAAACTTTGATTTCTCACTCACTTGTGTTTAATGTTAATAGGAATAATTCTTTGTCTTGAAAGAAGTGTTTTGCTTTGTGCCATATGGTTTTTCAGGAGAAATGTGTGCATCAGCTCAGTTTGATTTATGCAGGCCAGACTCAAATACTGATAAATTAAAACTTGTTTATTCATTCTCAGATTGGAATAGAGTGGTTGAATAAACCCTTGCTTGCAGAACAGTGTCTTGATAAGAGTGCTGTATGCAACCTTTGTGAGTGAGCTAGAGCCCTGGGGATTTTCTTGGTAATTGCAAATCAGGTTTCTAGAATTGCTAGCTCAAAAGAATGACCCTGCAGTTCTGAGAGGTGAGAATTTCTGAACAACTGAAACACTGTTTTGTATGTCTGAGATCGGTAGCACCATTGATTCTCTGTAGTACCTGCTTTATCTGAGTTGTAATTAGTGCCGTAAGTAGTATGAATCTAGCAAAACAGATCTCATTCTTGAGGTAACTGTTTTCAAGCAGACAAATGCCTGGACATGCTGTGTTTTTCACTTCTGAAGTCTCGATATTTGAGAGCAGTTTCTGGGCAATGAAGCAACAAAAAAACTAGTAGCTTAATATAGTTTGAGGAGTGCAGCACATTGCCTTTCTTAGCACCCTCATCCTCCATACCGCACATAAAAGTCGGATTTTTTTCTGTTCTTCCCGTTTTTCTACACTATCTCTAGCAATGACTCATTCCCAAATGCCAAAAATCCAACTGGCTTTATTCTTGAAATAAATTAACATGACAGCTATCCTAAAAAAGAACAACATTCCTGCTTTTTGCATGTTCTCTAGAATACATTTGTTTTAGGAGGCTTATTTTCTGACTCATTTTTTACATTTTAAATGCAAGTACTGAGTGGCCTGAAAGTGAATGTGTGTGTCTGCAAGAATTTGTATAGGTAGATATGAGCTGCTCATGATCTGAGCTGGCTGGACAAACAGTCTGGAGTCCATGTATCTGTGCTGGCACACTGCTGTGCCTGAGCTCAGTGCACCTATCAAGCTTCCAAACCAGAACTGGGTGGGTTTTGACTAGCTTGCTCCCAGGAAGGTATCTGCATCCACTGTCATGTATGTACCCCTTGTTTTAACTCTGTGTGCAGGCATAAGCACTAGTTGCTGACAGCGATGGGTGCTGCTGGACAGCCTTGCTTGTTCAAACAAAGATGAAGTATACGTAAGTAGAGAAAAATTATAACCTCAGGTGGGAGAAGGATATGTCCTTCCGTGAGGACAGCCCCATTAAGATTGTGCTTATGCACAATATTTCTCAAAAACACTCACTTCAAAAATTGTGATAATTCTGAGTTACTTTAGTCTAGTTACATTTTTTATTTTTTTTTTTTATATTAGGCCCCGAATTTATCACTTCTAATATGCTAGAACTAGAAAAACGACTTTAATATGGATGTTTCTATAAGGAGTTTGATACCCACCAATCCTCTGTTTAATTAGTCAGTGAATAGACTAATCAGTCTGACACCAGTTCCATGCTATAATTCTCTGCAACTTCACTGCTAGGTGACATCTTAGGAAGGAAAGAGGGAAGTGAGTGAAAACTGAAGTTAAAATCACTCCAAATTAACATTTTTATTCGAAATATATGCATGTTTAAAAAAAATGCTGTTTTGCCATTTACAAAATGAAATATTTCACTTTAAAAGTGCTAAAATATTATATGCAAAATCAATCTTTTTGTTTTAAAATAATTCAGTTGAAAGAGGTTTAAACCACTAAGTGACACAAATGGAGAATACAGTACTTGGTAGACAATTGAGGTGTGCCTACATATGTTAAAATACCAGTTCAGCATAACTGGCATTAATTGCCTTCATTTCTAAATTTGAAATATTTACCAGTTCTTTTCTGCTGCATTTCAGGGATTAAATTCACCACTTGAACCTTTGATATTTCATACCATTTCTGCACATACTTGCACTTTCTGCTGTGACCTTTTCTCTTTTCCAACTTACTTTATGCCTGAATCATATAAATATTTTTTTGTTTTCCCTGTTTTCTGTTTTAGCTTAGTTTCTATTGCACCACATTTCCTGCCCCGTTTCAGAAATCCTGTGTGTGTTGGACATAGTTACACATACCCTTGTGAACAATTAGTGCTACGCAGCTTACATCTGAATACAGGAAAAAGAGAGAAAACAAAGCACTCTGAGATGATCACATGTGATGTAGTGCTCCTTACATACATAATTTGACAAACTCAAAAAAATGTTGCAATTTTTCAGTAGCTTTCACCTATTTTTCATTCTCCCTTACTCAAGTACTTAGCCAAAAGCTGCATGTTTGATAAAAATTTTGTTTTAAGGCCAGCAAAGAAGTAAGAGGGTTTTTATTGCTGATTCATCAGTGCAGACATTGTTTTGGTCCTGCTGGAGTATTTTGTACGATGCAAAGATAATTGCCACTGTTGTAAAATATTTTCATTGAAAACAGTTGACATGAAACACGGCACAGAAACTCATCTGTCAGCTTTGTTGTTTGGTGAATCATAATGTATTGTATATTTTGACTTTCTTTCCACTTGAAAGATCTCTGTGAAGATTAAAAAAAAAAAAAAAGTAAATGTTTTTCTGTGTTTGTACTTTCAAAGACAAAGGTGTCATTTTCATATGAGAGTTTAAAGGTTGCTGGTTGGTGGTTTGCTTTTTTTCCTTTTTTAATAGACACTTTGGAGAAAAGAAACAATATAAGAAATATATGCATATATTTTAGGGACTAAATTCTTTCATCTTTTAAAGCTGAAAGATGGCTGGAGCTAATCCTTTCACCTTTTGGGAGCTAAATTCTTCCTCATTTTAAAGCCAAAATCCTGGAGTTTTACTGAAGTTAATATATATAGGTTTGGAGCATGGGAAGTGTTGAAGACTGGGAAGTATAGCCATTTTTAGTAGTAACTTTTGTAGCTTCCTGCATTCTCTGCCACCATGAGGTTGTGTCTCTTCCTTGGCACATACAAGCCTAGTGATAAAATGTTCAGTGGTAAGAGTTCATATGTTTATAACATAGTGGCACATAGTGTAGGAACAAATTCTATACAGGTTTTTTCCAAAAATTATTAAGGAGGGCTGAAGAATGGTAGGGTCAGCAGCTTTGGAGCCATATAATCCAATTAATTTGGAGTATAGCCAGTGGTCAGTACAATGGCCATAAGGTTTGGCATAAAGGTTTGGCAGGCTGCATTTTAGAAACATAATTTCTAGAATCCATATGCTAGAATATGTGCCGCCCTTTTCATACTGAGACTTTTTCTGCCTTTCATGTAATATGGGCCCTTTTTGAAAGGATCTGCTCATAAGTGAAGTAATTTTTTTTTTTCTAGGAATTCATAGGAGTGAAATGAAGGACTGAGTGTGATTCTTTTTATTGCAGACCCTTTGTAGTCCAGCGCCAAGGTTTCTCTGAGTTGTGTACTGTTTCTTGCAGGCATTTGACTTCAGTATTGTTTCCTCAGAAGTCTGTGACAAAGTGTTTCATAAACAAATGGTCTGTCTGACTGTAAATATTCAGCAAATTAAACTGTCTTCAGTGCTTCTCCAGTGGGTCTCATTGACCCAAAAGTCAGTCAGAACCTGGAGGCTGAATACTATTGTCTAAAGACAAAGTGATGTTCTTCTTGGCATGCGGCCCTTAGCTGTTGCATTTGATTTTGTGGTAATGAGTGAGAATATTAGAAAATAGATGAAGAATCCTCTCTTCTTCTGCCTAAATTCTGCTTCAGAGCCCCAGGAATGTAGGTGACCACAGCAGCATTCCCATAAGCTCTACTTGGATGTTAAAGCATAACTTTGTTCTGTAAGAACAAAGAAACCCAAAACAACCTTCAGGGTTGTTATTTAAATGTCTGATATATCCTTGAATTTGCTGATCATAATGTCTTTGTGAATGTAGTATGAACAAAAATGTTTGAAATTAAAATGTACCTTTAGTTTATAAATCATCCACGGTTGAAAATGCAAAAAAAACACATCTTAATTATCATAACTGTGTACACACACGTATGCTTGTATATCCGTATACATGTGTACCTACAGTAAATTATTGCTCTCTCTTTTAGGTGTATGCTAAGAGTTCTGGATTCCTTTGGAACTGAACCAGAGTTTAACCATGCCCATTATGCCCAGTCTAAAGGCCACAAGACACCATGGGGGAAGTGGAACCTTAATCCACAGCAGTTTTATACAATGTTCCGTAAGTATCCCTGTGTTTATAAATAATTTGGAGCTTTTAAAGGGAATACTGTCATTGAGGAGAACTTTTGTATTATGAAAGATAAGTTCATGGTTTAATAAAATGCAGCTTACTAAAGGGACAGAATCATGTCTGTAGACTATGCAAAAGCTCTGTTGCGCTTCCATGCAGCAGTTGGAAAAAACAATACCAATTTAATATAAATAATGGTGGGGAACTTTATTCTCAGGGTACCTGTGGGAAGTGGTGTTTGGCTTTATATACAAGTGTCAGTGAGTTAGCTTTTGTTAATTTTGCCTTCTCAAATCCTGTCTATGGAGCAATAGGGTTTTGACAAACTTGTTAGATTACATTTTTGTAAACTAAAAATTTATATTTATAAACTGAAAATCTCACATTTTATCATGTTAAACTCAAGTTTGTAACTGAAGTTTGTAACCATGTTAACTATGTTTCTTTCTTTCTGCTTTTTTCCTCTGAACAACTGAGCAGCACAATTCCTTTGCTGTTTCTTTTTGCTCGAGATTAATAAACTAATACTCAGCAAAAATATTTTTGTCTCTACTTTTTCATGGATTTATCAAAAATTTTCACATAGCTTGTTTTCGTCCTGAGCATTCATCCTGAGGTGAACTGATTCACCTTTATTTGCTAGCAGTGTACAAAGCTATTGAAAAACAAGTAGTAGATTTCTGCACTGCTCTAGATCTTTGAAGCATTGTTAAATATCTTAAAAGAACACAAAAAATTATATAAATCCTGTATATATTGGATCAGATTAAATCATCACTGTTAAACCATACTGACCTGCTCTAGTCCCAATCCTTGACTTCTTTGACGTTATGGCACTAGGTTCTAGAATCAAAGGATCCTTCTCTTGCATGTTGTAGTAGTGGTTCAAGTTTGTAATCTCTGAAATATGCAGAAAGATTCACTACTGCCAGATAGCTTGATGTTAAGTGAGGCTTAGGAAAGAGGAAGGGTCATGCTTTTGTGTGCAGGAACTTCTCAGCCCAAGTCACCAAGGAAACACTTGGTGGTGACCAGCCTGACTGCCAAAGTGTGGTGGTGGTCACTGTCTGAAACTAAGGCCAGGGCATGCACTGTTCTTTCTCATCAGACTTCATAGTCAAGTCTTTCAAACTTTTCTGCTTTTCATAGCAGAAATATACATGCTGCTGTCTGGTTGACATGCTTTTGATTTCAGTTGCCCTGTAAAATTCTTGAGAGAGGCATATTTTGTCTGTCAACATTTGCTGTGCAAGTTTTTCCAGAGAAATATAAGTGAAGGTTGTTCGAAAGATAAAAGACTGCATTCACAGTTGTTTGGAAACAAGTAACAAAATGTGTGTTGAGGAAATGTGACTTAGAAGTGGTTGAAGAGTGTGTCTGGACATTAGTAAGCAGAACTTGTGCCTTATCCATGTGATTTGCTGTATTTATTGGTTTATGTTCTAAATGGAAAAGGATCTGAAAGCTCAATATTTAAGTGGTCCAGCTGCTGGGAAATTTGTGTATGAGGTCCTGGTCAAGATAGCAGCAAGGGTGATGAGGCATTTGAGGGAAACAGTTAAATGAATACTTGTGTGTGTGCACTCCTCAATCCCACTTCTTGAAATACAGAAGAAACTGAATCTTCTCTATAGAGATCTCTGTCATGACAGCATAGACTACTGTTACAGTCTCTTGTTTGGAGCAAATCACTTCATGTAATGGATTTTCAGAAGTGTACGACTATATGGGAATTTCAATAAATAACCATTTCCAATTTTTACGACTGGAAATGACTGCAGCTTTTCCTTTGCAGAAGTGGTAAATGGGTTGCAAACAAACTCATTCTGAACCATGAGTGATTCCAGTGCTGTAGATTATTGAAGGGTTTTGCTGCTTTTTATGTTGCTGGAGAAGATTCAGCATGTTTTGTGATATTTAAAGTTTATTCTTGTTTTGTTTTGTTTTTTCTCTGCTGCACAGATAGCACCATTTTTATGGGGTTGTGATTAAAAGTGCATATTACACATCAGTAAAGATTTTATGACAGATTTGAACCCTGGACAGCTTCCCAAAATCCCCAGACTCTTATTATGTTTTGAGAACTCTGATTATAAGGGCAGAAAATTATTACTGAGCAACAAGAAAGCCATTCTCAAACCTGTGGCCTATTACCAAATGCTTGACTATTCTGAGCTTTCCAGCAGCATAAGGGTTTGGGGTTTTTTTACCCCTTTTTATGTTTTTAATTTAAATTCTTTTATGCAAAATAAGAGTACTGGTACTTTTGAAACTGCATGATGTTGCTTAAAAGTTTGAGTACTTCCTGTCAGTGATGCTTGAAGCACTGAATTCCACCAGGTCTAAGTGCTAACTTGTTGTGGTTTAAGCCCAGGCCGTAAATTAGAACCACACAGTCTGGTTCCCCCCCAACCCTTTCTTCCCCCCGCTCCTGGAGGGACGGGGAGGAGAATTGAAAGAATGCAACTCCCACGGGTTGAGATAAGAACAGTTTAGTAACTAAAATATAACACAAATCACTACTGCTACCACCAATAATAAAAATGATAAAGGAAATAACAAGGGAAGAGAATACACCACCTCACCACCTGCTGACCGATACCTCGCCCCCCACCCAGCAGAGTTCCAGCCCTTCTGGGTAACCCTCTGTTACCTCCTGGGCATGACGTGCTGTGGTATGGAATACCTCTTTGGCTGGTTTGGGTCAGGTGTCCTGTCCCTGCTTCCTCCCGGCTTCCCCTCCTCCCTGGCAGAGCATGAGACTCACAAAGTCCTTGGTCAGACCAAATGTCAGTGTTATCAGCTCTGTTCCCAGCCTGAAAGTCAAAAACACAGCGCTGCACCAGCTACTAAGAAGGAGAAAAAAATGACTGCTACTGCTGAACCCAGGACATAACTTTAACAAAAGTTTATTTTTCTTCTGAGTGAACTGCCTTGCCTGTCCTTTGAATGCAGTCTCTTATCCAAAATATGAAAGGATAGAAAAATGCCCCTTGTCAGGCATATTTGCGGTGTGCTATTTACTATGTTAAACCTAAAGAGTCCTTGGGTCTGAGTGCTTAGTTGTTGCTGAGGCATTTTCTTATGAAAAAGAGTAATTGTCATTTGTAAGACTAAATGTAATGGCAGAAGGAAGCGTACACTGTGTATGGTTTCTCTGTTCTACTGCATTATCAAGCTGGCTGATTTCAGGAATCAAAAAATGAAGCCTTATAATTGCAATAGAATTTATTTTATATATAACCTTGGCTATAGGTTTAGCACTGCATGTATTGCAAGTGCCTGAGGCCCTGTCTTTGGGTTGGGGTTTATTTATTTTATGGTTTTGGAGGGTTTTTTCTTTTTTGTTTGTTTGGGGTTTTTTTGTTTGTTTGTTCTTTTTTAATAACTTTGCAAAATGTGCTTAGTAAGAAGTTGTCAGCTTGTGTGCCAGAATTTAAAAGGGAGGCTTAAACAAAACAAAGCAAAAAACCCCTTAGTTTTAATGGGCCTATAGATCTGTGCCTTTATAAGAGGAGAACAGTGGCTGGTATTGCTGGATGTCACCACTGGAAAAAGACTAACAGAGACTACAAATAATGTAGAAAACTTAAGAGTAAGTTGTCTGTCCTTTGCATGAACTTTTTATCTGGGCTCTGGATTAACAACTGTTTTGCCAAGATAGATCTGAGTGAATTAGGCAGTGAAATTTGTGTTATTATCAGCTTAGTGTGACTTTGTAGGCTAGTAATGAGCATGGATAGGTAATATGCAGTGAGTGGGATGGTCAGTATTAGCTCTTCCAATATGGGAGGTAAACCCAAGAAATTTACTAGAATTTATTTATGACAGTGAGCAACATACAGCTTTGTTAACAAGCATAAACCCAGGGTTTTTTCAAGTTGTTCATATTTCATCTCTGAGATTGTTAAACTGAATTTCTTCTGGTTCTCTTATCTCTAATAATAAAATAAAGTTCAGCACACAAAAAATCGTTATCATTGGCCTCAGTCCAGATACAGAATTTTTATTGTCAGAAATGAGCCAGAAAGTAACTGCTTACTTCAGTAGACATACGTAGCAGGATTTAATAAGGACTTTATTGATAATAAAGGAAGCAAATGTATCTCTCTATGAATGCGAAGTGATCTGTTAAATAATATATTTTTTATACCTGCGTTTCTAACAATATTCACAGTTTTGTAATACTAAGTGATACTTTAAAAGGTTTTGAATATGCTCTGTGTCTTACAGCTCACACTCCAGATAACAGCTTCCTTGGATTTGTGGTAGAGCAGCATCTGAATTCCAGTGACATTAAACACATTAATGACATCAAAAGGCAGAATCAATCTCTCGTTTATGGCAAAGTAGATAATTTCTGGAAGGTGAGTTTTCTATGCTCATATACTTGAGCAAATTTATTTTGATCAAAATCATAAAGCAATTTAATAACTCTACAACTAAATATGTTCCCTGGGAAAGTGATGGAGCACCTTATCCTTGATGCCATCTTAAGGCATGTCAAGGATAAGAGGGTTATGAGGGGCAGTCAACATGGCTTTACCAAGGGGAAGTCATGCTTGACCAACCTCATAGCCTTTTATGAGGAAATAACACGGTGGATGGATGATGGCAGAGCGGTGGATGTGGTCTACCTTGACTTCAGCAAAGCATTTGACACAGTCTCCCACAGCATCCTCATAGCTAAACTGAGGAAGTGTGGTCTGAATGATCAGGTGGTGAGGTGGACCACGAGCTGGCTGAAGGAGAGAAGCCAGAGAGTTGTAGTCTATGGGGAGGAGTCTAGTTGGAGGCCTGTATCTAGTGGAGTGCCTCAAGGGTCAGTATTGGGACCAGTATTATTTAATATATTCATCAATGATTTAGATGAGGGAATTGAGTGTACTGTCAGCAAGTTCGCTGATGACACTAAGCTGGGAGGAGTGGCTGACACGCCAGAAGGCTGTGCTGCCATCCAGCGAGACCTGGACAGGCTGGAGAGTTGGGCAGGGAGTAACTTGATGAAATATAACAAGAGAAAGTGTAGAGTCCTGCATCTGGGCAGGAACAACCCCAGGTTCCAGTATAGGTTGCGGAACGACCTGTTAGAGAGTAGTGTAGGGGAGAGGGACCTGGGGGTCCTAGTGGATGGCAGGATGACCATGAGCCAACACTGTGCCCTTGTGGCCAAGAAGGCCAATGGCATCCTGGGGTGTATTAGAAGGGGGGTGGTCAGTAGGTCGAGAGAGGTCCTCCTTCCCCTCTACTCTGCCCTGGTGAGACCGCATCTGGAATATTGTGTCCAGTTCTGGGCCCCTCAGTTCAAGAAGGACAGGGACCTGCTGGAGAGAGTCCAGCGCAGGGCGACTAAGATGATTAAGGGAGTGGAGCATCTCCCTTATGAGGAAAGGCTGAGGGAGCTGGGTCTCTATAGTTTGGAGAAGAGGAGACTGCGGGAGGACCTTATTAGTGTATATAAATATATAAAGGGGGAGTGTCACGAGGATGGAGCCAGGCTCTTCTCAGTGGCAAACAATGATAGGACAAGGGGTAATGGGTACAAACTGGAACACAAGAGGTTCTACTTAAACTTGAGAAGAAACTTCTTTTCAGTGAGGGTGACAGAACACTGGAACAGGCTGCCCAGGGGGGTTGTGGAGTCTCCTTCTCTGGAGACATTCAAAACCCGCCTGGACACATTCCTGTGTAACCTTATCTAGGTGTTCCTGCTCTGGCAGGGGGATTGGACTAGATGATCTTTTGAGGTCCCTTCCAATCTCTAACATACTGTGATACTGTGATATGTGCTGCATTTTGAACTGAAAATCGTGTTTCACTAAAGACCCTAGAAGTGTCCAATCTTGTTTTAGCTCCCCATAATAATATCAGAGTTTTATTTCTTAAATATTGCAATTTCTGTATTGTCTCCCATCTGCAGAAGAGAGCTGCAGAATTACAACTATGAGGTTTGGTCATATTTTCACCAAGTTAAAGTATATTGTGTTGTTAAGCTCACAGTGGCCTCTGTTTCTTTTCCACTGTCCTTCTCTGGATCTCCTTCTTCCAGGCTGCCACACCTGGGGGTGTGTGTCTCATGCAGTTTCCAAAGAAAAGAGATTATTCACTAATAATTATATTTCTTCCAAGTAACTGCTAGCTCTGTGTGCCCACATGCATTGTATGCCTTCCCTTCTGCTTAAGACCCTATTCTAAGCCACTTGTCAACTGAAAAATGAGCTGATCAGTACATGCTGTGCCATACATAGGACCAAGCAATATGACAGTCTGAGAGCATCCATGTCTCACATTTTCTTTCCTTTTCTCTTCATTGGCATGAGACTATCATTCTTACAGTTTTCTGAACCACAGAAGCAACATTTAGTCTGATGACTGTGATTATACAGAATAAATTCTTGAAAACTGTTAGCTACAAGTAAATGGTCCTTCTGTGAGACAAAACAAAATAAAAACTGAAAGGAAATGGGAGAATGTTGCCATTGGTAGCAAAAAGAGCTGAATGCTTTTTGTGGCCACTGTGCTGAGAAAAATAGGTATATTAGCTCTCAGGTTTGTATTTGGGCTTACTGTGCTAAGCCATGTAATCTGTGTCTTAAAAGGATATTTTGCTTGGCATCATAGTAAATACATGACAGTTACTGTATTTGGCTTATGGTATAGATGCTCCCATCTGCATTATTCTGTCTGCAAAGTGGTGAAGCCAACCTGGGGTCCTTTCATTCAAGTCTTTCCTAGCAGAGGCTGTTATACTTTGAGTTGCTGATCTCATTATCAGTCTCTTAGGAACAGTTGCATATAATAATTATCTGTACTTCCTGACCTGATTTGCAGTGCATATCAGCAGAACAACCTGTTGAATATCAGTTGGATTTAAGGAACAAGATAGTTGCTTAGTCACCAGGGTTTTTTTTACTGACGTATATGTCTTTCTCAGTTTATTCTTTCTGCATGAATTCAGAACTATATGCCCAAAGGGGAGATTTTTGATTGCCTAGTCTGAGATTCTGTATGACACAGAGGATATTCACGGGCTGATTAAGATGACAACATGGCTTTTTTGAAAAGAACATCCAATCTTGATTTTTAAATAGCACACAATGGAAACCCCACTATTTTCTCTGGTAACATCCTCAAATAATTGCCTTCTCCCTTAAGACTTTGTTTTATGTCTAGTACAGATTTCCAAATGGTAATTTCCAGTGACTAGACAAAATCCAGTAGATTTTGTCTGCTGGACTTATGATGTATCTGTTCTGTTTCCCTATGGGAATATATAGGTTAAGTTCAAAGTAACCCATAGTCGTCTCCTGAAAAGCCTGTAGATACTGAACCACTGAGAACTTTGTGCTTTCTCATCTTTAAGTGTTCTCACGTGTCTGAACCTTTGAAAGATTATTCACATTCCCCTGGAAATGTGAATGTTAGCAAAGGGCATGTGGGCCATACCAGCATCAAAATAGAACAGGAAATACAATGTATGTATTGTTAGGCATATCCCCTTTTCATCATTAGGAACCTGCGTTTAGACAACTTCTCAACTTTTTAAAGAACTAGTGCTTATCAAGTCACTGCTCTGTTTCTGTCAGTATTGCCTGTCTTGTTTCTTCCAAGATGTATGACCTGCCTGTATTAAAATGCTCACTGTATGCTTGTAACATCAAGCATGTTAAAACTGTAACTTGCAGATTATAACTGCAGTCATACCCATATGCACTGGTACATAACATGCAATCACCATAGATAGGCTTTGAATCAGTGACAGAGTGTCTTGGAGTGATAAAATCCAATTCTTGTGATCAACAGAAAGCCTGAACTAATCTTGTGTCTGTGTAATTTGCTTATTTCATGTCTCCTTCATTTTTCCTGTACAAAGCTCTTTTCATCTGCCACCATGGCTTGTACAGAACTAGACTAATCTATTTATCTTGCTCCTTTTCCTTATATTGAACATGGCTAATTATTGAAAAGTGTAATATCCACAGAATACACCTGTCACTGCTGGAGCTGATCAGTCATTAGTGAAGCACAGTGTGGAGGGGAGTGTGTTTCAGTTCCCAGGCTAAGATGCTTTTGGGGAATAACAGTTGCAAATAAATTGTTTAATTTTAAATTGAGGAGGTTGAAATGGAACTAAGGAATTGCATGGAACCTCTTTTTCCCCTGGAAGTGATACTAGAATAGCTAACTGCCATCTAAATTTCATCTTTGCTAGAAATCCCCATGTTTCCAGCTCTGCTGCCTGGCTAGGCAGAGTTGGTGATGCTAGCTCAGCCCACCAGCTTAATCTGCATACACTAACCAGGTTATTGTAGCTAGAGAATTATGGATTGCTTAGAGACAATGCTCTGTCTTCCTACATCATTCAGTGGGGCTAAACTCTGGTATGAACATGATGAGTAACAGGAGGAGGAATACAGTGATGACTTGTGTTGGCATTTCTGGACATAGGAAAAATGTCAGCCTGTGGCCTGAGACCCCGTTCACTCCGTGTTACACTGGGCAAGTCTGGGTACATCTTGCAAGAGGTCAGGAAGCATGTAAGCTGCTGAGACTGTAAGATACATCTTGTTTACTTCCTTCTGATAACTAAATCAGTCTTAAGTGGGTTAAGGATTACAATTAGGAGGCTCTAAAGAATTTAGCAATATTTCTAAAGGTAATGCTTAAAGTTAATCTACCAAGGGTAACATTTGCCAAGTTTTGAATGTGTTTGTTGTAATCAAAAGTTTGGGGGGTTGTCTGGGATTTCTGGCAGTACGAAGGTATAAAGAGAGTCCTATCTCTGCCTAAATGAAAAAGAAGGAATGAAAAAAATGTGAGTGAAACCCACAATGCTCTCCATTATCAAAATTGGCTTTAATTACAGAACATTTCAATTAAAAGGGAATGTTTGAAGCCTTTCATGTCGTCTTAGCTCCTGTTGCGGTCTAAGTTTTTTCTTTGTTCTTCTCCCTGCAACTTCCTGTCATACCATTCCAGTACTTCTACCCTTAAGCCTTGAAGAAAAAAAGAGTCAAGATTCATTTTATAGTATTTGCTATTTCTTTTTTTTTTTTTTTTTGTGGGGTGCTGCGGCAGATGTCAGAATTTTGCTTGTTTCAGAAAATAGCCATCAATGCATAGCATACAGTTGTATGATCACTGCTTTGAGTTGTCTTTAAAATGTTTATATATTTAAAGGCAAAATAATGTGTGAGTTTGTTACTAATGCCCTTGACAAGATGGGCATTCTTCTTAAACGTACACTGTCTGTAAAACAAGCTATTGTCCTGGGTTCAGCAGCAGCAGTCAGTTTTTCCCCTTCTTAGTAGCTGGTGCAGCGCTGTGTTTTTGACTTTCGGCCTGGGAATAATACTGTGATAAAGCCGATGTTTTCAGTTGCTGGTCAGAATGTTTACCCTGACCAAGGACTTTGTGAGTCTCATGCTCTGCCAGGGAGGAGGAGAAGCCGGAAGGAAGCAGGGACAGGACACCTGACCCAAACTAGACAAAGAGGTATTCCGTACCACAGCACGTCATGCCCAGAGACGTAACTGGGAGTTCCCGGAAGGGCACGTCCTCTTCTCTGTCGGGCTCATTTTTGGCGGGTGGTGTCGTATTCTCTTCCCTTGTTATTTCCCTTATCATTATTATTATTGGTGGTAGCAGTAGTGATTTGTGTTATACCTTAGTTACTGGACTGTTTTTATCTCAACCCATGGGAGTTGCATTCTTTCGATTCTCCTCCCCATCCCTTTGGGGGGGCTGGGAAGTAGAAACTGCATGGCTGACTTGCCAACTGGCTTAAAACACGACAGTTCTTTTTGGCGCCCAACGTGGGGCACGAAGGGTTGAGATAACGACAGATCTGACTGGAGCGTGTCTAATCGTATTTGTGGTAAGCATTCAGTGTTTTAGATTAATAGTCACTCGTCACAATGCCAATTTATTGGCTCTCAAAATTGTTGGTTTTGATCTCACAGTTTCAATATGCCATAGCTTACTTCGAGCCGGTATTTGCTGTGTTAGTGTTTTTCAAATGTGGGGCTTGGACTAAGGTTATCGTCTCATTGTATTTTATGGTAATGACTTGTAATACAATAGAATCATTGATCATGAAACTGATCTGGCTTATTTCCCAGTGTGGTCACCACCTTTATACTTTGAGAAGTATATAATACAAGTGCTTAGCAATTACACACCTTTTTTCTCCTTCCTGGGTGGTCAACCTATGAAGGAGACATTCTCTTACCCCAAGCTAAAGAAATTTAGCTTGTTCTCAATGGGAAAGTACATAACCAAGGCTGTTCTTAATATCTGCCCTTTATAGCTCCATGTGACATATATAATTTCCCCATCGTATGCCCTCTTGCATGAAGTAGGAGGAAGAAAATGAAGGGAAGTTAGAAAGGAGAAATTACGCTTCTAGGAATAGTTCTCTTACATGCAAAAATCAGTGTCTTGTTGCTGGTAGTGTTGCCTTTTCCCTTCCTTCTGGTTGCTTTTTGTGCTTCATATTTAGCAGCATACTTTGGCTAAACATCTAATTTAATTTTTTAGGCTACAAGATACATAAGGAAAGGGAGGAAAGATCCTTCTCACCTTTCCTCTTCAACGTACTCAGTGCACTTATAAACTTGTCGTGTGGTAGTTTTGTCTTACTCCAAACTGGCAGGAGCACCGTGAGCTTTCCTATTGATCATAACCTACCCTAGTTGCTGTCACCAAGCTTCAGGAGCACTGTCTTGCTTTATGCCACATAAGAAATTGAAATAAGCCAAACACTTTAGTTCAGCAGCATCTCTGAAATTCAGTATTTGCTTCTGAAAGAAGTATGGATCAAAAAAACAAGTAAGTCAAAGCAAATGAGAAGCTATAGGTGCAGTAAATAAGTATACGTGTATGTACATTTGTAGGCTTATTCTTCAACATTTGTTATGAAAATTAGGATTTAATTTATTATGAAGAAAGAAAGGAAAGGAGAGGAGAGTGTCTCATTATTAGTTCTGGAAATTTCTATTCAAAGGACAAGAAATTCCTTGTTAGACATTAATGTCCATTACGTGGCAATGAAGTTGTCAAGTCTTTATAAAACCTCAGTGTAAAAAGCAAGCAAACAAACAAACATTAAGAACTGCAAGAAATTATGAATGAAATAGGTAAAGATGACAAGCAGGATTTCTGGCAGATCTTGAAGACTCAGTTCTTTACTGAGATGTTTTATTCATTCTTTATGCAAAGATTATATATGTGCAAATAAATAACATACAGGTATGTGGTCATGTGTATTTTATGGTATATGTGGTAGGTGCTTAACAGATAAGCCATAAATGGACATTCAGGGAAGAGCAAAAGCATGGCAAAGTTACTCAATACTTCCTTTGCATATTCTCTCTCTTCCCAGCTTTTTTCAGCGCAGGGTATTTTCTGAATCTGTTTGTCTATTGATAAACTGGCTTTTGGCACACTTTTGAGATGTCAGTAAGAGGTGACTTCAATCAAAGTGCTTGTCATTTGGGCTGATTTTTTTCATGGACCAAAATCATATATTATAATAATTCAAAGTGTTCATTCCTGAGTGATGATAGTTAGCTGAGGTCCATTATTCAAACATGAAGCTAGAACTGGTTTTCAACATGTGCATCACTTTGTATTGACTTTATCAATCATTGTATTTCCTAATCACTCCATCCTTTAGATTACTGAGACAGCTTTTTCAAAAGCTTTACAACCCCAGGTATTCAGTGTTGCCATGGTTTTCTGCAGCATTTTAAAGTTAGTTTCAGGTTTGCTGTTGTGAATAGTATGTATTGACCACATGCTTTATCACTTCTCTATTCTCTTTCTCATTATGACTATTAATTCACAAGAGTGATACCCTTCTATCCCAAAGAGATTTAGTTCCTTTAAGAACTTTGAATAGTTTCTACATGTTGATTTTCTTCTTGAGAGAACACTACCAATTTGGTGAGAGAGGATTTCCTTGTACAGAAAGAATTGACTATTGCAATTTTGTTGGGTTTATATGGTTATATAGTTAACACTTTAAATTTCAGAGAATTTCAGTGTGGAATTCATACTTGCTATTCACGAGTCACTGCATCTTCTCCAGATCCATTTATAAATTCACTACTCTGCATTAAGTACTCTGCAGTTAGCAGTTTGAAGTTTCATATTTGAGCTCCATCTACTCCTGATTTACCATTGTAAAACTGGTACAGTTAAACACTGTATCCATTTAAGTGTCTTAATATTGTAGCTTGAATTCTGCAGCATTTGTGCTTTCTTCCAGTTCTCCAGTAGATGGGATTTTCATTATTCAAGGATGTCTTGAAAAGTCTTTGAGAATGTGACAGTTCTTGGAAAGAGAAAAAGAGACGTTTTCCAATCTTATGTTTTGTGTCACAATGTCAGCGGTCATACATTGCATATACATTGGATTTTGGCTTACCATGGACTCGACGTTTTAGCAAATAATCACCAAGACATTAGGATTTCTAGACTTAACAGTGTGCATTTAGGATATACACAAAGTTTAGATCATAATGCATCATATTTCTACCATGTATTTTTGTAGCTTTTATACTTAAATTTTTCACCCACCAAACTTAAAAATTTCAACACTTCAGATTGTCCTCTTGTCAATATTGTCCTAGCA
Source organism: Psittacula echo (assembly GCF_963264785.1). Classification (NCBI taxonomy): domain Eukaryota; kingdom Metazoa; phylum Chordata; class Aves; order Psittaciformes; family Psittacidae; genus Psittacula; species Psittacula echo. Next base: position 34,123,139 of record NC_137743.1, read on the forward strand.
AAAGACTTATCAGACAGTTGTCATTTGATTTATTTGATGAGAAAGACCTTATCATGATGCTTTTAAAAGTAGGTGGAAATAACTGATGAAGAGTAATAACAGTTTTGCAGTCAGTGATCAACAAAAAGTACTTTCCTGAGTGGCACGTTTATTTTAGCTGCTGAAAAATTGTTTCAGAAAAGGTTTGTATAACTGTTATTGTTACATTTCCTTTTTGATTCTGAGGAAAAATGGATTTTTTTTTTGATGTTGCCTTTCATACTTGAAGTCTAGATTTGTAGCATGGATAGCAGGCAGACAGAGGTGAAGAGTACAGTCTGATACAAACTCTGCAGAGAATGCTGATTTTTCATTACTAGCCAGCAGCCCACGGTCTTTTTTCTTTGAATTCATTTTGGAGAAAGTAAAAATCTGGAGTTTACTGTCAAATGATTTAAGATAAAAGTTATATCTGCACCCAAGCAAGCAAGGAAGTGGATTAACAGTTGAAGGAACATTGGTAGTTTGCAAATCACATTTCTTGATTTATTTAGTTGTAGCCTTTCTACTTATAAATGCCATATTTATGCTTTCTCTTTTTTCTAATTCAGTGGTTTTAATGTTTAGAATTGAATTATGTGTTCTGGTTACTTTTGTGAAGTAGCTTATTACAAGACATACTTTCATGATCAGAAATAACGGTTTTCTACAAGGAATGTGGAAATTCAGGACTTCTTAAATGCAAAAGTAGGCAAATGTTACTGAGATTGTGCAAGGTATAAGGTATTTTGCTAGTGGTATTTTTATGGTACTTTATATTTTATAAAAGCAGTTACTTTTGACTCAAGGTGTATAAGGGAACAAAGGAGTGTTGTGGATTGTGCTTTCTGAATTTTTGGTTGTGCTTTTTTTGGTTTCCTTCAGTAAAAAAGACTTTTAGAAAAATTTATGTACAGGGAACAAAGGGAAGATACTGCTCTTGGTTCCAATTCTTTAAAAATCTCATTTGATTAAAAGAAAGAGGGTTGCCCTTTGTGGGATGAAAGATTTCTCTCAGCTTTTGTGCACTGGGGTTTTTTTTCATCTTTTTACTCTTGTGGTTTGAAAACTAATTTTTTTTTTATTTTTTTTTTTTTTACATATTGATCCCTTTACTTGTGCCTATCTATCTATAAGGTTTCTTTTGTGAGGAAAAACCATTTCTATATGCTCTTTAACAGAATATGTAGTAGTTGCCCAGTCTTGTGGAGGTGGAAACCTAGCAATACCATTTAGAAGCCCATTATTTTCCTAATGGATGGACAAATTGATGCTTTTTGGCATCCTTGAATGTTTTATCTCTGGTTTTAGACTCTGAATCAGGAAAGCAGTCAGTCTTATGCTTAAGTAATGTTCCCAATTAAGATTATGGATTGTTATTTTAATGTTTTGTTTGCACTTTCAGAGATGCTTAAAACATGCTGAATTTGTCAGTGCTTTGGCCTTGTTTTCCTAAATCGTATTGATCAGTTGTATATTAATGTTAAATATAAAATTTAATTTATAGTAAATAATTTTAATTTATTAGTAATATTTCTAACATACTTTTGTAACTATAAGAGTTTAAGCAAAAGCCCTCCTTCTGCCCCTGAAAAATACTACTGTAAATACAGCATGAAAGCCTTTTCTTTTCGTCCTGTCTTCATATGTACTCCTTTTATTTTTTTTTTTTTTTTTTTTAATCCTGTATTCCCCGTTTTGTAGCAACCAACTGCTGGTATTTGTATAGAGGACACATGGATATAGTAGGAAGATTCAGTTATTTACAAGATGATTTGGGGAATACTTTGGGCTAAATTCGAGGACTGTTGTATTTATGAAAGAGTGTTTTCAGCAGAATTTAGGCAATGAACTTCACAATAACACAGATGCTTCTCAGAATCCCAATAGATTTTTATTGGCATCACATGTAAACAGAAGCCCTGTGAAAATGTTACATTTCTTTTGGGCCATTTTATATTCACCTTTGAAAATAAGCTAATAAAAATAAGATGACAGCAAGGTCAGTTCAGATCAAAGATTTATGTAGTCCAGTGCTCTGATTCCAAAGATAGGCAAAACTTGATGTGTAAGGAATAATGTGAAAACAGTCATGTTTCACAGCCACCAGAGACAAGTGTCTCATGGATTTCTTAGACCAAAATTTGTGTGTCTCTGTTCAGTAATGATTCATGGACTTTTCTTCCATTACTGCTTTTTGAACCTATATAAAATCTTCAACAGTCCTATAACTAATAATGCCATTTCTGAGAAACTGTTAGAAAAATTGTAAAGACTAAGTAATTTTCATGTCAAATATTTTATTTCAAAGTAGGTAAATAAAAATTTGTGAAATTATCATTGAAATCATTATAGTAAGCACAGTTTTAGGTGATCCTGGTTTTGTTCTTTCTAGCTGCTTGCTTCTTATATTTTTCTAGAGTTGGAGTGCCTTCATGTCATCAGTCTGTGTGTCACGAGCCAATAAAATCGGAGACAATTGCATTAGTGTTCTTCCTATAGGCAGATTCTGTCAGCAGTACATGTGCTTTATTGCCTTCTCTTCCCATTCAGACACTAAAACCTAACTCATAAGGCTCTGTGTCTATTAAAAGCCAGGCAGACAGGTTTAAGATATGCCTCTAGTAACAGACTACTACTGCATTCTGAAAACAAGACACAAATAAATGGCTACTCCATTTATTTTTCATAGAATCGTAGAATTGTTTGGATTGGAAGGGATCTTCAAAGGCCAACTAGTTCCAAACCCCCTGCCACAGGCAGTGACACCTTCCACTAGACCATGTTGCTCACAGACCCATCCAGCCTGGCCTTGAATACCTTGAATGGGGCATCCACAACTTCCTTGGGCAACCTGTTCCAGTGCCTTACCATCCTCACAGGGAAGCACTTCTTCCTTATATCTAATCTAAATCTACCTACAATCTACAATTTCTCCTGCACGTTTGCAAAGAAAAGGTTCTACAATGGAATTTCTCTTAATAAAGCATATGAGGTTCGCAACAGTTTCTATTTATGCTACTTTAGAAATGGTGGGAGGAACATACCTTTCGTGGTTATTAAAATTTGAAGTAAAAGGAAAAATAAAAAATGGAGCAAGCTTTTAGGGTTTTTTGTGGTTTGTTTCTTTTTTTAATAGATTGTGCTAATTAACAATAAGAGCAGCCTTTCATCAAAATAAGAAAGCACATTTGTCTCCATTTGTGGGCAGTTTTATGTAATACTTAGCCCAGGACATTGTCTAACTGGTGCAGTCTTGGCATAGCTACTAGAAAAGGGAGATTAAATAATGAGGCAGGCAGTCTACCTCATCACAAACAGTATCACCAGTAGAGCAAGATAAAGCTAGAAGCCAGTTGTTATGTGACATTAAATACCTTGTGTATTTGAATGCAGACTGGTAATTAGCAAGGAAGTTTTAAGAAGTGATAGTGTTCATTCACCTGGGGCTGATACCTTAATGCACCTCCAAGGTTTGAAAAGACAGGATTTGCACCGGGCTGTTTGCCCTCTGAATGAACTTCAGTCGAATTGTTGGCCAGCTTTCATACAGGGCTGTGGAGGAACAGTGTACAGAATTTACATGACAAAAAATACTGAATTAAAATTATCAAAAACTCACTCGCTGCCAAGAAGTACAGGAACTTGTTGCCTGATTTTAGAGCTATTACTAAGAGTATGTGCAAATATTGAGGGAAAGACTTTCTGATCTGTGTTGCATACTGCCTGTAAATACAAACTACAGCTAATTGCTTTTGAAATACCAGTAGTCTTCAAAACTAAAAGAACATATGGCATTGAAAATTAAAGTAATTCTTGTTTGCAAACTAGGATGGATTTTGTTAGTTTGGATTTTTTTTTTTAATGCAACTCTTTTCTGGTTCTTTTCCAAAATGCCTTTAAAACTTCAGGTAAATGGAATATTTGTAGGTATCTCATGGGACTCAGTTGCTAGGTATTTAGATAAAGATGTGTATTCAGTTATTCAGTTGGCAAGACTGTATCTTACTGAGGTGAGATTCACCCTTCACAAAGAAGATAAACAATAATTATTTTGCATCTCTGACAAAAACAGAGTGAAAATTTAATATCTCAGAATGAGGTTTTTTGTATTTTTAGACCCAGTATTATTTAGGCATGCTGAGATTACAGCTGTCCAATGGTGACCTGTTTTTTGTCCACTTAGAAATTAATAGGACCTTGGTACTTATTTATACCTATACTATGAGTAAAAAAGATGCAGTTTTCTTCCTGTCTAGTATAAAACAAAATTAATAATGTAATGAAAGATAGAAATCATATAAGAATGGCTGAACTTCTGTTTCTGGCTTTTGTGGTACAGGAGATAAAAAGACAATTGTGTTTGAACACTACTGCTTGAAAAGTGTAAATTAGACTGAACATATTTTATTGTTGCTATTACAGGATAAGAAGGCTTACCTGGACATCATCCACACCTATATGGAAGTCCATGGAACTGTTCACGGGACAAGCACGATTTATATTCCTGGCTATGTAAAAAATCATGGTATACTCAGTGGGCGGGATTTGCAGTTTCTACTGAGAGAAACCAAAGTAAGTTTGTCAAGAGGGAGTAGTGGCAAAAATAGCTACAGACAGACAGTATCTGAAGTGCATGCTTTTCACCTCCTACAACTGAGCTTCTAATTTAAAAGTATTAGAAAAATAAATTATCAAATGGAAAGGAGCTTAAGTTGTCTTCTGCTAAGAATATGTTTTTCCTTGTGTCCATGTCTTGTGGATTGACGGCTGTTATTAGAAAATTTTGATGACAACCTAGAGTCACAGACACATTTAACAACCAGCTTGAAAAATGTGTATTTCATTTTCTAAAATGTGATATTCAGCTCAAGGAGATTATCAGCTGAGAATGTGCTTTATTTTCCAATCCCTGATGTGAAAATTAGGTAATATCTGACAGCTGTACAGTAGGCATGCTTGCTCTGCCCTACCAATGACTTTAACCTGGAGCGACCCTACTCTCTGAGGAAGAAAAGAAGAAAAGTAAGCACTTCATTCGTCATTCCTCTACTGCAGTGGTGCAGAGAGAGCGAGCAAAAGAGTGTGCTTTTTGTGGTGTACTTTGCCTGTGACCCCTGTCAAGGGAACTCAAGATAAGGGACACTGTATAGACTGAAATAAATCAACTTTTGTACCCATAGTTAGAATGCTTTGTGGAGTTTTTCTGTGCCATTCCCATAATCTTTGTGGCACTTTACAACATTAAAATACTTTGGCAGATTACATTAAAATAGGATGTTTAACTTTCAGTTGGTGAAAGAACTGATTTGTGTGTTTACAATTAGCAAAATGTGTGGAACTGCAGCACTTACTCCCCATTGTTGATAGTTCCTTGCTGTGCACTTCTACAGAAGAATCTGTTAAAAAAGGAAAAGGAAAAAGCAAGCACCTCCCAGTCTTCCCACATGACTGCAGAGATCTCCGTTTTGAAATATTTGGGAAAATGATGGTAATTTGACATCTCTGTTGGCAAATTTGCCAACAGTGACAGCTGTTGGCAAATTATGACTTTTTAAAGGCAACCAGTGCGTGTATGTACTTGATGCATACAGATACCCATTGTTGCAGATTAAAAAGTCAACATTTACTTTCGTCACAGATACATACTACTGAGATTACACAGCTCTTGCCTGTGCAGAGCATGAAATCATGGTATTAATCATAGTACTAACGTGGGAAGAATATTGACATTTTAATAACCCCAAGCACAAACAGTGACTTCCTTCTGGGGGAAAGAAAGTGTTTGATTCACTGAATAGTAAAATAAGCTCCTGAACTTCCTATAGAATTAGTGAAGTTCTTACAATATATAAAGTTCATTATAACAGTTACACTTGACTGAGCCTTCCTCTAATTCTATATCAGTCATCTTACATGAATTACACTAAAGAGCTTGATTTTCAATATCAAATAGATAGCATATCTAGTTGTTATTTGTCATATTTGCTGTGATCTAAGATGCAATGTAAAAACACTGTAATGTTAGGACAAATTCCAGCCAATACATACACACTATGCAGATCAGTACAGTGCAGTTATATGGGGTTTGTGACACAGGAAGTAGCCAGACTAATTTCATTCAGTTTTCAGCATCTAATTGCAATATCAGATAGAAGATACTGTCGTGATTTGCAGTTCTCCTGAGCTTAGTGAGTTGCTTATTTTTCACAAATTATATTTTTATGAAAAGCCTGGATTTACACTGTGCTGGTTTTAGAGTCCTACAAGCACTTTAGATTTTAATGATTTTCTGTTCCATTGTGCATTGTTTAGGGGTTGGGGTTTTTTTGATTCCTAACACTGGGGGAAATCCTTTGAGAATTTGTTGCATTTCTTAGTAGATGGCACTGAGAAACACATCAGTGTGTTTCAGACCCTTGTATCAGCAAGCCAGTGTTTTTATCACATTATCCTTTTGGTAGAATCATTCTTAATAAACTTTTTTCTTTATTTAAGTCCACAAACAGTATTTTCAGGTGGCTTTTCTGAGCTTTGGTAGCAGATTTGCCAATGACAAAAGCTGTTTTCCTTTTAAGGAAATTATTTATTTGTGATACAGCCAGGCTAGCACAACTTTGACCTGATGATAAGCAGTTAAGAGTCCATCTGCTTCTCCTAATACTTACTGTTGTCGGGCAAATTGGAGTGCAGTGTATTTCTGATGTTGCAACAAATAAAATTAAATATGGTCTACTGCAGCATTAATCTCAGTTATTCTAATACTGTTCCGATATATCTAGTGTAACAGAAGAAGTATAACAGCAGCATGCTGAGATTGAAAGTGGAAACTGAAATTTACCATCTAATTTGTTTGGACTTTCTCAGTTGAAGGCGGATTTTGGGGTTGGTTTTTGGGTTGGTGTTTTCATTTGCTAGCTGATGCTTGGTATCTCTTAGGTACGCTGGCTGTTCTGCCTTAGCATATGGTTGCCTCTCAGTGTTGATCAACAGACACACTTGTTCTAAGTCTTCTTGTTGCCTGTATGTTTAAGTTTCAGATTTTGATATCCTGAGACAACACTTTAACGTAGATTAGCATAAAACACCACTCACCTGTCTCTACTGGCCATCTGCTGCCTGTGTGGGTCAGTTGTGTTTATGTCAAATGGATCATGGATTGAATTGCTAAAAGAAGTGCAGGTTTTTCCCAAAAATCAAGCTGACTTGAATGGGAGCTTTGTGCCCTTGAGGAGCCTCATGTATGTGTGCATGTGTGCACATGCATCCAGTGATGATTAAGGACACTTTTTAATCATAATCACTTTAATCACTAGGCAACACGACCAGAACCCCATAATGAATTTAGTTATGGGGTTTTGTCACTAGACAATCAGCGTGCTGAAAGTACATGAATAATCAGAGCTGTAACTCCAGGATGGTAACATCTGTGGGTACAGTGCTGATTTGAACCATCTAGGCCTGCTGTGTGCTGTCTCCAAGCAGCAACCTTTGTCTTTAAGCTTCAAGAAACTGTCAGATTTTTCTTAATCTAAACATATATTTTGAGACGCAAGGGCAAGGATTGTCTTTCATTGCTTGTGATTTCACCATTGTGTTAGCAAGTGTTAGGTCAGCTGACATGATCTAGCTTTCAGAAAGCCAGATCTGAATAATAATTTTTAAAATTACCCAGTTCAGTGTTCTCAGAAGTGTCAGTTGCACTGCTCGTTTTGCCCTTAGACAGCGATATACTGATAGGTGACAGCTTGGTCATGATTCTTGATCAGAACTTTGCATTCCCAGAACATATTTGGTCTCTCTGCAGTATAGGACACAGTTACTCTCAAAAGCATGCAGCTGCCATTTCATTTTGGTGTGTGTTACAAAGCAGCACATTTCCAAGTAAGTGTGTTTTCCAAGCAGAAGGGGGCTGTTTGAGATTCATCATGACTAGTTCAGCTGTGCAGTGCATGGCAAAACTGCGACATGTCAACAGTTCCTAATGAGAAGATGTGAAGCCATTCATCATGTCAGAGGAAAATAGGGTAGGCGAGCTGGCAGCCTTCCTGCCAACTTACGTGGCTTCTTGTCAAGTGGGCAGCTGGAAGAGTTGGACCAGACTCTCTTGCAAGAACCACTACTGAATTCTTGAGAATATTCCTCCTTTTGAGACAGTTTCAGATGCAACTTCATACTTCTAGTCACTGTGAATTTTTGAGGGGATCCAAATTCTTTTACTAAGTGGAAGCAAAACCCTCTTTAGACAGCTTGGGAAAAATCCCACTGCGGTGTTGGATTCATATTGTCTTTTATGAAATAATGCATTTTTTCACTTCCACACACTTCACAAGATCATCTGAAAGACATTTAACTAGTGATTCTTTTCAAAATTGTTTCAATCACAAAAGGGCTTTTCCAGAAAGAATTTTATATTAATGAAAAAAATATATCAAGATAGTTAACCTTTGCTACATGTCCCTTTCTGTAGTTCAGAAGAGAATACATAAGTTCAGTAAGGAGGCATACAAAAGTGGTTAAACCTACCAACCCAACAGAATAAATTAGCTAAAGTGCAGTATGTTAGAAACTTGAGAGGAGATGATAAACACCCCTGTTTCTGGATCTGTAGCATTTAGTCTCTGGAATATGAAGTTGTTCTTTTAAATATTCAGCTACTCAGAATTACAGTAAGTGAAGTAAAACATTCACTCCTTATTTTATACTTTTGGCTATAATTTAGAAAGGCTGTTTGTTCAAATTCTCGTTTTAGTAATAGTCTGATCTGGTGCTGTAAACTCTACAAGTTAATTGCTTAGTGTCAACTAAGTGGTTTCCAAAAAATAAAACTATACTGTTTTTTAATGGGAGTTATTGTGAAGCACTTTTTTATGTCAGAGAAGTCTCCAGTTGGCTCCTACACCGTGAAAGGACTGTTTACATTATGATCAGGAAAGAATGGTGTCTTGGCAGGTGTGATGCTGGGTGGCCAACTCAAAAACCTGAAATTGCAAACCAGGGGTTCAGTTCTCTGCAAAGGCAGAAAAGGTTCCTGAGGAGCCTTTTGTATGAAAACCAAAGAATTGCTGTTTAAGGGTTTCAACACCTGCTTTGCCCAAGTTGGGCAAGTGAGACTACAGATAAGAAACCCCTTTTCTGATTGATGCAGACCTACAGGCACCGACACACCTGGGTAGTGACCTTGCAAACAAGGAAATGGTTTAAAAAAAATAGAAACAAAACATGCTGCCATTACCGTGATGATTTTACATCTCTACTTATTTGCTGTTATCTCCTTTAGACAGACTTTTATACGGTAAACTTCTGGTAATCATCTCGTTTTATGGGGAGCTAGCAATACAGAGCCCATTGTGTCATGTGCCCACTTAAAGCACTGTATGAAAAATAATGGGTTTAGTTTTCAGAAACGTTTGAAAAGTGAGAAAAATGCTCACATAGAGAAAATGAAATGGTTTAAAGCACTAATCAACCATTAAAGAATAAAGGAATTCTACTCTGCATAGCAATTCTGCTGCAGCTAACAAAGCAAGATCAGGGCTAAAATTTTTGAACCATATGTACCCACAGTTATATTGCCAACATTGTCAAGTTTGGAGTTTTGTGTTACAGATTTTGCATTCTAGAGCTTCAGCCTTCAGAGGGAAAGGTGCCTCTCCATGGTAGACTGTGTTACCAGACATAGTGTCCAGTAAGAGAGTACCCTAAAAACCATAGTCAGCACCTTATGTGGTGGGGGCAGCAATTTAGATCACAAAATCGTGGAAACACAGTCTGTTTTAAATCTTTACCAGTTTGTGGAAGAGAACTTTGCCTTCCACACAGCCTCAGCTCTACATGGATGCTTGCTTCCCTGGTACCTGAAAATTGTTGCCTGTGTTATTTCTTCTTTTTTTTTTTTTTTTTTCTTTTTCTCCCAGTCCTTTTTCAATTAGTGACTTACAGTATTCTGTTGCATGCTTTCAGGAAGTATCTTGACAGATTGTTTTAGCCTTTCTGGAAATAACAAGCTGCATGTAATTCAAAGGATTAGCAAATTAGAGCATCATAAGAATGAGTTACAGAAGTGACCTGTGTTCTCTAATGCTTGTTTTTTTGAACATAACGAATGTGACTTTCTTCAGGCAGTGAAGATATTCCTCAGTTTTGATCTTTGTACCATACAAAAATACTAGCTCCCTAACCAAGGAATGCTAATCAAGGGGAATTTTCAGGAGCAGGGTCTAGATTCGGTTGGGGAATTTCAGCTGACTTGATGACAATGGGATGATGGAGAGTGATAGAAGATTTTGGAGGGTAGAAATAAGGGAGCGCTGTGGGCCAGGCTGCAACCTCAGGCCTACAGGCAGCGCACACACATACACCGTTCTAGCAATCAGACACATCTTTCTTTCTTCAAAGATCTGGTACTGCTTAGAGGTAAGGCTGGAAAATGTATGTGAAACAGGTGGCAAGCTATTTATTATAGATTAAGTGCTGACAGTGTGCTCTGTGCTGTCAAAACATAAACCCATATTTCTTTCCCCATGGAGCTTCCTCCTAAATAAATAGACCAGTCAGACACAGAACTGTTCAGCACTGCACAGCAGCAGTTTATTAAAAAAGTGAAAAACTAAGCAAACAAACCAGTGTTCTCCACATAACAGACAAACACAGGATCAGAGGAGAATTGATACTTCAGATGGTTTTAATTGCTGGTTCTCAGCTGGTTTTCTGCCTGAACTAAGGCGTAGTTTAAATAAATAAAGAGTATGTGTGCAGATTGCATGAAATTATTTGATGTCTGTAATTCATTATTTTCAAGAGATTACCTTTCTTTAAATTAAGCCTCTTTTGAGATGAGATTTAAGATGTGTTTTTGCTGATTGAAAGGTAATATATCTTATGCTGTAGATGAAACCCAAATTTAGATAATCTAACTTTAACGGAGATAGTCTTCCAGATCTTTTTTTTCAATCAGCCACTGTAAGATTTAAATCCATGACGTAGCTGTGAAACTTTTTGAAAGTAGGTGACTTTTTAAGCCAACAGTTGAAAACTTAACAATATGCAGCTCCGTGCAGTGAAAATTGTATGACCTCAACTATGCCAAGAAGTGTTAACTTTCTTTTTAAAATGAGCCAACTCACAATTTGTACTGTTGCTGTCATGGGTCAGAGAGGAATGATACTGCAATGCCTGTGCATGGCAATACTGACTACAGTTTTATACATCAAAGTTAAGATCAGCCGCCTTCAGTTTTGAATCTTTTGTTACTAGGATTCACTTCTGTATTGCAGAAAATTGAATGCGGAATAGTACAATTTGACTTTGAATACGTACATCCCAAATACATGATCCTAATAGTTATGAAGATTGCTCATTATTTTCTTGAAAAGAAAAAGGCGGTGTTTATATATATAAATCATGTAGCAGTGCTGAGAAATTACTGTTATAAATCAGAGCTTGTAATTCTCCCATTATACACAGACATAGAAATAAAGGTGAAGAATCCTATATTTGATTCAGGGGGGTTAATTGTGTTTGGCCAGGAAAGGGGTTAAGATCCAACTAAAAGCCAGACAATTCTGAAAAAATACTAAATTTCTTTAGATTGGAGAAAAGCACTGCCTTTTCTAGAGCACCTGTAATCTCAGCTGATACAAGAATAGCTTTATGATGCCTTTTTCCTCCTTTGATACCTTGAAGGTGGCGTTGAACCCTCTTAATCCTATGCAAGCTCTTGCCTAGGTACAGTGTCTTCAGCTGATGTTTGCTGCCATCTACCTTTTTAATTATAAGGCTTAATGAGTTTGCCGGGAGTATGTTCATTTTGGCAAAACCAGCAGGTTGGCTGATGTGGGAGAGAGGGGGAAAACAGTAGTGTAGCTGTGCTGTGAGGTTGCTGCAGTAAAACCTGGACCTGCAAGAGAGCCCCAGCAGTTCCATTTCAACACCAGTCAAACCACCAAATGACTCTTTTTCCCAAAAAGTAACTGAAAGGGTCTGTTGTTGCCTCAGCTCCACAAAAAACTGCCTCAGCTCACTACAGAAGATTGTTGTCAAATGTGTTTTGCAGGACATTCCATAACTGCTTGGGTGGGGGGGGTGAGCTGCTGAATTCCTCCAATTTTCTTCTTAATGTTACTTTTTTTTTAGGCTGGTCCATTTAGAGTGCATTGTTGTTTGTTTTAAGTTGGCTCTTAACTGTCAGATTTTGTAAAGAATAAAAATTAAGGCAGCTCTTGTTTTCTATTTTTCAGCTGTTCGTTGGTCTCGGATTTCCATATGAAGGGCCAGCTCCTTTGGAGGCTATTGCTAATGGATGTGCTTTTCTAAATTTAAGATTTAACCCACCAAAAAGTAGCAAAAACACAGAGTTTTTTAAAGGCAAACCTACACTCCGTGAGGTAAGCTTTGTCAATCTTGATGATTTCTATATTGACAATGATTGTGGATTTCTTTCTAGTAACACAATGCAGGAAAAAATCAATGTTCACAGTTTATGGCAAAAGGTGTGCAACTATTGTTTTCTTTAGCCATCAGTGGGATTGTCAGATCTTATTTTTATAAGGTAATCAAAATTTTTCTGTTACGTTTTAACTGTTAAGTTTTATCTCTAGATTTGCCTATATGTACATTCTGCTTCTTATTACTGATAGCTCATAAACTGAAGTTTCACTTGAAAACCTGACCTTCTGCCCAGAAAGAGGTCATGTCATATGATACATGATGTGTCATTTGAAAGTGGTTTTATTTTGTTGAAGAAACAAACATTACCATGTGCTGTGCAGGAAGTAAACTGGCATTTAAGTAAATTATAAAAATAAAATTTGTGGGTGGTGGTGTGTGTTTTGGGATATTATGTTTTTTCTCAGAAAGGACCTGTTCAAGGCACTGTTAAGCTAAGCTCAATGGTCACACCCCACCATGTTTGTGGTTAAACACTGAAGACATTTGGAGAACTGGCTGTTTAGGAGAACAGGAAAACCAAACCTCTAAGGTTCGAATCAGCAAGTGTGTTTAGACTCAAGCAAGAGAAAAATGAGGCTAAGTAAACAAGCCTCTCATCCTGGTACTGACTTGGAATATTTTTCTTCAGTGTAGGTAAAATTCAACCTCTACCACTTGCATGTAGCAAGTGGTCATGTAGCCATTTCTGACAACACTTTTGTCTTGTGACCATGTCTTCTTCATAGGTGTATCACAGAATACCATAGAATCGTAGAATACCAGGTAAGAAGGGACCTCGAGGATCATCTGGTCCAATCTACATGTATATGCTTATTTTCTCTACATAATTATCTGAAGGGAAAGCTCTCAGGTTAACACTTAGATTATGTAAGAACTTTACAGAGCCATATTTCCCAATTCAAGTTACACTAGGGCTATATAAATTGCTTACTGAGCAGTGCCAAAGTTGATCAAAAAAAGACAGTTTCATATTTTAAAATAGGAACATAAGGTTCTTATGATTTTATGATCCAGACCTGTAATTGTCTTTCAGCTTGTTATTTGTTCAGCTTGTCCAGGACATGAGTTCAAACTCGTTCTCACAGCTTGCATCACTGACAAAGGCGGTAATAATAAGGGAGGAAAAATCTGTTTAAATTTTCTCCTTGGGCACAGCACCTTTCAAAGCTTTTCTTCTATGACTGTTCGACTGTTTGTCTCGGTTCCGGTTGTTCTGTGCCCAGACACTATAACTGGTGAGGCTCAGTAAATAATCTGGACCCACCTAACTCTTTAGTAGGAACTTTAGTGCTTGGAATGCTGTACTAAATGCCTCTGGCGTATGTCAGCACTAACAGAAATGCTGTGCACCTGACTTGCACAGAAAAATAATCCCTATTTACTGCTTAAGTAGAAAATAGTATAATGAACACTCGTCACAAATACTGCTGTGTTCACATGCTCTGCTGACCTATGCTATGAGTAACCTTTTCTCTTAACTGGTTTTCACAACTGCGTTTAGATCCAATTGCCAGTAATCCATCTGCTGGTTCTTTGGGATTAATAAAATTCTTAAATCCTTCTCTCATTTTTTTTTCAAGTGTTAAAAGAGAACAAAAAAAGCATGTGTAGTTCTGCAAGTTGGTTATCCAGATGAATTTGAAGATAAAGTCTGTGTTTAGCACTTTCGTAAAGTAACCACTGCAAGTCGCTACCTCCATCTTGTTTTAGGCAGAATTTATTGGGCATTGGGGAGTTAATTATTTCCCCTCTCCCCCCAAGATGAGGTCCTGTAGTGAAGACTCTGTACAAAAACTGGAAATTGTAATTTGCATTTTAGATCAGCAGTTGTTTTGTCTTAGGACATGATTTTGCTGAAGGAAAAAGGCAGGGAAAAAAGAAGAAAAAGTCACCTTCAAGCAGCTTCGTTTGTACCAGTATTTGACCAATATTTCTTCTCCATTCCAACTCACGCTCCCCAAAAGAAAGAAGACATTGTACGATAAATCTAGTTGAAATGTGTTCTTGGTGGGTGTCATTTCTTTCATTTCCTGCTTTGAGGAAGGAAGGAAGGAAAAAAAAAAAATAATCTGAAATTCTGAAATTAGAATTAATTCCAAATCTCTTTTATAAGAATTCTTTGAGATTTTAAATTAGAGAGGGAGTATCTCTGGAATATCTAAATCATTAAGCCTTGGCTAATTAAAGCATTTCAGCATTAGGAAATAGTCTTAATATTTTTGGTGAGTCTAGATGCAGAATAACTGGTGCAATAAAAATATGTTACTAGTTACTCTTAATACTTAAAACAGCTACTAGTCTGAGAAGTTCAGTTGTTTGTCTTCCAGATCAGATCTGGCTGGAATTCTGCTCTCTCTTTGTATGAAATGGTAGAGAAAAAGTGGTCTAAGGCATAATTCCTAAAGCTTTATGGAATTTAAAACAGTGGGTTTTGTTCATATTTTTAAAGGTGCAGTAAAAGGTTTTTATTGAGAGCAATATGACTGTAGCTTCAGCCATCTGAAGTCCAGACATAAATGCCCTGGGAACTCAGTCTTGGTAACCCAAACACTTTGGGTCTTTGGACTGTCTGGAGGAATTTAAAATATGCCGATGGGAGCACGGTCCAGTGAGCTGCAAGTGAATGTGGGCAGCTATGGAAGCTGTCTGTGTGCTGGAGCATCCTGAGTTACTGCCCAGCACCTGCAGTCTTCCAGCCAGGTCCATGGACTCTCACCACCACACTGCCCTGCAGCCAAAGGTGTAACCTGCACAGAGCCCCTCGGAGCATTGGTCTCAGAGCACAGAATTATGCTAGCTGATCCCATGTCAAACTCTAAGACTGGCTTCTCTTGTCCACAAGCAAATTGCAATAGGCAACATTTTTTTTAAAGTTCTTCCTTACATTCACTTGAGGAAGATATCAAGTACTGTCTATGCCCAGTGCAGAAGGTTCTTTCCAACAGACTGTCTCCTACTTCACATCTTTTGCACTGTCTAGATTTTTCTTCATATCATGCATAAAGATGCAACCGTATAAAGATTGTCTACGAATAATCTGTCCTGTAGGGTGTGGGGGTTTGTATTTTTTTGAGAAGCAATTGCCTTCTGAGGCTCGTGTGAAACACTCCCCTCTCTTCTCCAGCTTTTGCCTCCTCTCAGTGTGTTCATTCGCATGTTCTCACTCCTGTCACAAAAATTTTGGTGCCATCCTGCGAGTTCTGAAAGCAATCTCTGGTACTTTTCTTAGTTATCTACTTGGGTATTTTTTGAATTTGTTTTCTCACAGAGTGGTGAGTAAAATATTTACAAGTTAACACTCTTACTGAGGTCAAAGTACTCTTGCACTATCATCAGCGCAAGTCAGAATTCATCTTCAATGATAGAAATGATCCTTTATTCTCTACGACTCACAGAATCTTGGAAATGGTTGAAATTTGAAGAAGAGACAGGGTGAGGACATTGTCTGAAGGTGAGGCAGGGTGAGGATGACATCTCTTGAAGCCAGTCAGGCAGGTCTAACCAGGACTGCTAGCAATTACGGGTTATGAAAACAGTTGCTCTATGAATGAGCTCTGGGGAGAAAGGGTCACATTGTAAGCATAATTTCAGTAAGCATCAATTCTTTTGTGATGTGGGTCATTATGAGGATCAAAGCCACAAATTAGAGGGGCACAAATGTTACTTGTGATCTTAGTTATCTGATCTTCAGTTTTCTAGCTAAATTCACTCTCTAAATTTAAATGAGGAAAATCTGAAAGATAACTCAGAAGGAATGGTGCTGTTAGATTCTGGCTGAATACTTGTGTTATCCTAGGAGATTTTATCCAAAAGGTGAGAGGGAAGGACATCTTGACACACTGATTTTTACCAGTATCGTTTCTTCCTTTCAGTTGACATCTCAGCATCCCTATGCTGAAGTTTACATTGGGAAGCCCCATGTGTGGACTGTAGACATCAACGATCTTTCTGAAGTTGAGAAAGCTGTGAAATCAATTTTGAATCAAAAGGTGAGAAATGTATCCTCGGTTTGTCATCAGCACTTAAGGGTGCATTGTGTACAACATGTTGAGTGCGCCTTAGTCAATTAGAGTGCTGTAATTTGGTAGGATATTGGGCGGAGAAAAATGTTATTATGTATCTGTGATATGTGGTTATCATAGTTTGATTTAGTAGTGGGTATGTCAGGTTTTTACCTGAAAAAATTAGTATGAATGAATTTTACAGCAATGTGAATTTCATACATAAAAGATACAACAATCTGTGTTTTCTGTGCATTCGGTGAGGAAGTTTCCTTGCTGTTTCTTAGGGCATTGTAGTCTGTCCAAATACATGGTCAATTCTTTTGGCTGATTTTGTAGCTTTGACATAGCTGCCGCTGAGGCAGTTGTGAACTTACGGTGTGGAATTGTAATGAGGGCGCTTCAAGGGCAGGGTGTGTGTGGGGGGAAGTTTGAAGTAATTTTCAAAGGTACCACATTCCTTTTTTGTCTTAATGTTTCATTTTTCACTTCAACTCCAGAACTGAAACTTAGTTGAAACAGGAGCCCTGAAATCCCTTAGGGTCTCAGGCTAGCTTTGCATGTATTACTTTGCAGTATACCATGAGTTTCCGTAAAATAATCACTGACAACTTTTATTGCCTTTACAACAAGAAAAGATCAGCTTAAACTGCTGATGGTTTTGCAAAATTGTGATTTTTTTAATGAGTTTATTTGGTTTTATTGTTGCTGCTTAGGCTGGAGTGTAGCATTTGGAGTACAAGCTGCTACCACGAAGCACACCACAAAGCTCATTTAAAGAAAAAACCCTCTAACACACTGTATTTCCACAGATTGACCCTTATTTGCCCTATGAATTTACGTGTGAGGGAATGCTTCAGAGGATGAATGCATTTATTGAAAGACAGGTATGAACTTTTATTGTGGATGACTTTCGTTTTATGTTGGAAAGGGAGAACTCTCTCAATTTTAAAGCGTTCTTGCTGTTCAAGTAGAAACAGTAGCTGTGCAGACCTTGGCATTAAATCAAAGCAGAAAGGCAAACTAATTTTGCAGTGTATATGTGACTTCTTTAACTGTGTACACACAGAAAAAATGTTCAATCGTGAGATATCACATAAATGTAGAGATACATTTGTTGTAGAATTGCACTTAGGCTAAAGCCTCTGGGCAGATTTTTCAAGTATTTAGTTTCAATTGATGAAGTTTTAAATGGTTTGGAAGCCAGTTACTTAAAGGACTTTTGGTTCTCGTGCATTACCACCAGCTGAGAGCAGCAGAAGACACTGAATTATAATAATAAATTGCATAGATTTCTTTGGGATCCTGATTTCTAGACACTGTGTGTTTGCTTGGACTTCTGCCCAAGGCCAGATCTGCTGCAGCGCTGGCTCTGCCTTTTGTTCTGGCTGCTGCAGAAGAGATAGGAACAAGCTTTATCTCTGATATGCCAATTAATTGCCAGGATTTCTTTAAAATGAAATCACTGGACATGCTTCTGTATCTGTATTTCTGAAAATGGATGATATTAAATACAGTAATAAAGAATTCAGGTCAGAAATGTAGTTAACATAACATAGCTATTTCCAGTTTCCTGACAATAAGCGCTTTAAGCTTTTCACTGCAGTGTTGGTGACACAGCTTGAAAAGTATCTCTGCTTCTTTTGATTCTTCTACTCGAGTTAGCTATAATTGTTAGGTTTTGTCAATACAGGAGGAAGTGGAGCTCAGTGTAAAGGAGAAAAGGAGACAATCTAGAGATAGTGCTTGTGGGGCAAACCCATTTCTCCTCTCTGGACCTCCTCCAAGGGCCGAGCCCTGGCCTGTACTGCCTGCTTCTCAGAAATAAATAGAGCATTGTAATTTTGTTCATTGCTTTGACTGATTGTCAAAAGCCATTACTGTTTCACAGCCCCCAGCATGCTCAAGCGTCATCATTAGCTGCATGTGCTTAGCACTGTGCCTGATTAACAATGTCACATAAAGCAAAAACAAAGGTTGAGAACTTATTTTGAAGAGCTTTCAGTGGGAGGGAGGCAGGACAGAGGAAGCAGCGCAAGCTTGGAACAGGAACAAAGGTGCATGGAATTGGGCTAGTTCAGAGGTTCTGGAGTGCATTAACTACAAGAATGTGGTCTTCTGGGATGTTTGAATGTGAAGAGGATGGGGCTAGATACAGTCACCCACAAGTCACCATATGGGACAGTGAAACTCTAGGATTTAAAGGAGTTGTCTGGAGTTCCCCTTTTGGGGCCTTGGCTCAGGATCAGGAGGGAGGACAGTGTTCGCAAGAAAGGTTTAGTGAATTCCCCAAGTCTTCAGGCAGCTAAGTGGAAGGTTTTTAGGGTCTGAAGCAAGAGAACTACTGTGAGCTGTGCTTTCGTTTAGCAGTGCACCACTCCTTCCTGACAGTGCACTGCCTTTGCCAGTGGCCCTGCATGGCTGTTGAGTGCATCTGTGCTATCTGCTGAATCCTTCCCTTGATCCTGTTTGCTCTGTGGCTGTACAAACAGTTGTGTCAGCTCTTCGAAGTGGTAGCATAGGGTGGGAGCCGAAGGGTGGGACTGCTGAAGTTGGCCCTGCCATCAAAGGAGCAGCCAAGCAACTGCAGCCGAAGCAGCTGTGGGATTACTTGTTGCAAACCTGGGAGCTGCTTGATGAAGCAGGCTGAGCTGAGGCAACTAATATGGTGACTTTGAAAGATGTGGTCAAGTGTAGTATTAGTTAAACCAGCAGAAAATGGTTTTGGCAGGGCTCTACTAGGTTAGCAAATTGATTTGGCTCAGCAGAGGGTCAGTTGAGCACCAGCGCATGGCGGAGAGAGTGGAGCAAGGACATTCCTCCAAGAGCAAGAAAAGCCAAAGGGAGAATACCTCCTTTGATGGCAGGGCTAAACCTGTCTTACCTTGAAGTTGTGGTGATAGGTAAATTAAGCATAAATGCAGTCTCTTGTGAAGCTTAGCCTTCTGGTTTAAATACCATCTTTTCTTTATTTCATCCTTATGCATGTGGGGTTGTGTGGCAAGGTAGACTGGAGTGAAGATACCAAAATCAGGTTGGTTTTGGTGGCTGATAGCAAAACTAACCAAAGGCAGCAAACTAGCACAGCCTTGTGTGCTAGCAGCTGTGAAGGTGATGTACTGTGAGACATGCTTCAAGGTGGTGTAAGCTGAGGGGAAGGCTTCCCACCAAGCTAAGGACTGGCAAGGGGAGCCTGTGCCCAGTTTGGGGGAAGAATTTTCAGCAAAGAGATGTTTAAACCTGAAGCCCTCAGCAAATGGTGAAGCCTCACAAGTGATTCACTTCGAAAAGCTTTGTCTTCTGCCTGCATTAGCTCTGAATCCAATCCAATAGTACAGTGTTATATTGTATGTATTACATTACTATATATTACAGTATTGTATAATATATATATTACAGTACTGTATTGGATTTTGAAAGTATATAGATTTTTTTCCTGCATCTAGTATTTTTAATACTGATTTATGAAAGGACAGAATAAGCAGGCAATGACCTTTTGAAACAACCTCGTTAAAAAGTGCCTCCAGCTATCTATTACTAACCTGTTTTTTCAGATGCTGTTAAAATTATTCTGCCATAAATATACCCTAAAATGATAATTTATTTCTTTTTTTCCCAAATATGGCATGAGAAAATGGCTTAGAGCTGCATTAGGGGTTCATTAGCTGCATTCAGAAGTTCATTATTGACAGAGTGGTCAACCACTGGAACAAACTCCCCAGGAAAGCGGTCATGGCCCCAGGCCTGTCAGTGTTCAAGAAGCGTTTGAACAGTGCTCTTAGATATATGGTATAACTTTTAGATTGCCCTGTGTGGATTCCAGAGTTGGCCCCTGATCCTTTCCGCATGGCTCTCCACATGGGCCACTTGAGACATTTCTCACCTACGAGGTAATAGGCTTCTGGAATTCTCCTACCAGAACTTCCTCCTGATCCCTGTGCGAAGTATCACTTAGAAAATATATAACTAAGGAAATAGCTCTGCTAGCACCGAGTTAGTGAAACAGGAATCACTGAGAAAGCCAAAATGGGTTCTGTGTGTGGAAACAGAGACTAGCTAGAGTTGTTTATGATAAATTAAAAATGGTGAAACTAGGGAAGAAGCTTCTTTGAGAAGAATGATAGTACCACATTTCAAGTAGCTATAAAAGGTGACAATTCCCTCATGCTAAAATAAAAATGTTCTTTTTAAATGTGCTTAAATTAATGATTTTGATACAACCACAAGAGCTGCAAAATGAGTGTTTGGGTGATAAAAACTACTAATTTTACTAATGGGAAAAATTACTGTCAAGAGACTGGATACATCCTAATAAAATATGATCTGTCACTGCAGGATTTTTGTCATGGGCAAGTGATGTGGCCTCCATTAAGTGCCCTTCAAGTAAAAATTGCTGAACCTGGAAAATCCTGTAAACAAGTTTGTCAGGAAAGCCAGCTCATCTGTGAGCCTTCCTTCTTTCAGCATCTCAACAAGGACAAAGCTCTACTTAGGTAAGTACTGCAAAGCACAAACATACTACTTGGTCTTGTTTTATTGCACTGGGTTTTGCCACACATGATGTTTAGTGTACAAATTCTGTGAGAAGGGAAGGTGGGGAGAGGAGTGCTGGCTGGCTGGCAACAGCAAGCTCTGAGGTTAGCTCTCAGTCCTTCATAGCAGTGGATGGTAGAAGCTATTGCTGTGCTGAGAGTGCCATTCCACATAGCATGTGTTTTTGCAGTGAGACAGTACCAAGGCCAAAAATTTACATCTCTTCCTTCCCCCCTATCTCTGTGTGTGCACACTGTGCGGTGCCCTTTGATGTTGGGTTTTCTGCACTAAGTAAGACGCTTGTGCCGCAGGGATCCCAGATGCCAGGACTATAATTGGGTTTGGATGGACCTGGTGCAGCCCTGGCTGAGCAGGTGCACTATGCTACAAGTTTTGCCATATCCTTCTGAGAGACAGTGAACTTACATGACTCTGAATGCTAATCCTAGTTGTGCTCAGTCAGCTGGGTCAGAAATTAAATGCATTTTGTTGCAGTAAATAGAACTCAGTACATACTGTGTGATTTCTGCTGGTTGTTTACATGATTTTAAATATAGCACTTATAAAGCATTGCTTTTATTTATTAAGCTTCCTCTTTGGTCATGATTAACATCCATATTGAAGCATCTATGTTCACTGGCATTTAGCAGTTACTGTTTCTGCAAACCTTTTGTTGGTATTGTCCTACATAAAGAACTGCAAACCCTTGTACATGAAAGGTAGTGTCAATTTCTGAAGCTTAGCAGCTATGCATTAAGGAAATTAATGCTGCTTTCAGGTGCTGCCTCTTTAGGAATATGTCTGTGTTCCTTTCAGAATGAAAACAAAGCACTCAAAGCTGGGCTCTAACCAATGGCTGCTAGGGAATCTGCTTTCTAGGTTTTCTGTCTCCACTTTTTGCTAAATTAAATTCTAGAATGTTTTTATTTTTATATTTTATTTGAAAAATTGTAATTCCCAGTGGAATTCAGATGCAGCTCATAGAAAAGTTTTGTCAGGCTTCCTTTCTAGCTGTCTAGACAACATTATAATTCTGTGGAAAAAAAACCTGTTAAATGCTGAAAGCTACCAGTGTTTCGAGAATAAGTGAAAAACAAACCCCCATTGGAAATGCTACCCTCGTGCTTAAGCTTTGTGGTCAGAAAAAAGCAACTGGAATTTTAATGTTTTCAGCTACCCTGCACTAGCTGGCTCCCCGGAGCAGCAGGTCCCACACTGACCAGCTTCTGCTGCACAGCAGCATCGCCTCATCTTCATAGTTTGGCTGAGCTACCTCACCTCAAGCTGTCCAGGGCTGCCTAGCATGGTGGGGCTTGCCTGCAGGACTTCCCTGCTGAAATCGATGAGGGTATCTCCCAATTTCATATTCTTTGGTTTTGTCTTACTAGAAATCCATGGTGTATTTTAAGTACTGTACTCTGGGGAATAGTCAAAAGCATTTTTTTCCTTTTTAACGTGTTTCATTAGTCTTTAGAAAAGCAGCAAAGGCTGTACTGCCCTCTGCAGAGGGAATCCGTGCAAGCAGAAAAAAATGAGTTGTGTTCTGGAAATCTGCAACTCTAAGTGTACTTGATTTAGGATTTAATATAGCATTTTATTTTTGTTTTAGCAACAAAGGATGAAAACTGTACTGAACTCCTGTAAACTCCACAGTGATTTAGGTAATTTGCTTTGCTTTTTAGGCATAATATCGAATGTCTCACCATGGAGTCCGCAAATGATATTCTGGTCCCCTCTTTTGATGGAAGAAGGAAGCACTGTGTTTTCCAGGGTGATCTCTTATTGTTCAGCTGTGCCGGATCCCACCCCACCCACAGAAGAATCTGCCCGTGCAGAGACTATATTAAGGGGCAGGTTGCGCTTTGTAAAGATTGCCTATAGCAGCAGCGGAGCTTCTTTTGAGTTGAGGACAAAATGTAAGTAGTTTTGAGAGGAGCTACTTATTACTTCCTGCACTTTTGTCCAGGTTTTTTGCTGCAGGCAGAGCTATCATTGCTGGGCAGAATCATCTACTAAGAGAGGAGGGATTCATTACAAACAGCTAACTGATCTTTTTTTCCTATAAGAACATTGCAGTGCAACTCTTCAGATTCCTTCATGTGGCTGCGAAGAGAAAGGAGTTTCATATTCTACAGTGATTTGAAGATGACTGCACAGAATAGTTTGTAGAAAATTCCCAGACCCATCAAACTTCTTTTTTGTTGTGGTTGTTTGGGTGAAGTGTTTTCTATTTTTGTAATGAGTTAGGCCATCCCCCATCATGGTTAGCTAAAGGATCTCAACTTCATTCCAGTAGAAAATTGAGAGAAGCGTGCTTGACAGCAGGGGTACGGGGGCAGGAGGACTGATGTTTTATTCTAAGTGGGTACTGCTTGTAGTGTGAACAGCTATGAAGTTGTTTACTTCACAAGAACTTGGACTCATTACTCTGTACCCTGTTCTTGGGTTAGCTGGGCCCGGTTCCTTTTTTTTTTCTTTTCCTTTTTTTAATCTTTGTACACAACAAGGCATTGTCTGCATCAGAGCTGCTGCAGCAGAGCAGTCTAACCCGAGTATCATGAATGAGCAAACAAGCAGTTGCCAGCATTTGACACATCTCGGTGACTTGACAACTGACTACAGTTGTGGCATTCCTCAGTGTGGAAAAGCTACACAAACATACTGCCATTTTGGGAATGGACTCGTCACAGTTTACTGGTCCCATTTAGAGAGTAATCCTTGGAGTTTGCCCATGCTTCTATTATAGTCTGTCTCGTAGAAATACTGTGTGAAGCAAAAAGTATTCAGCATCATTGGAGCAATATTATCGTTAGAGCCTCAGTCTGCTATGGCTTCCAGTAGTTAAAGTGTTGCTGAATGACATAGAAAGGTTAAACTAAGCTAACTATAATTATTGTATGGTAGAAATGTAAAATGTCTTCATAACTAGCTAGGTTTTAAAGAGAAATCTTTTCTGAAGATCAAGTAAGAGGAGACAAACAACTGCTAAGAAAAGCATTGATCAGTCTCATGGGTTCTTTGTTTTTCTGGTTTGGGGGGTGTTTCTGGTTTGTTGGGGTTTTTTTTTCTTTCTTTTTTTTTTAAGCAGGCACACCAGTTACAAATTTAGAATAAAGAAATTCAAATCAAACTTCATTTGTTTTAGAGCAGCAAGTTAACTCTTCTGAACTGTCATGGTTCATAGAGGTAATTTTTGTTACTTTCAGCAGAAGGTGGCATGCTTGACAGCACCATTTGTAGTCAGGAAATTATATGCTAAGATTAGAGAGAAACAAACCTGCAGTGTATTTTGAAAGCAGTCATAGTCTGCAGGTTTACAATTTGGACATGCTTTGACCATGCAGGAGAAAAACTTCATATCAATGTGAAGGGGCTTTCCATAAAGATCAACAAGCATAACCAGGTAATAATGACAAGCATGGATACTTTGAATTTTCCTTTCTTCGATGTATCTGGTTGGTTCAGATTTTTCTTGTAACCAGCATTCATTACCTGTGTATAAATATCAATGTATCTCTTGATCTACCAAAGACCAAGCAAGGAAAATGCTCTTTCATTGCGGATAAATTCTCCAGACAAGAGAACAGAACAGTATATGTATTTAAATTTTCAATTTAAAAGCATTGAATTAGCTTTTCGAGCTTTTTCTTTCCTGTGTCAGCAGTTTCCCTGTTACACCCCGTAACATTGCTGTGGACTACACAGTAGCTTAATCCTGAGAGACTGTCGAGTATCCAAAAAGGATATGTGGGAGCTGGTGAAGAGCAGGGTCACCCATAACTGGGTTGTGCTGATGATAAAATCTGCTGGGTTTTTTGAGTCATTTTCCAGAAACAGAACAGCTGGTTCTATAATGGGTAGCAAACTTTGTGAATGAAAAGAAAACAAACAAGTACAGAAATCCTTACTGTTACCATAGCTCAGCATTTGCTTCAGTCAGCACAAATGTCATATGCACTAGTTTTAATACCCTAGTAAAGCTGGGGGAGGAGAATTGGAAATCAGTCTGAACAGGTGCAACAATTCACTTTGTATTTATATAAAATACTCCCCACATACCTGTGCATATTTGTGCAACTGGAACATCCGGAGTATCACAGTATATATATGGTGCTGAAAGAAAAGGCAGCAGCAGAACTTGCCTTTACCAGTTCAGCCTGAGGTTCTTCAGGCAGGAATTTAGTTTGGAATGAGAGAGCACCGAAGTATGTCGGGAGCAAAGAGTCGTAGGTTCACACTTAAAGAATGCAAGACCCTTAGTTTTTGCTGTAGTGTGATTCTTTGCTGTAAATACATACATGCTTGTTTCCCACACACACACTGTATGGTTCACATGGCCTACTGCATTTTGTTTTTCCTCTAAACCTTTAAAGATGGAAGGGTTTGTGTATTTTTAAGATTTTCTGGTCTTGTGCTTTGCTTAGTGCTACATTTGCCTTTACCACAGCAGGGAGAGTCTGTTGTAAGCTGTTTTTTTCATGCTGTAGCACTGTTTCTAATCTACTAAAGTGAATTACTGTGTACTGGCAAAAAGGAAATGGCAAGCATCAATGCCTCTTGTATTTCAGCTAGGGACAGAGTACCTAAACTGGCTTCAGAATCGGTTGGGTCTCATCCTATTTCCACTGGAATCTATAGAGAAGACTCATTAATCTTAAAAAAGAATCAAGACCTGTAATTTGATAGGGCTCTATTAATAATTTTAAACTCTCTTTTCAGCAAAAGTGTTGCTTTTCTGAAGACTGCTTCGGTCTAAATTTCTGTAAGAGGAGACTATCCTATGAGAATTGTAAGCACATAAACTTTGTAAACAGCACTGGCTAAGCCTGATACAGCACTCCCCCATCACACACCACAGTGTTTGTTCACACATTGATGAGCACTCAGGTGTATCCATGTCAGACTATATAAAAGTTTGAATTATTTACTAAACTGTATAATATATATCCACTTTTCGGGATAGAGGGCAGCCTACTGTCTGAGTTCTGTATCTATTTTCATTCCTAATTAAAGAATTAGGTGTAGTCCAATTCTTGCACTTAAGGATATTACAGATGGGACTGTGCTGCTGTTTTTCAGTCAGACAGTAAAGCTTGCAGCTTCCTTTCCTCAGAAATCAGGTTCTTGCATGACTTGCATTTGAATTTATTGATCAGTGATTGAGGGGAAAAAAATGTCAAAAGTTGAATATAAAACCATTTTCCAAGCTTTTAAACATATCTCTCATATCAAGACATCCTTTGTTTTAAAATCTTGTATTTTTGTATGTGACCTGAGTTGTTTTCAAAAATCTTGTTCCTATGAGATTAGAAAACTTGAGAGAAGCATTTACATATTTATTAAAATTGACAGAAAAGGCTTGCCTTCGAAGGGTGAAGTTAGTAAATACACACTGTTTGAAAATGCCAATAAAAACCTCATTTATTTCATATATGCAAGTTGATTTGCACATGTATAAATAGAGTTGGTTTTTGCCTTTTTTTTTTGCATAGTTTCTGTGTTTCTTTTTATAATTTATAGTTGCATCAGTGTGTTAGCTTGTTTATATCAGATTATGTTTCTCCTACAAATATTTAATATTTATGTGCCTTTTACTTTCTTTGGGGTTTGGATGAGTGTTTGGAATATGGATGCTGTCTGAACAAGTATAATGGAACACTAATGACAGGTAAAAATAGTGCTTGATGACTTTACAACTTAGTGGTATGAATTCAGAATGTTTTTAAGTAGTGGAGAAATCTGTTCTAGAAGCATTAGGTAAGGGTTAATAAGATAAAAGATAGTATAACTTTACTAATTCTTGCTAAATGTCGCTTCAGCAAGCAGAAGTCCCTTTATTATGTAATTTGACATGAGAGCTCCTGCTGGGATGGGTTGTCTGTTTAATGACCAGAGAGCAAGCTGAAGCTGTTACATTCCCCTAGGAGACACTGCTAACATAAAACATCTAGAAACAGCCATATCTGATTTGATCAGAAGGAAAACTGAAGATCCACATTAAAGTGCTGGAGGTATTGGGGTTTTTTGGGTAAAGACATGGAAATGCATGGGGCGATTCCTGGTGCTATCAGAACACAGTCGTTTTGTGATACAGCTCTTAGTGCAGAGGGAACTCTGGATATTCTGCTTGTTGCAGATGGTTTTCTTTTTACTACTACTACTTTTCTGCAAGAAGAGTGTCTTGTACAGTAACTGCTGCTCAGGTTTCAGTTGACGAGGCTATGGAGGGACCCAGGACTCAGTGTCTTCCCCATTCAGCTTTGCTCCCAACTGCCTGTGCCAGCTTTTATAACTTGCTTAGTGATGAGCATTCAGAATTGCTGAGAGTTTCTGTTGGCATCAGCCACAGATCATGTTGTTAGCTGATGGCTTCTCTCCTCACTTAATCACGCTGTACTACTGTCCTTTATAATGCTAGTCAAAGTCCCTGATTTATCCTTGACAGGAAAGACATGCCCTTCCCTTGCAAAAGTGAGTGGCCCATCTAAATTACAAAGATGATTTATGAGTGTGCAGCACTTCTCATGTAAACAAAATCCAAATTGCTTTCTCAGGTGTTTGTTCTGCTCATGGTGCATTTCAGGATCAGATTTTGCTAGTAAAATAAATTAAATGGCATGGATCTGGCTGGATAGAATCTCATCCAGGTCTAATTAACTTCATGACTCCCACTGGTGGCTTCAGTGATAGCAGAACTCCTCCATTAATTTTTCTTCAAATTAAAAAAGCATCTCTCCCTTTTTAATACAAACCAGTGTATCTTACAAGACCAAATACTTGCAGTTTCTGTTGTGTGCATATCAGCAGCCAGTTTTGTTTGCTGTTGCAGCATGTGTCATTTCTAAGTTGATGTTACTTATTGTTAAAGTATCAGGTGAAAACCTGGTTAAATAGCTGTTCAGTGCACAGTTCGGAGGCGGGGAGTGGGTGTTTGTGGTATTTGTTGTTTTGTTATTTGTTTATTTTTAAAGAGCCTTTCCAATTTCACAGGCTGTTTTCTGGGGGTGCTAACGTTTTGGCATGGCTATTTCTTTGGGACGTTCATGTTACAGCTGCTATGCCTTTAACTTTTTGACTTGTGATCTCTTTCCATTTGTAGTTTTCCTGTGGTCCCAGTTTCTGAGATTGCTGTAAAGTTGAGGGGAGTAACACCCTGACAGGCATGTGCTTTTGTTCAGGCTGAAAAGGCCAGGGACAGACACGACTGCATTGAGATACGCTTTAATACTATTGCTGTAAATGTAACATCAAAATATGCCAGTTTATGGACAGTGACTTAAATCCCATCTTCATATTTTTAAGCAGATCTAGAGGGTTTTTTAAAACGAGTTTGTAATTTCCGATTATATTTAAATGGAATGTGTAAAGACCAGACGCTGTGTATCCAGTGTGAAATGTTTACTGTGGGAATGTGTTGAAAATACTAGCAGCTGAACCCCAGAAGGCCTCAGGTGGGAGGCATCATTCACGTTCTTTCTTCCAGGGAAAAACAACAAAGTGCAACTGTTGCCAATGTATCTTTTAGGTGTAATCCTTTGCATTTTCATGCAGTTCTGACCGTACGACAGCATGTTCAAGTTCAGCAGACCTCTCTCAACAGCACTTAGCCACTTGTTTATTAAATGGGTCAATAAAATCAGGTCCTCAAAGTTTCAATAAAATGAGTAGTAACTCCACCTTCCACACACAGAAACTGCTTTAGGAAAATTCAGGTAACACCCTTCTCTCTGGGGGGTCTGGGGCAGGTACCGTTTAACTTTCGTGGATAAAGTATGGGAGCAGAATTTGTCACCTTGTGTAGGGACCCACAGAGCTGAAGTACCACAGAACTTGCTGTTCTCACGTTTTACAGCATGATAACATGCAGCTCCTCTTCTGTATGGGAAAATCCATCTGTATTGCACTGTGCTGTCGTGCCTGCAAATACCAGCCCTTGGCCAGTGCTGCTCCAGTTGGGGCCAGCTTGGTCCTGCAGGAGGCAGCAAAATCCTTGGCTTTAAGGAGAGCATGTAAATAAGGCTATGGCGTTTATGGAGCCATCCGTGCACTTGGCAAAAGGCATGCAACACATCCTGGCTTGGATTCCAGCAGCTGCAACGTAGTTCAAGGTATCAAATAGGAACACAATAAATCAAGTTAAATTGCTGTGTGAAGGCAGTTAATTTTAATAAGGTTATATCCACAACTAATTTGTTACATTCATTAATGGGTCTGTTGCAGTAGAGTGACAGCGAAGACCTTTTTTTAAGAGGCTGTGGGTTTATTTGGGTTTTGCAGAGGAATACAGCAGAGGAGGAGGAAATGGCAGGTTTTACCAAAGGAAACAATGAGTAAATTTCATCAGAAAAGTTACCCTGAAGATTCTAAGAGAGTGAAAAGAAAAATATAAGGGAATATTTACAAAGCTAACTTGAGCCTGGAGAAGTTGATCCCCTGAGGTTGCTCAGCTGAGGGCTGCAGAGGGAAAGAGGAGGGCAGAGGACAGTTTGAGAGTTTGAGGCAGCTCTTTCTGGTCTGGATAATTCCCTGGAGGAAACTTTCTCTCTCCATGGGTGAAGGTTCAGAATCTGAATAATCTCTGCAGCACTGTAAATTAGGATAAAAAAAAAAACAAAACACCAGCTACTGAAATCTGTAAAAAATAAAAGATTGCTGCTTTTTGCATACGATGATCTGGAGACAGTGTTTTTATATGTACATGAGAACTTCAGGGTCAGGCCAGCGCTATGTGTGTTTGGTTTAAGTTCTCTCCTGAAAGGTTGATTCTGTGTTTTATTTAAATGATGGTGTTCCAGTATATTACATTCAAGCTGTTTAATTCAGAAAGAACAGAACACAGTGGTTCAGATACCGTCATGTTCCTGGGGTTCAATAGGATGGGAAGGTTTTAATTTACTTTTTTTTTCTAGAACAGTAAATGTCTGTACTTTAACGGCATAGAAAAATGCTTTGTTTTCACTGTTGTAGAAAAAAACTAGGGAGAACTTTATTTTTCAATAAACCTTTCTCTTGTGTGATTTGGATTGGTGATTGCTTTGTGCTTAAATGGGAAGTCTGTGAGCTGCCAATTGATCAAAAATTGCATTTGTGTGGCTTGTCCTTGCAATTCTGCAGCCAGGCGTTTGTGTTGGTGGCTGACGCTTGTGACCTTGGCCATAAGGACAACAGGTAAGTGATTGTCTTTTTGCTTTAAACCCACGTAGCATAATGGATACATTCAGGATTCCTTGTAGGGGGAAGATTTGTCACAGCAGTAGGTAGCAGTTCTTGGTTTTCTAGAGATTTCCAGCACCCAAGAAAGACTGTGGAATTGCCCATTGATGCACAGATATACAAGACTAACTGGTGTAATACACCATAGAGTTCAAAAATAAAAGTTATGTTGTGGTAAAATAACATCTTTAGAGGGTGTTGTCTTTCAAGATCCAAGTTTAAATGCAAAAGGCTTGGATGGCTTACGAAATACTTGCATATGAGACGCGTGTTCAAGCATGAAACTTGGGACTCCATGTCTGCCTTCCTTCAGCCGGCATCACTCCTGCAGCAGGTTGAGGTTCCAGCAGCTGGAGCCATCAACTGAGAGGGGCCCTGGAAGATCTGTCCACCAAAATCATCCAAGAGATGGTAATTTGTGCCTGGGGGGAGTGGAGCAGGTGTTCAGTGCACTTGAAAAGTGCTGCCTTAAATCACCTTGAAGGTTGCAAGCACATCTATCAGAAAAGATGTACGATAGAAGTGTCCAGTGAAGCTCCTTACAGGGCACTGCCAGGTTACTTCACTGTGCCAATTCTGCCAAAAGGCTCTTTCTCCCGCCTCAGTTTTTGCTACCTCGCTACCTCAGCTGAGCCTGAGGGAAGGGTTTGCTGTTGTCAGCTTCTGCTAGCAATGGTGAGAGGTTCTGGGGGTAACAGAACAATTAACGTGGGAGCAGTATGCAGTAGTAAAACAAACAGTAAAATAACCAAACCAGCCAAAAACCAAAATGAAGACTGGCTCTTTTTTGTCTATTTAAAAAATGTCAGTTTGTAGCACAGTTGCTATCTACTTCTAAAACTACACTGGAGAGAAGCAACTGCTCGCTTCCTCCAATGCCTCTTCCCAAGTTTATTGTGTGGAGGTTTGTTTTTTTAAATGTGGCCACACATAACTGAGACATGTAAAATCTGAATGGAACAGAAGCCGGTAACTATCAACTTGGGATCTTTTTTATTTTCCCTGCCCCAGTTGATGACACACCAACACTGGTAAAGTAATAGTGTAAATAACAGGGTCAGACTGAAGCGGGAAGGTACAGTGTCTGCAGGTTGGGAGGATGTTTTTGACTTGGCTTTGGCTAGTCAGCTGCCTGGTCTGATCACCAGCCAGAATTCAGGAGTTTAGAGCATTGTAGCTACGCACAGTGGCTTTCTGCTACATTGCTTCTACAAAAGCCTTGTATTGCTGTTTCAGTGAGGTAAAGCACATGAATATCCTTCACCAGTCGCCCCTTTTTGTGGGTATTTCCTTGGCATACCTCACCTCATATTGAAATGGGTGAAAGTTTTGTTGTCCTGTGTTGCTCTTCAACACACCCCAATTCCCAAATGTTTCCTACAGGACAGTGCTCATTCAGCCCCCCGTTCTGGTTATTTTTGGAAATGTTTTCCTTCCTGTTTCATTCTCTAATTGTGTTCATTGCTGACATTATAAGGGGACATCTGTAAAATGGTGAGTAGCTAGAGTCAGATGTGGGCTGTGCTGCAGTCACATAATGGAAAAAGAATGTATAAAAATTGGAACTTGGAATAAAAAACCACACACACCATGCAGCTGTATTGGAAAGATCATTGGAGGAGGTTCAATACTAAATACTTCAACTCTCACACACTTTGACTGGGTTTAGTCAAACACCATCTGAGAGAGAGTCCACAGATGGAAACGTTTTATTGGGACTTGGCTTCTGTGGCTCTAAGAAGCCTCTCCTCACACTGACGCTTCCTTGTCAGCGTGCAAGGGATGGCACAGCCCCATTTACCACCCTGCGATGCCCCGTATTGATGTTTATGCTTGCCAGGACTTGCACATTTTATCATTTTACTGATTATGGAGATTCCATTAACTAAACTCCTGGTGGTAAATCGTTGTTGCCAAATAAATGGCATGTTGTTTGCACCCAACAGACTCCAGCTGTTAAATTTCAATGTTATGTCCTGCTTTGTCTTGCGGACCCTTGGCTCAGTGGCCTTTCCTCCCAGGAGGCTTGCTGCAGCCCTCATAGGAGCCCTGGCCTCTTGTGTGTCTGTGAGAAGGGAAACTTCAAAGCAAAAAAAGTACTGGACAAACACTCTTGAAACAGTAATACTACCTCAGAAGCATGTGTACCAAGGCTTGAGCCTCCAGTGTTTCAGCAACAACTGTGTAAGTAACAGCACAGTAGATCTTTGAAGTGAAAGCTGCCAGCTCCCCAAAGACCCCCACTGGCTTTCCTTTCCTCCCCACCTCCACGGGAGGGAGGAATCAATGTGATTTGCCCAAGGCTTCGCTGCAGGGTTGGATTCTGATTGATGGGTCTGCCCCAGTAAAAGGAAATTGGCATTCCTTGTCACTCAAGAGAGTTTAGAATAGGTGTTGCCTTCACTCCACCCATTGCTGTGCAGGGAGGTGACAGGTAATAATCTAATAAGACCTTTGTCATTAAGGGACACGTTCAGGACACTGGGGTTGGTGGCAGTGGCGTTAGGTGACAAAACAGGATGTTTCCTACTTACTTGCCACAGTAACTTGGAAGAGCATCCCTTCGTTAGAGGCTTTGGACAGACCGTGCTGTCAGCCTCCCTGCACCGAAATAGTTGGTTGTGTTGGTACTGGTGTCAACCCACGTGGGACCCACACACAGGGGTTCTCCTGAGCTGCTGTAGGTGAGCTCACTGCAGTGGGTAACTGCACAGTAAATGGGTGAAATTCAGGAACTGTTCAGGGGTGTCTCTAATACTGATCTTGTGGCTGAAAGTTAAAAATCAGCTCCCAAACATGGGAGGAACAGGAGAGGGAAATATCCCTGGGTTGTCTGCTATTTGATTTAATTACGCTCTCCAATTGCGTAACCTGGACCCCAATGCCAGGCCACAGGAATGTGTTTTTGTGGGCTGCTCCTGCCTAGTTACTATAAACATAGCCAGGCTCAGTGATGGGCTTTGTTGCAGCACCACTTGGTGGCAAGGCACCTAGTGCAGGCTACAGCTGACTCCTGGAAGCAGTGGTGAGAAATGATGGGTCCTGCGAGCACAGCAGAACACTTTCCTATGTACAGACTCTGACTGAAGCATCAACACAAGTCCCTGCACCCCAGGGATAATCTCTGGTCAAGCAGCTTCAGTGGTTCCTTATCTCAGGTGCTGCGGAGGCTGCTTGCTGCTATCATGGCCTTCTGTGTGATACGCCACGTTCAGAGACTTCAAAAGGAAATTGGTAGAAAAGACATTTATTTCTTGAGTATAAATTTGACTGAGAAAAATGCCTTGTTAGGAACAAACATTCTTGCTTTGTGTATTATTAAGGCTTAATAGACAGCCTAGATGACCTTTAAAGGTACCTTCCAACCCAAACTGTTCTATTAATAAAATAGTCTAGTGACTTTGCATCTCCATGAGCTGGCCCACAAAGAAGAGTACCAGAAATGTTGACCCTTTATTCCTGGGCAGCTGGGGTTGCAGAAATGCGGATGGCATTACTAGTGATGAGCTCCCTAGGGCATACTCCCTGATGCAGGTATACCTAGAGCTGAATCTGCCCACGTCTGAGGAGCTTCTGATCTTTGCTTCACATCAATTTATGGACTATTTTCTGCAAGGAGCTACTTTGGAGGCTCCATTTTTCCAGGATGGTTGAATAATGCTTATTTAATAGTTTGCCTACTACTGCTACAGGTAAAATGGGACTAAATCAGCAAGGGATGTTAAGTCTGATGATTTCCGGATGACAATCTGGGTTGGATGACAATCTGAGTTCAAAAGTATCTGTCTTTTAGCTACAGGTGGAATAGTATCATTTGCCATTACTAAAATAAACCTGCATGTGGGTCAGGCCTTGGGATTCAAGACTGCAGCTGGTGTAATCCTTACTGTGAGAGGTTTTGATAGCTTCCTCTGCTGAACAATATGGCCAAATTTAAAACATCTGTTCAGATTTATAGTCACTTTCAGGGATTAATTTGCAATCCTGAGTTTGGCCAGACTTTATAAAGTGTCAGTATGCAGGCTCTATACTAGCCAGAGCTGCTCCTTGTAGGAACACTGGAGCTCCTTCCATGTATCCTGTGCACAACAAAGAGGGCCTGGCAGTGCTGACAAGCTCAGGTGGCCTGTGATCACCAAACAAAGTATTATGTTGGCCAGTGCCAAGTTTCAGGTGATTAGTCAGAGTGCTTTTGAGCTAGTCCAGCTTTTGAAAAGTCCACCCTTGCTTAGCTTAGCTGGAAGCACACTTGTTATAGCACCATTAGAAAAATTGACTGGCTCAGACGTTTAATAAAGGAAACTAATATAGAAACTGAGGGTGGCTGGCTGGAGCCGAGTCTCTCAGTAAATTGGGTGAGCAGTTATTTTCTCTTCTATTGTCACATCCCCTACAAAGCTCCTTGATGCCAGCTGGCTTTATCAGCATGTATTTGCTTTCATTTCTGAGTACCATTATTTCCTGGGTCTTTTTTCTTCTAAGTATCACAAGTATTTTGGTTATTTTCTTGTATTTACCTGCTAATATCAGAAATGTTTTGAGGCACCTGTGGTAACTGAAAAGCTTCTGCAATTGGTTTAAATTTATTTGACAAGAAAAAGTATGATTAACTTGTTTAACCACATATCCTTTTCAAAGGCTACACAGCTGGTGTTTGTACTTACAGCCTCTAAGAGCATTCCAGAGTTCCAGGAAGAAGTGTCATTTACTCAGTGCTTAGCTTTGTTTCATGCATGAACACATCTGCAAAGTCCTGTGCTCCTATTTACACTCAGCATTTTAACAGAATTATTTAATGCTAGAGCTGTGTGTTGGTTTTAATGTCCTACATACTTCCACGGCCTAGGACTTCTGTGTGGCAAAGGTTGTATCAAGAATTAAGTATCTTGCCATTTCCAAGTGCACCTCCTCACTTCCCTTCAGAAGTCTCAGCCGCAAACAGGTTGCTGGTGTGCACGGCCCTGCAAAGCAGCACTTTTAGTAGATCCCAAGTGTCATTCTCACAAACTAGCAAAGGGGCTGGGGAAGTAGTAAAGCCCCTGGAGTGGTGGAAGAGGGTAAATGGTACTAACAAAACCATAACATGTCTAATACAGCTTCACTCAGGCTCTGGTTCTGTGATTCTGTGGCTGAAGGTCATAGAATCATAGAATAGTTTGGGTTGGACGGGACATTCAAGATCATCTAGTTCCAACCCCCCTGCCATGGGCAGGGACACCTTCTACTAGACCAGGTTGCTCCAAGCCCCATCAAACCTGACCTTGAACACTGCCAGGGATGGGGCAGCCACAACCTATTCCAGTTTACCTCACAGTAAATAATTTCTAATACCTAATCTAAATCTACCCTCTCAGTTTGAAGCTGTTCCTTCCCCTGTGTGCTATCCCTACATGATGCTTGACAAAAGCTAGATAATCAGTGTGGAAATACCTGCTCCACAGTTCACTTCATGGAACTATGAGTTAGAGAGGAAGTGTAATGGGAAAATATCAGGACTAAGCAAAAGCATAACAAGTTAGGAACATGTGGAAGAAGAAAAGGTCTTGGGGTGGTATTTCACTTTTAAAAAATCCACCTGTGATGTGTACAGCGATGACTCCTATACTTTACAGTCCTCCTGAAGTCCTCACTGAATGTATTTATGAAGTAGCTCCTTTGTCTTGTCAAGCGTTGTGCTTATGTTCATCTTACTGTTGAGTGACCTGATGATCTCTAACATCATCCTGCGACAGCAAGGCACAAGCAGCATCAGTACTGACAGCAGTAACATTATAAAGTTTGCATACAAATAGTTATACAAACTTAATTGATCTAAAATATGTGTAAACAAACTGTAGCAGCAGAAAAAATCCCTTTTGTTGGGAATTTTCTGTTTCAAGTGAAACTGAGCATCATCTTTCAATATTTTGCACCTCATAGAGGTGCTGTCAGGTCAGTGAAACCTTTGGGTGGTCCCTTCCTACACACATCATTTGGAGTTGGCTGTTACTAGAGAGCCTTAAGTATCCAGCAAAGAACTTACTAAGTGACATATGACAGGAAATACTGTATTAAGCAGCACAAGGCGCCAGTGAAAACAGTATTGTAATGAGTGTCCTCACTGTACTTCAGACACTGAACCTTCTAATTGTACATTTACTCTAGTTTGTGTAGTCCATTGTTGTGTAGCTAGAAATGCCCATTTCTAACTACTTACTTGGATACTTACCACGGTCCTTTTCAAACTATTTTCTATCCACCTGTGCTAAACAGAAGCAACAATACTGGTTCTGTGTTGTGAAAACCAACCTGAAATACACAAAATGAAGAGAAAAAGGATATAGCCAGAGAATCCACTTTAATAGGCTGCTATACAGGAAGACTTTGTTCTATGATACATTCTGGAAATAGTTTTCAAATGTTAGTTGCAGATACTGTATAAAATAGATACCAGTATTATTGATTATACATCGAGATTATTTAATAATTTAACCTGCTATTAAGTAATGTATAAGATGTGTGATGGAAGGTGAGCAACACTTTACAGGACAATCTAAATCTAATAAGTAGATCTGTATCTCACCACAAGATTGAGCCACTGCTGTGCCATCGTCAGACTACAGAGCAACCACAAAGTCACACACGCTGGGTACATCTGTGTATAGTGTAATAGAAGGTGAAAATGCCATTTCTCAAGCAGTTCCTCTTCTTTGCATGACTTTTTGGCTTTGGTCTGTACAGTAATACTGTGTGTGCTTGTTTGGTCCATGCAAAGCTATGAACAGTGTCTTGTTAAGAAAAAAACAGAATTTAAATTGTAGAGGTATAGTTTCACTGAATTTGGGATTAAAATGCAGTAGTATCTCTCTGGTGACAGAAAGGTTTGTACCTGCTCTTTCTGTGAATCTGTTGGAAAGGGAGGGAGGAAGTAGCTACTTAAGTGTTTAAAGCAACACAGCTCTCAATGTCCAGACTCCAGGATACTCTGTTAGCTGAAGAGGTTAGCAAGGATTGTACTTCTGTTACAGCATGTGTTTGGGAAAATACAGGCCAGAGGGAGGCGGGGAACAACCCAAAAAAACAAGATCTGAAACTGGCACTTTTTTACCCACAGGCTTATCACACCATTAAGAACACTTTCACTCCAGAATATACAACATGGCAGCTGGGTCAAAACTGCAAACTGAATGTTTTCTATTGTCACAAGAATCAAGAGCATACTTGAAAAAAAAAAAAAATGCTGCTGCTGTTTTGCTGAATTGCAAGCAGTGTGCACATATGCCAGTTTTACAGAGAGATTTCCCATTAAAACAAACTTCAACAAAACCAGACCACGGGAAACAAACTGCATATTTAGTAAAATACTATTGGCACCACTTGCCAAAATGTACGATGCTGCAGTTCTACAGTCCTTACAGAGGAGAGGGTGTCATCTTCACTCAAACATTTCATAATGGCGTGTTTGCCTTACACGGGGTACCATATCGATAAGCAGCCTGCAGAGGAAAGCACAAGAGTGTTGATGCAGAGAAACAGGAAAGCCCTGGAACAGGGCTCTCTTTACTTATAAATACTCATTTATGTTATGAGTTAAATGATTTTCTAACAGCCTTCTCTTGCTTTCTCCTGATCAGAATTAATCCCACCCTGCAATTAATTCTGCACAAAAGGGTGTGTAAAACAAACTGTGTGGAGCAGGGCTCTCCTTCGGGAAGCTTGGCTGCAGAGCTGCGCTGAGAATTGAGATGCACTGTTGCTGTCACTTGGGGCTGGAGAAGCCATGGCAGGGTTAGTGGGCCAGGGACTGTTATAGCAACCACACTAGGCTGCTGGAGGAAGGTTTCTAACAGAAGAGGAGAATTGCAGTAGTTTCACAAACAGAATTCAGTTTAGTCCTTCATCAGCATTCATTGTGTCTTGGTGACACACTGGCTGAGTGTGCTGTCCTGCAGATTGATGCCATGTGTGTGTAGCATGACCTTCAATGTTTCTGATGCTGTTTGGTATGTTTAAATATATAGTTTTGTATGGATTTGCCTCTACACTTTTTCAGTACAGTTAATTTTATAATGGAAATAGTAATTATAGGGATTTTTCCAAGAATGGTATTCCCCATTAAATGTTAATTTAATTTTCAAAGTTTAAAAAAAGCCCACACAACTTCCAGGTGATGGCTTCCTGCAGCCTGGCCAAGGTCTGCTTCTCAACAGGCACAATTCTAATTAACTAAGATGCTACATCTCCCTCTTCTTCTTATGGCAGAAAGGGGGATAAAATGCAAAAACCCTTTGTTAGATTCCATGCAGCCAAGGGAAATTGTGGCAACAATGAAGCACATAGCAGAGTTTAATTTGATTTCATTCTATTTCTGGTGTCATGAATCAGAAAAAACACCTTAAAATTCAATGGAAACAACATTTGAAACACAACTGGCTAACATTCACTTCAGAAGTTACTATAGGGTAAGGCTAGGATGGAAACCACTAGGCAACACCATTCTTTAAACTTGGGCACCTTCCTTCTAATCTAAACTGTATCTGCAAAAAAACAGCACTTAGAAATGTGCCATAAAGGCAACAGGGATTGATTTAATCCAAGATTCATGGTTATTTTTCAAATATTTCAAACCTTGTATTTCCAAATTCAGGTATACAAAAGTCTTCTAAAATTACTCAGATTCCTTTTTAAGCCCTGGCTTCTTTCCAACTGATGTGAGACACAATCTTTTATCTCTTTCCATACACTTTGCTTCAGCATTGACCACAAGTCTTATAAATTCCAGAAACTGATTTTACTGGAGTTATATAAGCCTTTAAGAGCTATGGCTTAATCACCCTAAAGAGACAGCCCATCTGCTGTACATACTGAAATACCTGCTATCAGGAGATACTCACTTGATTCCATAGGCAAATATTGTAAGTCCAATTAAAACTCCTATACTGCCATCCAGATACCAGACAGAAGAATTATGTTTAAAAACCTCTGCACTAAGAAGGATGGAAAATCCCATTATTCCACCTACAAGAGAGTTGAAACCTAGAAGGGGAAAAAACAAATAATTAAAGAAAGAACCACATCTCAAGAAACTTGCTTTAACCATCTCACCTAAGTGAAAGTAGTCTGTAGGAAGACAAGGCATTATTATACCCATGCCACCAGAGAAGGGCACAGACCCTTGAGAGAGGTTACACAGTGGCACCTTTCGCACCACAGTAAGGAGGAAGCAGTGGAATTCGTTCACATGCAGTTACGCAGAGGTCTCTGCTGCCACCTTCATTTCAACAAATCAAACACAGAACAGTCAGTGTCAGACCAGTGTTTAAGAACATTTATTCTGGTGCATATAAATAACTTTACATTAAATGGATGGGCCTTTGAGCAACCTGATCTAGTGGGAGCTGTCCCTGCCCATGGCAGTGGGTTAGAACTAGATGATCTTGAAGGACCCTTCCAACCCAAACCCTCCTCTGATTTTGTTAAACCTGTTAGTGCCTGTCTTGATTTCATCAGTCCCAATTTCTTCATTCTCTATTTAGTTACAGATCCCACTTCTAGCTGCTGTTTATTTCAAGATGCTTTCTCCTCTTGATGCTAATTTTCCAAATAGCAATATTACTCCAGAATACTGGACTGCTCCATGTTGACTCTGAGAGTCAAGTGCTTATCTCTCTTGTAGAGACATCTCACTTATTGTAATGAATGAAGTATCTTTGAGCTGTGACAGAGGGACTGGCTGACTGCAGCCCTAAGTATGCCTGCTGTAGCCATGTTATCCTCCAAATAACATTTTCATAACTGATTACTATTGCTGCATGGGCAAATATCCCCAGTTAGACCTTCAAAGGCCACTTCGTAAAGTACCCAAATGCTCACACTTTCTCTGAAAAGGAGCAAACAAACAAGTCCAGTATGCCAGGAGCTCATGAAAAGGAAAATGGTTTTGCACAGTAACATTTCAAAGACCTTTTTTTGAAGCTTCTTAGCCCATTCCATATATTTACTTACATGCAATTGGCACTACAGCTTAGACCTGCATACACTGCTCATTGCATTAGGGAAGACATACAGAATAATCCTAGGAATATTTTCCATTTATGCCTTAGACACATCACAGGAGCTTCCTATCTCTTATTCACATTTTTATGAACATACTTTTAGAGTTCTCGTTCCTTTTCAAACCCTTTCTCTTTGTCTCGAAGATTGTCCCTTCAAAATCCTCCCAGAGGTTTTTAAATAGTTAATGCTCTTTTTCCTTTAATTCTTGTTTGATTGGTTATTGGTTTGGGGTTTTTTGAGTCAATCCTTGCGTTCGTTTTTCTCCCAAATTCCCTTTTTCTCATTTTTCTCATGACCCAAAAGACATCACTGTTGTTCTACAAAATAAAACACATCACTGATTGATAATGCATTCATTTGGTAGATAAATAACTATTTAATCTAGTTAACAAGTGAAAAAACAAACTTGAAATAACCTATATTGCTTGGTGAGTCAACTCCAGTCAGCAGCTGCTTATAGTACTGGGCCAGGGGTTTTTTTCTCCAACCTCCATGACTGCCAGCAACCACATAGATGGCACCTATTCCTGAATGCTTCCTTTGATCCAAACCTCTCACATCCATGCCTTAGCTAAATCATGTTAAGACCTTCTGAAAGATGTAGCTGAAAACTGACCTTTCCTAGGTATCCCTACAGCCGAAATGCTTGTATAAACCATCAGTATTTTGCTTATGATTCACCAAGTCCCTGTCAGTATGTACTTAAAAGCAAAGGAAACCCTGGCACAGAAAAGCACCTGTTACTTACTAAGTCTGTGGCAGAACAGGACATACAAAGGTTTCAGGTTTTGAGCCATGCAAAGAGAAGGGGATTGGGGTTTTTTTGAACTGTTGCAGCGCATTCTACAAGTGGTATCCCAGGCATTGCATGTAAATGCCTGATTATTGGATTAATTATACCAGTAAACTTAAACCAATACAGACACAATTACTCTGCCCACACTCTAGTCTAGAAGTACTTTGATCTTTTTTTATTCCTGGGCAATGTAACTTAACACAACTAATACATGTCAATGAAATATATATTGTGTGTATATATATATAAAGATATTAAATATAAATTATTAAATATAAGTATAAATTTAAATGAGATTTACTTCCCATGCGTCAGCTTAAGTCAGAATCCATCAGTATGATATGCAAAAGGCAAGAATAACACATTTTCTTTCCATCATTGGCTGATGGTTCCAAATGATTTAAAAGCAACTTACAAAGAAAATTGTTTTCTCTCCCTGACTTTGTCACAGTCAAACCTTTCATTCCTGATGGGACAGGAAATCACATAACGGCTGCAGGTATTAATCCAGAGACCATGTTCTGTGCATAAGGCTTGCACAGGAGTAAGCAGGTGGCTAAATCTGGGAAGGAAGCAGGTATCTAAAACCTACAGGAAAGCTGGCTGACATCACCTGTCACATACCTGCCTTTCGCCTCCTAGATGTTGCAAAATTCAAGATAGGAATTAGCTGGGTTTATTATCCAAAAGGTCATGAGCTTTTGCTATGAACAAATTGTACAAATAACATTTTGCCTCATTAGGATTCATACATTCAGGTTTTAAAGAGATGTCGTTGTCAAGGTCTACTCTAAAAAAAATAATTAATTTTAAAAAATGTTGACAGAGGTTGACCTGTATGAGAGAGAATTTGCTGGTTTGAAAATAAACCCATTTTTCAGGAAGAAAAATGTATGCTCATGTTACTCAAAACAATTTGTTGGTCTACAGCCAGTGATTGCAGGAGGTAAATTAGCAGGAAACAGAAAACACTAAAAAAAGATGTGCAAGGGAGTGCTAAATCTGTCTCTGCTGCTGAATCACATTGTCTCCTCCTGATTGTTGAATCAAGTACATATGTAAATATATCTTGTGAAAGAAGATATTTAACCACAAATGGTAAGATCAGCCCCCTACATTTTCTAAAGTAGCTCTGAAGTAGAGGAAAGGGAGATAAAAAACAGACCGAGGTAATTGTATACTTTATTCTCTCATTTTTTTAATCAAAGAATAAGCAATCTCCAGCTCAGAAGCAATGTAATTAGCATGAGGATGTAATTATGGGGGAAGAGATTTCTGTGTCATACAGGGGACCCATTCAGAGCTATTCAGGAAATTTTCAGCTAATATTTTGTCTGAAAAAAAACCTGCCCTGTTTCAAAACCAAGCTGTTTCTTTTTTAAAGGGAGGGTTAATCATTTGCCTGCCTAGACACAGATCTGAAACGGTCAACATGTCCCACTTACACTCACGCAGCAAAGGAAGTCAGACTCAGTGGTCTGTAATTCCCAGGATCCTTTCCAGAATCCTTTTTGCAGGTTGGAGATCTTTTTGTTTTAAAATGTCTAGGCTGGCAGAGTCCATAGTAAAGAGTAAGATCACTGAACAGAGAATCACAAATGCAAGGAAGCAGTAGATTAGCTGTAACCCCCGCACTGCTGTTTGATACCTTTTTTGCTCATTTTGCATTTAAAATATGAATACTCATGAAACGTTTATATAAGCGGGATAACATACAATATAAATATTCATAATATGTGTTTTCACACATCACCAAAAAAAATGTTGAGTATGTTTAAGTTACTTAAAATAAAGCAATTGTGTGTATCCCTAGAGTAAGCTGAAAATTCTACTTCCTTACAGTGAAATCTTTAGCAGAGTAAAATTATTTATGTACCACAATACATGAATCACTAACACCCTACCGTGTATGTTTACAGAGTATTTCAAACTATCCTGTGCTTCCAGGTAAAAACTGGCAGGGGTTTGTAAGGCGCTGAGAAATCTGCACCATCACTGTGGCCTCACTTGTGTGTATAGATGGTAACAGAATAGAGCCCCACGGCTTTCTGAAGATTCACAACCTTAAGCCTTACCAGTAAGAGGTGTATCAGGACCTACATTTAAAACATGCCTTTAAACATACTTTTAAAGCCAGTACCAGTCAGGTGCTATGCACCTGATTCAACAGAGTGGTGGCAGGGAGGTCTTCTAAGGATGTAGCAGACAAGATTCCCCTTGTGCCAAACTCTGTTCAGGCCAGAGGAGTGTAGGGCAGTAGGCTTTGTTTTACACACGTTCCACCAGCTCTACTGAGTGAAAAGAAAAGCACTACAGTGGCAAATTATGTCTGCAGGGGATATGTATGAATGATGTTTGTGATTCCTGCTCAAGGCAAGGTGGGTGTTTTCTGAAACAGACTTGCTTCACTTTAACTCTAGGGATAAAATTGTTTACTAGGCCTAGCCAAGAGAAAAGATGTGACTTAACCAAAGCTATATAAGCTTATGTCATATCCTCCCTCTGTAGTCTAACCTCTAATACACACATTTTTGTTATATGCTCTACCTCTAACTCACTGTTATTGCTAACTATTCAACACCGTAACTGTTTGACTTCCACCAGACGTACCCATTTCAGCTGAGGTATGTGTGCAAGAGGCTAGTGGTACCACAGGCTTATCTAGAGTTTTGCAGGGCGTTTTCCATTTCCCAGTGGAAATTATTTCAATACTGTTTCACAGCTGTCATCATGCAGGGGTCACTCAGATCCTCTGCATCTACATTACCTGGAAGAGTCTATAAATGCAGCAGCATCAACTTCACACTCACCATCAGTTATCAGCGCTCTGCTTGTAAGGACTTTTCCCAGCATAAACTTGATTACTGCCAAGACAGTGCAAAGGATTCCACTTAAAACAGAGACACTATACAGAAAATCATCCTGAAAGAAAAGATGTCAGATATTAGTATGTCTTCATGCCCCATATAGTAAATGACAAATAGCACTAGTTATTGTGCAATTATTATTGCCACTGAAGTATACAACCTGAGAAAAAGATTTCCTGAGTTATGACTTCCATGACAGCTGGTGTTTATTTTGCTTATATCGCCATCTGTAGTTGCTTTTGCTAACAGAAGTAATGACAGTTCCAAACAAACAAATTTTAAATTGACCCAAACTCCTCAGAATCAGGAGGTTATATACCTGCAGGGCTGACTAATTCAAGTTATCAAACCCCCAATCCAATCAGTAATGAAGTCCCCACATGCAGGATAAATGCTTGAGAGTATAATCCTACTTACCAGGCCTTTGATTTTTGGTGTGAGAAATAACCGTTTAATGTTGTTTCTGATTCTGTGCT
Organism: Psittacula echo; assembly: GCF_963264785.1. Lineage (NCBI taxonomy): Eukaryota > Metazoa > Chordata > Aves > Psittaciformes > Psittacidae > Psittacula > Psittacula echo. The sequence continues at coordinate 34,167,528 of NC_137743.1, forward strand.
TGCTTTGGTTTTGTTTAGTTTTCTTCTTCTAAGGTAAAGTCTGGTCCAAGCTACACCCACAAGACTTTTGATACTGACATGCAAAGTAAGGTTTAGCACTAGAAAACAAATTTTCCATGGACTATCATTTCACAGCTACAGAAATATCCACATTGCTTAATTTGAACAAATCACATCAGCTCTCTCTAGGCTCCCTCTGCAGAAAGCTGCATGTCTGTGCAGGGCAACTAAGAGTAACTAAAGATCCTTTAAAGTGCATTCTCTAAAACTCATCTGGAGGCACCTACCTCTTTCTGTTGACTATTTTCAGTTTGGTTGAGAAGCACTCCTGGGCACTTGCATTGCAATAAGGTGCCTAAATGAAGTGAGTCCCTGGGCCTTCTCCCCCCCAGGGTACATCAGCCCATGAGCTACATGGAAAAACCCAAGCAAGCTCTTAGCATCCTTGCCTGCCGTCTCACCACAGAGCTTTGAAAGAGATTAATTTATTGCTCTTACTAGAAGCTTTAATTTAAGCTGTTGCAACACCAGTACAAATAAAAGAAATAGCAAGAATATTATTTTTATCTACAGGCTTAAGTGGGCCAGTGCCACTGGGACCTTGTTACTGATTAAAACACTCTGGCGAAAATCCCTGGTGGTAGTAAACATTGTCATAGTGATTCATCATCAGCTCCATCCATTTTCATTATTTTAACAGCAATTCAAAACCCAAAGAAATAAAAAAAAATTGTTTTGAAAGCTGCTTAGGAAGATACTGGGAATTAGATTACTGGGATAATATACTCACATCGCTAAAGAAATCATTGAATAAGTTTGTATACAATTTTTTATGTCGTACAATTTTTGAGGTCTACTTCATTCACTCTCAGTCATGAGCTCATTCTCTCTAGTCCTGGTACGATACTGAATATTAAGACAAAATGCACTGAAGGGAAAGAGAATAAAATAGAAGCAATGAGAACACAAAACTCAAGCAGGGTAAAGGTAGGATAAAAAGCATTTGAGAAAAGTCATATTAGAAAATGACTGGAAAATGCAGTCTGGCAATTTTGGAGTGCTAGGGAAAGACTAAAGAAGGACTGCCAATATTTGGTTGCTGTCAGCCTAGCAAGGAAAGTTGGGAGCTTTCAGAAGACCTAAAATGACAACAAAACTCCAAAAGTCTGGATAATCTCCACAAAAAGCACTTGAAATTTGAAAGCCTTGTCAAATTCATGCCTCTAAATTTCATGCATCTTTTTCAAAAATGTATATTTACCAGGCCCAAAGCCTTAACTTTGACAGCCTCAAAAACTCTGAGTGGTCTTGAGATTTTAATCTAATCTCATCAAATATTTTATTAGATGTTTTATATAATATTTAACATACAGCATATGTATAAGATGTACAAGAATAATCTGAAGCAGAACGATATGCTCCATCAACCTAGTCATCTCTATCCCAACCTGCCACATTAGCAGTCAGAGTGCCCTTCCCAAATTACCATACAGAATGTGAGCTTGCCTTAGATGGACGAGTTTGTTTTTTCCTTTAATCATTTGTAATAGTAGGCATGGCAAGCAAACCTGCTTGTGATGCTCTCAAGAGCATGAAGGCCCCTAACTCACTAAAGGGTGAGTGAGAAGCAGAGAAAAAGAGCAATGCAAAGGGGTGTGCAAATGTGGTGTGCTCTCAGCCGGTGGCTAGCTCCAGCTTTTCACAGATGACATGTTGGGCAAGTGCTCAATAAGTAATCAACAGTTCAACACTGTGTTTCACTGGCGTCTCACTTGCTAACGGTCAATGACTACATGCAATCTCTTATTTCATCCTCATACCACAGACTCCCTAGATGCTTACTGATGGCTTCCAGGCATCCCTCATCATCTGATCTTCATCATCGTCCTCAGCAAAGCACAAGCTTTGTCATTAGCACAGAACTGAATGTTGTAGACCAGTGGAGGTGACAGCATGAATTACTTTGCTATCAAAAGTTATGTCAGCCTTAGACTGACAAATGCAGTTTCCTACACCTATAAAATTCTTGGGGATTGACTTGCAAGCAATTACAAATTGACACAGTTTGGAAGAAACTGACAATTCCAATACAAGAGATTTTCAAAATTATTGGAACAAATGTTTAAAAGTGCAGTTACGAAGTTAAACTCTTGAAAATGTTATACCTTATTCCATGTGTTGTAGTGCGAGGCTTCATCATTATTTTGAGCTGGTTTGGTTTTTTCTTTTCATGGTATGCACCATAGATTTTTGGGGCAAAATTTTTTTCCCCTGCATGCGTTGCTAAACTCATGGTACATAGAAATGCATCTTGTCGTTTGTTCCGGCAATATAGCCGGGATCAAAGTGAGCCTAGCTGCTTTACTGGAATCCAAGAATGACTGAAGTGTGATACAGATTTCTGAATCAACTCAAAGTGAATTAAAAAACAGGCTTTTTATAGAGACTTTGGGAACTAGACATTCTTCATAAGTCTGGTTGCTTTGTTCATTGAATCACAGAAGCCAAGTTCATTTTGTTGCTAATACTAATCAAATAACCACTGATGACACAGAAGGACTGACAAATTAAAACGCCTTTGTTATCACAGTGCACACAGAAAGGAATTAAAAACCCCCACTCTTAATGCAAACACCTGTGCGGTTTCTTGCTTTAAACTGTGCCAAACAGATTTTCAGAAGACTATATTCTTTGTTTAATCTCTGAACCTAAATAACAATCACCAGTTCCAGTTGTGTGCAGCTTCTACCAAAAGCCACCGGGAGGCAGCAGATACCGCAGTAACTGAGCACCAGATGCAAGAAGACAAAACCAGAGTTTTCTCAGTACTTTGCTATGCTTTCTGTGTGTCCAGGCACCCAAGAGCTGGAAGAAGAGTGAAGAAGGTTTTGTGGATGTAAGAGACTGGCGGAAAACACGTGGCAAAGCCAGCAGCATGGACAGCCCCTGCAGCATGCTGCCTGAGCCGGTGAGGTGGTAAGAGGAGAGAAGCAGCTCGAAAGGCTGCCTTGGCATTACTTTGTTGCAATGATAAAAGCTGGAGCTGGTTCAGAACAGCAGGACTCAACAAATCACCTAAGGCTGCTGGGAGCCAACCACTTGGGCTGGAGCTGGGGCCTCAGAGGTGGCCAGCCAAGAGGACCCGTGACTGATGCAGGCTCTTCACTACAGTGCTATGGGCTCTGAAGAGTTAAACAACGTCATACTGTGGCTGTGAAATGATTCCCATTATACTAACTCATCCTTTGGAGAAGTGAAGAAAAAAGAAGCCATAACAGAGATCCAAATTAATAAAATAAGCCTGGCCATCTGGCACCATCTCCCTCCGGATCTTCTCGCAGTCCTGCCCTCTCCATACCCCTTGCCTTCCCATCTGACAGCCATTAAGAGCATGAAGCACATCCAGTCAGACTCACTGTACACGTCCTTGCTGTTATTTTAATTAAAGCAGCAGCAAATTGTGATAGATGATAAAAATTTAAATTCTGATCATTTCCATACAATAAAGGCTTCTCAGTGTGGTAAATAAAGCTCTTTCCTTTTCCATTCCTTTTCATCATATTCCCTCATTGCTACTACGCTGTACATTAGACCTTAATTAAAGGACACACATATATCTTATTAGATGACTTCATGGATAAAATAGTACTGTACATAAAGTGAGATGCCCATCCTGGACTGCCATTTCATTACACAGCACTCTAATAGCTACAGTATCGCTATTTAAGATTTTATGCTGTGACAGTTTCCCAAAAGAAAGCTTTCCTAGGATGTTCTTTTTTCAGTCCTAGAAAAGTAATAAAAAGGAATAATACAAGTCTGCAGGCAGCTTCTCTCTGCTTTACCCCACCAGTGCAGCTTAGAAGAGGGATCTGCAAAAACATAGCAACAGTTCTGTCCCTGCTTTCAAGGATTTCACCAAAAGCAGCGGTAATCTTATGGCTTAAGGAAAATTTGTTGATGATGATATGACTTTGATCTCACTCTGAATCTACTGTAGAAACTAATAAAAAAAAAAAATAACAAAAACCACAGGGAATGCTTCAGTGCTTATTAGGAGGAAGATATTTTAACCCAATTCCCAGCCAAGTAACTACATTTCAGCTGATTTGTGCTCCTAATCTTTTACTAGAATGCATCTCACTAATTCTGATATCAAATCTGATATCAGAATTATGATTTCATATCTTATTTCTGCCAGCTCCTCTTCAACCTTTAATTACAGTCACTTCCTCTAAATTCCACTTGTAGGATGTAAAAGTGTTCTTGGATCACGTGAAGTGTACAGTATTGAATAAAAATATATTCACTGTGCAGGAGGAAGAAGGCATCTTCAGTGTTCCTCCACAGCAGTCAAAACACACACCCTATTATGATTAAAATCTATGTGCGATCTTCCCCTCTGGCCCTCCTTGGTAGCTCATTCTAGTGCAAGCCCAAAACAAGCTGCTTCTCCCATCCCCAACAACTGCAGGTTTCTTTCCACTCTTCTGCCCTCTCCTTCTTCCCCTGTGAAACAGCCAAGGGCCTGGTTCCTTCCCCTCCCACATGAGCTGGGAATTGTTGGTACTGCCTTTTTCATGCCATTTTTCCATTCCCAGGGAAGCTGGTGTCTCATGGTGTTGTACCTCTTCTCTGCTGAGCCTCGCTCATCTTGGCTGAGGAGGTAGGGACACGTTTCTGGAACGCTACAGATGCTGTTGGCAGGAGCAATACCGTAGCTAGCCCAGACTGAGCTGAGTTTGTGTTGTTAAATATTCATTTGCCCATCTCAGCAACTCACCATCTGTCTCACAGAATGTCTCCTGACGACCCTCCCTCAGTCCAGATGACTGGTCACTCACTGTCCTCCCCAGTGCCATCAGGGCCTGCTACCACCCTGCTGCCCATCCCTACCTTCAAATGCTTTCCACAGCCTTCCAGTCCTCCAACAGCTCTCACATCATCTGCACACACACCAGCTGTGGCATCCCTAAAAGCATGTTACTTAACCAAAAAGACTGTCTTCCCTCCTCTTCCCATGAAGGACTCCACTTATAAGTGGTAACACAGATGACAGATATGTTTCTAATACAAACATCCTTTTTTTTGAAAAAAGGGGCAAAAAAAAAGGTCCAAATCTCTCCCACTTTCTCCCACGTAATAAATAGTTTATGTAATCAGTCTAGAGGGAGCTTCTGGGAAGCCGGAGGGTCTCTCTCACCAGTGAACTTCAAAAAGGATAAGAATTTTAATTGCACTTCTGAAAACAACCCAACAGCCCAGTGTCTGACTCAAGCAGGAGACAGTCTCTTCACATGGAGATATAAAGAGCTATTATTAGTACCAAGAAAAAAAAAAATCCCCAAACTTATGAAGGTCTAAACTTGTATCTTTGATGCTGAAGTGCTGTGACAAAGCAATTCCACAGCACAGAACACTTCTTCAGGAAACAGGTAACAAGCAGTGCACCGAATGCCACAGCAGGGGCACCGGGGCTGGGAACCAAGGGTCTACGGGCTCCATAAAACTACCTTAGGTGACATTAGGGCTCCTGCAAAGTGTGTGTTTGAAACTCTAAGATCACAACTCTAAGATCAGCAGTACATTTCACATAACCTAACAAGGGGCTAGTAGTTGCCAATTTTTATTTCTTATCACTCTGTGGTAAAGTCTGAAAATAAGACTTTCCACCAATCACTTGAACAAAGAGTGAAGTTTAGTTGATATATTTTTCGTAATCCTGGCTTACTGGCTAGCCCAAGTATACACAATATTCTCACCAACCTGTAAGAAGCACATGTATTTGAGGGTTAAAGTAATTATTTAAAGCCAAACACCAAGCCACCATACCATACATAATACGTAACAATCATAAAACAGGATTCTAATGTATAATAAATGTATCTGGCACTTTGACTTGAAATTGTGAGCAATAAATTACATATATATATAAAAGATATTAGACATGTATTACATGTATATAATCACAAGTATTATTTGCTATATTGCTATTGATCTATAATTCAACTGCTGACATTGTTAACTATATTTAGGATCTATTTATTATAAATTATTAAACTAGTAAATAAATTAGAAATCATAAAGCTACACTGTGCCACCCCTAGCTTCCAATTTCAACTGCAATCTGTAGTATATGATAGAATTACATGTGGCCTAATCTTTCAAGTGATTTAATTTCTAAGAGCATTGAAGGTGCCACATCAGATGTCCTGCATGTCTTCTGTACAAGAACTGATTATGTTTTTTACTTCTTTGTTCCGCAGGAAATGTCAGAAATATGGCATGATGCTTGCTTACTCTTGCAAAAATGTGTCCTTTGCCATACTAATGAGGACAAATGCCAAACTGCATTGATATTACATGTGTTATACTATTACCCAGGGAAATGCAAGCAGTAACTGAATAGTAAATGGATATTGATTTACAACCCCAGGTGAAATTAAAACAGTCATTCTCAGTGTGGCTGGGTCGGGCTCTTTTAAGCCTTCTTTAGTAAACAATAAAAGGTTCGCAAAATGCTTTGTGGCAACAGTCAAAATAAAACACACCATTTGCACTTAAATTATATTTATACTATCCAAGAATATATAGTAATTGACATGAAGGAGGCAAAGGGGTAAATGAAAAATGATTTTTACCACGAACATGGCAAATATTAACAATAGGAAATGCAAACACAAAGCAATGCTTGAAACCTATGCTTGAGTTTCAAACTCCTTTCTCCATATATTAACAGAACATTTAAAAAAAAAAAAAGTAAAATCTACACAGAAATACAAGCATGATGTCATCAACAATGTGCGATAACACTATTCCTCCTTATTTGTAAGGAAATGCATGCATACCAAATCCTCAGGGTCAGTACTGGCTGTGGGTATAGCTCTCTGAAACATCAATAAAGGAATGCTAATTCCTTTTCCTGGTGGGAATTACCTTATTACAGCTAACATAGGTTGGAGAACAAATGCTGCAAGTAACAATAGGGAAATGTTCTGAATCTGACAGCTAGCGGGGGAAAAAAAACAGTAAATCATTTTTGAGCCAACAAGAAGTGATTCTATTTTAGGTTTAACACTCAACACTGTAGGGAGAAAAAAAAACAAAACAACAACCTTAAATTACATGATCAGAGAAATACTCATTTAATATTCAGTGAAAGGGTAAACAGAATGAAGGTTTTATATTCCAAATGTCAAATACTGTTTAGTTTTGTAAGTCAGATGTATTGAACAACAGCTAAAATTATTAAAAACCTTAACTCCAAACACCCCAGCTGGCCTACTTCTAACACTTCCAGTAAGTGCATTAGGAACAAAGAAAAACAAAAGGGGGGAGGGAAGAGAAAGATCTGATCAGTGAAAATTATTTCTTTAGGGGTCAATGACATGAAACTGAAATAACCGCAACATGTCATGCTGAAGCAGACCCTCAAAGAATAAAGATTCACAGCTATATAAGAAATTCACAGCTATATAACTACATAAATAGGAGAAGAACACAGAGAGAAGTGAAATTTGTAGCTGTAAGGTTCCCACACATCAATGCCACGTCCCTCTTTCCTGTTAAAAAAAAAAAAAAAAAAAAAAAAAAAAATTCTTTGGATTTTGTGATCTTTCCACATTTTTTCCAAGATTTCCAGGTGTACAATACCATGTTCACAGCTAATCCTCACTGCAAACACATGCATACGTTTTGGGCAGATCCACTGTACAGCATATGCATAGAAAGTGTAAGCCAGTGTTACTTAAAAATTCTGGAAGAGCTCGGGCACTGTATGGGCTGTCTACAGTACAAGTACACCTACATTTTACAGGTCATCTTCCCTAAATATCTAAGCATCCTAGCTATATGGTAAGAATAGTAGAGAAACAGTAAGATTTCCTTCAAAACCAACATGCTCCAAGACAAGTGGAAAATATCATCACATCTCTAAATCCATAAAACAAGAAAGTTTAAATTAAAACTAGTTTCAGGCAAATGAGAATGGAGGTCACAACTTGATAAAAGCAGTGATTTGTGCAAATGTGTTGCTGCATGCAGAAACTGTCTACACACACATCCCCACACAAAACTGCCTCCAAAGGAAAATGAAGCAACCCTGCAAATTCAAGGAAAGGTTACAACAGACAGGCCCTCTCTGGAAGGGACATGAAAACTGTATTCTCACCCCTCTGTCCAAAAATCAGAGATCCGTAACACATTTTCTGATGCTCATTAAAACTAATGTCCAAAGCTTCAAAAATGTGGGAGAAATAAAATCCATTACACTTCACACTGCATATATTCAGTATAGGCAGTTTCCAGACTTTGTGGACAAACAAATCCCTTCAGTTGCTGTATTTCTCCTGTATCTACCTCATCATCATCCCTATAATTCGCAACTTAATTCATTTAAAAGCACAATAAGCAATACAATTCTATGGATCAGTTGGTGGAAAACACTGCTCTACATGGCAAATACTGAAAACGCTAGCACAAGGGATTGTATTTCGTACCCTGAAGATTAATACATATATCAATTACTTGAAAAGAAACTTTTCCCCATGTTAGCAAGAAGTGTATAATTAATACAAATGCAGAATTATATAACTGTATAATTAACTCACTGGCCACCTCTCCTAACAAAGAACACTATTTTTCAGGGCAGGCTTCTTGTTAATTATAATATAAAGTACTGTGCACAGGGAAAACCCAAAGTTTACCTAATAGTGACAATTCCTGAGCTTGCTGTTAGCTGCAGGAGATGGAATCTACAGTGAACGTTCTGCAAAAATATCAATTCAGTGCTCAACAGTAATTTGCAGAAATTAGCATATTGTATAAATCCCTGGTGAGAGCTATACCTTGAATTCTGTGGGTTCTTCAGACTTCCTTGTCTAAAAATGGAGGAAAAACTAAATAGAAAGGTACGAATAAAGTCTGTTATGACCAAAGACAGGCCTTTAGCCTGACCCAGTATGGCCACAGTTGCTGTTGCATATACAAAACACACATTACCAGGAAATAAAATTCCAGACAAACACTTACTAACCTTATTTGTATTTTAAACTAATTAATCTACCTAGTCATTCATATCCTGCCTTATAGGCTATTTCAAAGTTAACTACAGTCCTTGGCATATCAAGCAAGGGAATCAAATGAGGAAATAAACCATTGCTGTGTTTCCCAAGGTTTTGAAGCATTCAAAAGAATTACAAAAAAACCACTGCCAGTGCTGAAAGCATGTATAGCGACATACACTACCTATTACTTATTTTTACTTCACACAGAGGAAACAAACAAAAAGCAGAACAAAAGGCAGAGGCAATATTAAGAAATGCAAAAAGTCAGGAGCTCTGATTGTCCTCTCTTCTATGCCAGTGCAGATGAGGAGTGCTGTAATTCAGTGTTTCGACAAAATTACATTCAGCATGGAGTAAAAGAGAATTCAAATAGGTGACTGAAAAATGCCTGACTGAGCTAAACCTGAGCTCCTGTCCTGTAAATTAAGTAGCTGCTCCCTGCAGTCTGGCAAGAAACTATGGACATTTAAGTCCCTTACAGAATGGGGTAGTTGAGCTGGAAATGCCAGCTCGACAGGTTTAACGTGTAAACCTGTCACCCTCCTTTTGGTCCTCCAAAACCTGGTGAGGATTGTCAGACCTGCAGCTGAAATCGTCACATGATGACAACTCTGAAGACTCCTGTTGATAGAAGTCCACATAAGTAAAAGAAAATCTGTGTTCAAAACATTTGATAAAGCATTTCAAATTACTTCTTATGTGAATTTTATATCCTTTCTTATTGGTAGTATTTTCATGAAAGCAACTCTTCTGAGATCCTCTTCAAGGACAACAGAATCTCTTTGTTAAAGTTCTCACAATCTTTTCAAGGAAATATTTTTCTTGCTACATGCATAGTGAGAACTGACACATATGTAACCAATGTAACTTGTGTAAATAGGATCATAGGATAGTTAGGGTTGGAAAGGACCTTGAGATCATCTAGTTCCAACCCCCCTGCCATGGGCAGGGACACCCCACACTAAACCATGTCACCCAAGGCCTCATCCAACCTGGCCTTGAACACCGCCAAGGATGGAGCATTCACAACTTCCCTGGGCAACCCATTCCAGTACCTCACCACCCTCACAGTAAAGAATTTCTTCCTCATATCCAATCTAAACTTCCCCTGTTTAAGTTTGAACCCGTTACCCCTTGTCCTGTCACTACAGTCCCTAGATAAGAGTCCCTCTCCAGCATCCTTGTAGGCCCCCTTCAGATACTGGAAGGCTGCTATGAGGTCTCCATGCAGCCTTCTCTTCTCCAGGCTGAGCAGCCCCAACTTTCTCAGCCTGTCTCCATACGGGAGGTGCTCCAGTTCCCTGATCATCCTCGTGGCCCTCCTCTGGACTTGTTCCAACAGCTCCATGTCCTTTTTATGTTGAGGACACCAGAACTGCACACAATACTCCAAGTGAGGTCTCACAAGAGCAGAGTAGAGGGGCAGGATCACCTCCTTCGACCTGCTGGTCACGCTCCTTTTGATGCAGACCAGGATACGGTTGGCTTTCTGTGCTGCAAGCGCACACTGAAGATGGCTCATGTTCATTTTCTCATCGACCAACACCTCCAAGTCCTTCTCTGCAGGGCTGCTCTGAATCTCTTCTCTGCCCAACCTGTAGCTGTGCCTGGGATTGCACAGACCCAGGTGTAGGACCTTGCACTTGGCATGGTTAAACTTCATAAGGTTGGCATCAGCCCACCTCACAAGCGTGTCAAGGTCCCTCTGGATGGCATCCCTTCCCTCCAGAGTATCAACGGAACCACATAGCTTGGTGTCATCGGCAAACTTGCTGAGGGCACACTCAATCCCACTGTCCATGTCACTGACAAAGATGTTGAACAAGACCGGTCCCAACACTGATCCCTGAGGGACACCACTCGTTACTGGTCTCCAGCTGCACATTGAGCCATTGACTACAACTCTTTGTGTGTGGCCATCCAGCCAGTTCTTTATCCGCCGAGTGGTCCACCCATCAAATTGATGTCTCTCCAATTTAGAGACAAGGATGTCATGTGGGACAGTGTCAAAGGCTTTGCACAAGTCCAGGTAGATGACATCAACTGCTCTACCCCTGTCCATCAGTTTCGTAGCCCCATCATAGAAGGCCACCAAATTGATCAGGCAGGATTTCCCCTTAGTGAAGCCATGCTGGCTGTCACCAACCACCTCCTTGTTTTTCATGTGCCTTAGCATGTCTTCCAGGAGAATCTGCTCCATGATTTTGCCAGGCACAGAGGTGAGACTGAATGCTCTGTAATTCCCTGGGTCATCCATTTTCCCCTTCTTGAAAATGGGGGTTCTATTTCCCTTTTTCCAGTCGTTGGGAACTTCACCTGACTGCCATGATTTTTCAAATATGATGGCCAGTGGCTTAGCAACTTCATTCGCCAGCTCCTTCAGGACCCGTGGATGGATTTCGTCAGGTCCCATGGACTTGATCCAGAATTATTCAGAAGTGACTATGGTTTTAATCACAGCACCTTTCAATTAGCAAGTAGATACTTAATTGCTTTATCTGCTTAATTTCTCAAACTTGTCCATATCATACTATTTTCTCCAAAATTTACTCAAATTAAAACAAACTCAGAGAACTTCTCAAGCCTGCCAAGGTCCCTCTAGATGGCATCCCTTCTCTCCAGCATGTCAACCACATCACACAGCTTGGTGTTGTTGGCAAACTTCCTGAGAGTGCACTCAATCCCACCGTCCACATTGCTGACAAAGGTGTTGAACAGTGCTGGTCCAAATACTGACTCCTAAGGAGCACCACTCATCACTGATGTCCATTTGGACATTCAAGCCATTGAGTGCAACCACACAGCCAATAAAATCACCATAAAAACATACTTCAAGTCACTGTTTTGACGCAGAACTGGCTACTACACAGAAACCACTGTTCTATTTTTCCATATATGTCATAGTATCATAGAATAGTTAGGGTTGGAAAGGACCTTAAGATGATCTAGTTCCAACCTCCCTGCCATGGGCACGAACACCTCACACTAAACCATGTCACCAAAGGCTCTGTCCAACCTGGCCTTGAACACTTCAGGGATGCAGCATTCACCACTTCTTCAGGCAACCCATTCCAGTGCCTCACCATCCTTACAGTAAAGAACTTCTTCCTTTTATCTAACCTGAACTTCCCCTGTTTAAGTTTAAAGCTATTACCTCTTGTTCTGTCACTACAGTCTCTGACAAAAAGTCCCTGGCTGGCATCCTTGTAGGCCCCCTTCAGATACTGGAAGGCTGCTATGAGGTCTCCATGCAGCCTTCTCTTCTCCAGGCTGAACAGCTCCAATTTTCTCAGCCTGTCTGTATGGAGGTGCTCCAGCCCTCTTATCATCCTCGTGGCCCTCCTCTGGACTTGCTCCAACAGCTCCATGTCCTTACATCCATACATTATAGCTAAATTACATGATAAGGTATTACAGAAATTAGTACCATTAGCGATTAGTTCAGTTGTGGTCCAAAGTAGAAGACAGCACCCTATATAAAAGAGTAGAGCAGAAACTTCTTCCCCTTACTTACTGATTTAATTAGAGCAGATTTCAACTCTGCTAAGATGCTAATATCTCCCAGGCAGCTGCAGATCAGCTGAGAACATAATCAGCAAAGACCCAAGCAACTGAGAAGAATGGCTATTTCTGCTGCAACACAGAGCAGCTAAAGGAGCATTAAGCAAACAGAAAATCAGCATCAGATCCAGGCATGGCTAGAGCAACTCAAAAGGTTTCTATTAAAAAACAACCTTTCCCCCCATCTATTTTTAATGTAGCAACTGTCAGGCATAATACCTCACTGGCCATGACTTGCAGCAGTAATGCTGTTCTCTCGGTCTCCCCATTTTTCAGTGTTATTCTTAGTTTACCCACAGATATTTCACCTGTCATGCAACCCTTACCGAGCCAGTTTCCCACAGTGAGATGTACTGAAAGACTTCGAAATGAGAATCCTTGTCATGTCATTTAAGAGACAATGAACAGTATCATCTTTTTTCCATCCCTTGTTCTAACCTACTTCCCAGGCAGAATTGCAAGGTATGAAAATTCTTGTGTATGCAATGAGGCTTTTACCCTGCTACTAGTCAGTCGTAGTCCATACTCTGCAAGATGTGTCCTTCAAAGTGCTGGGAGTACTTGAGTGCCTAAATGAGTGAGAACAGCAGACCTTATGTCAGAAACAAAATTATCTATCCTGATACTGTGTCCAACACAAGCAGTATCCACCCTAACTTTTACCTACTTGACACAGTTTCAGTGCAGAGAGTCTGAATCTGAGGTAGTCCGTGACAAAAGAGATCTGTACAAATTATTCTTACAGGGCACTTGAAATGTAATGGGACTTCTCATCAGGGATACTTTCCTGTAGGTCTTATTTCACTTTTTTTTTACCTTCTCTAAATGCATTTCAAAAATTAGAAGTTAAGAAGTACAACATGTCTGAAGTCATACATAACTTTGATGTTGCAAACAGGAGACATTTCTCCCTGTGTAAGAAACAAAGCCCTCAATTGTAGACAGTACCTGTAATGATGGAAGAATAAAATATAGATGACACACCTTTTAAACCTTTGTTCTTACTACTGGAATTATCAGGGCATTTGCCCACAATGCATTAGACTGAGACATCAAATGACTCTGATCTACACTGCCATAAATTCACCAAACATGTGTTTTAATAATCTCTGCAGCCTCCCTTCTTTCTGCTTCACAGAGTCAAGACTATATATTTATTTTCCCACTAAATAGGAGTCAAACTGTAGCCAGATGCACTGTTTGGGTGCAGCCAAGTTAAGAGGTTGTCCTTTAGCTGGCCATCACTGTAGGGTCTCCCCTTATCCTTTTCAGGATCTCCTTCAGCCTTACTGGCGCAATGGCATCCATGCTCATTCCCTAACCCAGTTCTGTCAAAATGTTTTGGTTGAGTTCAAGAGCTGACTATTAAAAGTGTTTAAGCTAACCTAGATCATTTTGACAGAACCAGGCTGGTGAATTGTGCTGTTATGCTGGCAAAGCTGAGGGGGCAGTAAAGTATGACGACTGGAAAAAAGGAAAAGTGCAAAGAGAATATGAATCAGCTGCACTTAAACAATGCCCCTGGCTGCAATTCAGTAGTGCCTTAGTTCATGGGCTTTTGATATGCTATGCATTTTTGCCCAGATTTCCCTAAGCTACTGAAAATAAAGTTTCTTTAGTGACAGAGCTTCTTGGAATTTTCCATGAGAGCACAGGACCCAGTGGGTCATCTGCACTGCTAACAGTGTGTAACAAGTTGAAATTATAAATTAGCTTTTTTTTCTAGCTTTGCCTCCATCTCATGCTTGAAAGCGAGGAGTTTATGTTTCCCTCTAGTGATGTGTTGAGAATGGTACTCGGCAGGGTGAAGCCCAGATGCAAAAGCCTGCACACAGTTACAAATAAACTCAACTTCATGAAGGTTGAATTTAAAAGGTACACGTCAGGTTGCATATGAACTGAAGCCTCATTTTCTTTGAGCACATTAGGAAGTAATGTAGTAGAACCACTGCCAAATGGCTCTCCCAGTGAGTAGCCATTTTGGATGAGTAGAGCTTAGGGAGCTTAGGGAAGTTAATACCCAGCACTGAAAGGAAGCAAGCAGGATAGGACAGAGCAGAGCTGAGAGAAAGGCTGCTAGGGAGAGCTGCTCTATAGGCCAGATAGGGGCTGGCTTTCATAATCAAAAGAAAGCAGAGAGCAGGAGAAAAGCCTTTTTGATGCTTCATGGTGAGCCAGTCAAAAAGCCAGCTCTTTCACCCAGCATGCTCCCCTCACCTGTTTCATTCCTGCTACTCATACATGGCTCTGGAATTGGAGGCAAGAGCTGGAAAACAAAAAAATACAATCCAAAAATACTTTTTTTTCTACATTAAAAATAAAATACTGAAGCCATTGGAGCATTGAACTGTGAAAAGATTCTCCTCATAAAATTCTACTACTTTCATTAAGCCCAGAGAGACCTCCTTTCTGTAAGTTAACTCCTACAGTTTCATATGAAAGCTGTAAGTCATTATGTTGAGAAAGATTTGGCCCATAAAGATAATGATGGAGAAGAAGAGATGGGATCAGGCCTGTAAAAACCCATTAACAACTATACTCCAACACATAAGGACAAAATACCATTTGAAGACTAGGACCAGAGTGTGCAGCCAGGCAAGAAATGCACCTGCTACAGCTTTGCCAAGTTCAATGGAGCTTGTTGAAAGGAGATGCTGGCCTTTCTCAGTGCCACTGAGTGTAGGGAATAAAGAGAACATTTTAAAGAACATGAATCACCTTACCACTTCTGGAAGCACTTTCTTCGCAAGATCGTGGATGGCTTTGATCACAATACATATAGATGACAGGAGGAATATGACACCCAAAATAACACAAGCTCTGGGAAAAAGAAAAAAAATAGAGAAGAATAAAAAGAAATGTTAAGAACATATTTGGAGTTGTCAACTCTCCCACTGCTAAAGGGTAACACACAACAGAATACTGATAATAAAAAGAATAAATTTAGAAGCTAAAGACAGAGACTTGAATTAAAGAGGAGAATGAAATGTCCAGTTTCTCTCCAGTTCTTAAAACCTGGATTATATGTGAGAAAACAGTGCAGACCAGATGATAAAGACATGCCTCTTCAGCTCCTGATGATTTATCATAAAGTCCTCTAGAGGTCTGTTTCTCTTTGTTGGTTTGGCTAGGATCTTGCATTTGAAATAATCAAGGGGACTTAGTTCTCTTTACCAAAGCAGGACAGATGCTTGGTAAATCTGGCCAGTAGCATAACAGGACCAAAAACATGTTTCTGCTCCAAATCTCCAAGAAAAAAGATTTTAACTGCAGACACTAAAAAAATCAGCACATTAGGTGCATCACATTGTAGGCTGTCCAAAGGGGTCTCAATACCTACATAAGGATCAGTCTCATCAGATTAGGTGCTGTGCAGAATTAGATTCTATTCCTGCTCTGCACAGTTCACAACCCAGCCTTGTAAAAAGCAAACAAATGGCTTAATGAACAGAAGATAAAGTAACAGAAAACAATTAACAGAAAATAATTAAGTTTTGTATAGGACACAGGCACAATGAGGCTTAAAAAGCACATAATGCATACATAAAATACACAGTAAAAAAGAAAACTCTTGCTTTTGTTCAAACATACAGACTGATCCTACTTTGAGATGGAGTTCCTCTTGCCATGAAATATTACAGGATGTAAGACTTTGATTTCCTCCACGAACAATAACAGTCCATCTGTTACAGTAATGATATATCCATTCTTTATCCATATTTCACTAATGTCTTCATATAAAATACTACTACTCTAGACAGATGTACAGTAAGAATCATTTTAATGTTTAAAGCATGAAATAGTTAAGAATTTATATCTCTACGTACAACTTTTTTTCTTCAAAAGTTGTATTTCCATTGTTCACTATTCATCATTTGGTACCTATTTGTTAGCTCAGTTTATGGATGCTATAATTATTCCAGCGGCATGCTACTATTTTCAACAACTCAGACATCAGGCCATCTGGTGGTTGGCATCACATGTAATGTTCACATCAAGCTCCATATAGAGACTGTGGTTGAACTGGCACTGCTTTTTCTAGGTCTGAAGATGCAGCTGCAGCAGTGGTGCAGGTGAGTACCTGTCATTTTACTCCTGTCGTGGTTTAAGCCCAGGACGTAAATTAGAACCACTCAGTCTACTTTCCCCCCCACCTTTCTTCCCTCTGCTCCTGGAGGGACGGGGAGGAGAATCAAAAGAATGCAACTCCCACGGGTTGAGATAAAAACAGTCCAGTAACTAAGGTATAACACAAATCACTACTGCTACCACCAATAATAATGATAAAGGAAATAACAAGGGAAGAGAATACAGCACCTCACCCACCAGTACCTCATCCCCACCTAGCAGTGATCTAGCCCTTCCGGGTACTCTCAGTTTTACATCCTGAGCATGACGTGCTGTGGTATGGAATACCTCTTTGGTTAGTTTGGGTCAGGTGTCCTGTCCCTGCTTCCTCCTGGCTTCCTCTCCTCTCTGGCAGAGCTCACAAACTCAAAGAAAAAAACTCACAAAGTCCTTGGTCAGGGTAAACATTCTGACCAGCAACTGAAAACATCGGCTTTATCAGTATTATTCCCAGGCCGAAAGTCAAAAACACAGCGCTGCACCAGCTACTAAGAAGGAGAAAAAGTGACTGCTGCTGCTGAACCCAGGACAACTCCCAACACAAGTGACACTAAACCACGCTGTGGACAATCCATATAATCCTACAAACAACTTCTCAGTAAAGGGACTGCTCTTCTACAGAGGAGAACAGACAATGTAGAGGCTAGCATCCTTCCTAGCAACAGAGTGGCATTGTAGATGAGGTACTCATCTCAGGTAGGCAAAACTCTGCCACACCTATTTTAAGACAGATGTTTAACTCCTTTGTAGTAAAATGCAAGACAGGCCTCATCTTGTTAAACATAACTTGTCTTAAAAGATAGGCAGAAAATGCTTGAGATAGTCTGATTGCCCTAGAGTCCTTCCCTTAGACTCAAACACAAGAACAAAAATCTGGCCCATAATGTGATAGAGGAAGAAGCTCATAGGATTCTATGCAATCCTGCGGCGAGGGGTGATCATTAAATGGTAATATGGATGGGAGAAAAGTTCATCTTCCAACAGGAATGAGTAAAATTGAAAAATTAAGAGGGGTTTCTGTTTTCCATTGCATATTTGCAAGCAACATCCTGTTTTGCAACAGATTCTTTTTAGAGATTTGCAGTTTCACTCTATCTGAATGGATCACTGCTCAGAGATCTGCCCAGAGCTCCCTGACCTTCTTTTGTCAAACTCAAAATTTTTCAGTACCACCTTTATGTATTACTTCTGTAATATTTAGTGCTGCCATAATCTAGGAAGCTTATACTGCACAATCCTTCATAATGTATTCTGCTGCAATGATTATTTTCTTTTTTTTTATGTACAGAAACATATACTAAATGTTCTTCCCATTTACCTGAGATACACTCAGGCATTAGGCAACTTGAACACAAAACTGGCCCACAAAAGTTAGCTGACTTGCCTAATACTGTTTGCTGACCCAGTGACAGGTTTACATAAGATACATACATGTCATGCAACAATATGATGACATTTCATCTGAAAGCAACACTGAAAGAGAACCTTTTCTATGATTCCCAGCAGGCTCAAATTAACATAGCCACAGATCTGTGAGTTGGAGACAGATTAAACTTCCTTGTAACAATACGTATTTTTGAATATGCAGCATCATAACTTCCTCTTAGCATACCTTCTGTTCCCTGCATGTATCTCCTGAGGAATAAAAGGAATCATTCCCTAAAGGCTTGACAGGAGCCTTGCTGGCACAAGTCTAATTTGTCCAGGGAACCAGTGCTTGCCCTGACTGCTGGCTGAATTCACTTCCTATGTATGTTGGGGAGTTTGGAGTTCTCTCTGTGAACTTCCCAATCACCCAAGATTAAGAGCAAACATTTTGCATGTTTGCCTAAGCCAGCATGTAAGTAATGACTTCAGCAATATTGAGTTGCTTCTTTTACTCCCCAGATTAGTTTTACAAAAAAAAGTCTCTTTACAGAAAAATTGCTTTACATCTACTTAACCAGAAATAGTTAAAAATAGAAAGAAAAAAGGAAGATGTCAGTGACAAGGGTATTAACAGCAGACAAAAATGTAGTCTGAGGCTTGATCAGTATTCAGTGATCATATTTAGCAAGCCTAGTTTCTCCTTTATATGCTGGCTTTGGAATCCATAGCCATGCAAAATTCATGAGTAATGGCAGAGCACTTTAAGCGCAAAAAAACAGGTTTCTTGTCTTCTTGAGTGTACCAATTTATCTGCAAAACCACTAGAACAAAATACTGCATAGTGACCTTTTTCAGTCCAATTTGCCAGAAAAGTCATTTCTATCTAGAAAGCAAATCATGCAAACTTCAACTAGAAATTAAATTCAACTACAAAAAAAAAAAAACCCTACAAAAATTAATCTGAAATTTTAACTGTAGTACATAATAAATAAATTGTAATTGGCTCTTGTAAGCTTGCTTTATTTTCAAGCCAGTAGACAACAAAAACTTTCATACAAGCCTGCTAACTTCCATCTGCTAACAGTTACCGCTTTGCAACTAAATAGCATTTCCAACTTCACATGAAGGATGTTAGTGCCAAGGTTGCTGGCAAATGCAATTTCATTAATAACATTCAATTAAATTAGACTGCCATTTCTAAAGAAGCTCAAGTCAACTCAGAAACGCCCATAAAATTTAATGAAAGAGGAGTTAATACAGAAGTGAGGTTTGACTGACAACCTAGTGTAGATTTCACAGATACCTCTGATTTGGACTCATGATAGTGTTATAAATGGTCCTCAATCTCCAGGTCCCTCATGATCAATGATTCAGACACTGCAGTAAGTAGTGGTCCACCTACGCCCCCATATTCCAGAACATTTGTATCTTCCTGCTACGACATGAGGATACTCTGTCCAGTGACATCCATGATGAATGGATCTCCACTTATGCCACAAGTACCACTTACTTACGCTTCCAGCACCTACTGAAGATCATGTACTTATTTTACAGCCATTTCTACACAAGTTAGTATAAGAGCTTCCCACTATATATCTACTACATCATTAGAGGTGTAATAGATCTATAATGCAAAATCATTGGTCATTACAGGTTTGAGAGGCAACAGAAAAGACCTAATGCAGAATGTATGAATCTGAAATCTTCCTCAGTTCCATGCAATGTGCTGCTTCTAAAAAGAAAGTGGAACAGAAATAATTTAGTCAAACATTTTAAAAGGTAATGGAAAACCATTATTTGAGTTTCAGAAACAATACACTTTCTGGAATCTCTCAGAATGCAGTATGGTTTAAAGAATAATAGACAAATTCAGAAAGGACAAGGTAAGGACATCTCTCTGATATTCAGGCAATAAACAACTTTTAGGCAAACTAAAGCTCAAACTTTGAAAGTTGGTTGGTTTTTTGGTGGGTTTTTTTTCCTTAGAGCAATGGTACTTGGAATGCAAGAGTAATTAAAACTATATCATTAAGTTGACAGTAAAGAGAATTTAGTATTATAACAGTAAACCCACCAAGTCTTCTTTAGTTTGACGTAGGTCTTGATACCTGACCACGATGTGCCAGATATTTTTTATATGTTTTTGATGAGGTATTTCTAACCGAGAATCCAGAAGCTAATCTAAAGAATAATTCATTGTCTTAAAAAATGAACTCATCAATTTTGTCAACTTTTTAAAATAACTTTTCCATAGACGAAACATACTTCAAATCAGTTGTACTGCAGCCTCAAGCACTGAGAATGAAATTATTTAGAGTTTCAAAACTGCCAAAGACTGAAACTTTTGAGCTTCATTTACTGCTAGTTCACTTCTAGTGGAATCCATAAACATGATTATATTTAAATCCTAAGAACTAAGTCATGTCACCAGCCTAAAAGTTGATTCTGGATATGCTATAACCTGACAATCTCCAAAAGAAAATCTTCTAAAAGCAATACTACAGCCTTTATACAACCTATTTAGACAACCCTATAAATATCCATTTTGTATTACACCAGTCCTGGATATTTGTACTCACACTCATCAAAATAAGATGAGGGTAACTGTATTACATGACATACAGCTGCCACCTCATCTTTTCTGTAACACATCCCCTGTATAGACACAATTCTTCATATAGATGACAAATTCTCACAACTCGTAAGTAAACCAGAAAATTAAATCTATCACTGTAAGCAGACAATAGTCTTTCCCTTAATCAAAAAATTGTTACTTTGCATAAGTTAATGGTTTTTAAGCAAGTAGCTATGAAAAGGACAGAGATTCAGAAGGTTCCATCTCCACAAACTGCCAATTTTCAAGATGCTGTTAGTAAGTTAACATTTTTTTCCACTTTTTATCACAAAATTTCCTAAGGAGAAAAAGTCCAAGTATTCAATTCATTTGCCTCTAGCAGACATAGCAAAACAACCTTCTAATTTGTGGATTTATCTGTAATTCTGTATTATATTTATAATTATTTGTTACAATTCTCTATAGATAGTGATAAGACTTAAATTCTGTCATAGTTCCACTACAGAACTAACAATTAACCTCACTCAGATCTCTATGGTGATTAATCTTCAATGTAATAAAGCAATTTCAGCTTTAGCATGGTTCTTGCCACACTGAATACTCTTTACATGAGTCAACCCATTCCAGCCAAAGGGACTGCTCTTCATGTAAGCAGCAGTCAGCCTCAACTAACTGCAGATTTAGACTCTCAGTTACTTGTTTTGTAACATTCGTAAAAAATAAATAGATAATTGTTATAAAGTTACAAATATACCCCTAGTGACAAGCTCTGCTATATGCTACCTCAAAAGAGATGTGGGAGAAACTACACAAGGGTGAGTGATGACAGTTTTCCTCATATCAACTGACTGCTATAAAACAGCCACTGTAACAGGCTTCCCTTTTTAATTATCATCCTGCTATCTTTCTGGCAAATAGAACTCAGTAACACAGTACCAATGAGGGTTTGTAATGAAGCTCTTGGTAATTACTCTCTCAAGTCAATCTGCTCTCATGTGCAGCAAAGGTGGTGCAACAGAATTAAGGATTCTGAAAAAATAAGTCATGCATATGAATACAGTCTGCAAAAATGTGTTAACTTTCTCTTAGCAGCTCACAGAGGCAGTTGTTTTGGGGCACTGGAGAGAGAAAGAGGTCTCACGTACTTGGTAGTATGTCTGTTACATCCTGGAACCTATTTTACCACCACACTTCAAGTTCATTAAAATAGTTCCTGAAATGTGATGACACCATGTGGAATAAAACAAGATTGTCAGAAGCAGTCTAATTACTTCCCAGTTCTGTTAACATATGATACGACTAAAAGGCAGTATTACAAACCTAACCTTCTTGTCAAATACTGCACTAGTTTCCCACTTTGTTTATTCATTTCTGCATCTCAGATTACTTGATCTTTTTTGATTACATGGGTTATATTTGTGGTTTCTCACTACTTTTATCAGTGTAAAGAACCCCACAGAACTTAGAACAGCCCAGGTTAGAAGGGACCTCAAAAAAACCACCTAGTCCAACCTTTCATGGGAAAGGGAGCCTTGATGAGACAATCTAGTACCCTGTACATCCGCTTTTTTGAAAACCTCCCATGATGAGGACTCTATCATGTCCCTGGGGAAGCTGTTCTAGTGGTTGGTTGTTCCCACTGTAAGAAATTTCTTGTATAAAGATCACTTACCTTATTCATTGAAAACATCATTTATCTTATATGGAAAACATTTTAATAATTTCCTCGGTTACAGATGTAAGTGTGATGAAGAGATCTGTGAGAAATTCATTATAATCCATTACAGTTTATATTAATATTCTTAAAGCAGAAACTAGAGTCTTACATTCTCTCATATTTGCAAAGCTGCCATCAAAACAAACTTCAGTTCCTCATCTTTGTCTCAATTCTCTGGCAGCTATGATACTATAAATAAAAGATAATACTCCTATAAATAAAAGATAATACTCCTAATTTCTACATGTAATTCTGCTACCTTACAAGAGCCGGTTTACTCTATTTCATTTTAATTCTGTATTTTCTTGATTGTTAGGAATCTTATCATGATATATTTTTCTAAGACAAACAGATTTTCCACCATGAGAAAAGTGAAACATTTGCCCAGAGAGGTTGCAGAGTCTCCATCCTTGGAAGTTTTCAACACCTGACTGGATAAATTTCTGAGCAACCTATTCTTATCCTCCAGCTGACTCTGCTTTGAGCAACAGCCTGGGCAAGCAACCTCCTGAGGCCCCTTCCATTCCTGAATTATCCTATGATCCTACGAATTTTTATTCACAAAATCTTTATCTCTGTAGACTCTGTCAAGATCTTTCAGAACTAATGGCTCCTAATAGCCCACAGAAAAGGAGATGGTAAAAACTCTGCAGGCTGTTTTCACCATTGCAGTGAAAAGGTAGTGTTAAAACTATCACTTTGCAAGGAATTGTAGCTTAGCATTAAAATGAGCTGCAGGCCAGTAAAAGCAATATGAGCTCTAAGCCCAGAAGTAATGTGAGCTTTTTCAGCAAAGCTGAGCAAATTTGGTTTATGATGGATACAGGATTTAATCTCTGAATAAATCCAGTAATGAAACCTCTGGAGCTTAAGTAAGAAAAAAATTAATTATAATATTAATTCATTTAATAAAAACTACAAATGTGCTAATTTCTGTTTCAATATGATCTGAAAGGATTTTAGCGGTATTAGTGGATGACAAAGTCAGTATCATGTATGGAATCATTCAGAGGAAGTCACATGGCATGCAAGGCAAACACCCAAGAGGGTTTTGCTGTGTCAGAAGTTAGGAAAATATTTTTGAGCACACAGTAGTCATCCACTTTCTAATTCTGTTTCTCTCTATACATTTCTCTCAATTGTCTTCTGGGTCTAGCCACATGACAGGAATCCTTTTATATCTCTTCACTTTGCTGGTACTCTTGTTTTCATTCTTTCTTCCCATAACCAACTACAAATGTGAATGTTCCTTCATTAATAACTTGGAGCTTGCAATAATCTGCACCACATTCCTTCTAGATGAGAGGCAGTCAGCCTGTTTAAACAAAGCTAGGCCTACTGTTATTTAATATTTGTATCATGGCAGCTCTTCTAGTCTGATTACAGTAGCCAAAGTCAGAGACAGCCAAAGATTTCTCAAATGTAAAATGCTGATACTCAAAGGTTGAGAACTCAGGATGAAAAAGCTCAGGTTTTGGTCACCAACAAATGATTTTATGGTGGCAAACCAGTGGGTTCTGGCCTATGGGGATGAAGTGGAACATGGTAGAGAAAATGGAAGAGGACTCAGAATTAAGTCAATGGCCAAATAATACGGAAAAGGAAAAACTCGGAGGATGTTTTGGAGAGGAGTGGCTGAAAGTGTTAGTTCTGGTTTGCAGTCACCAGTTTGCACTTTGGGTTTTGGTTTGCAGTTCTGGTTTGTGGTCTGGGGCACCAAGGGACAGCTGGGGATGTTGCAGATATGGGCCTCTCTTTGCTTTCTCTTCCCTTCATCTCAAGTCAATCCACGCCTTTCCAAGATGCACAACTTTTCCTGAAAACTCTAAAACATTGAAGACTCTAAAAATAAAGGATCTGAAAATAAAGACTCTAAAAATAAAGACTCTTAGAAATAAAGACTTTAAAATTTGCCACTTAAACTCATTAAAGGGCCTACTCTAAAAAAAACAACTACTAACCACTGTGGCATTTTACTGTCATACACAGGAAAAATATGCAACATCAGCCTCAGTCTTTAGATTCCTGCTCCTTTGTCATGCTCTACAGCTAATCTTAAACTTTGTGTCCAATTAGACAGTTACATTGCTTGTTTATGTTTGTAGTATAGCTTATGTGTTATCAAGTTTAGCTACTGAGGGGGTATTGGAAACCAAACTGTATGTAGTCACAGTTGATCAGAGTATTTGCACCAGCTTGCTGTTGGGTGAAGAGGCAATAGAGTCACTTTAATATGCACTTTAAAAGGAAGGAAGTGGGCTCACTGTTGATCGCACATGTTCCATAATCCTCCTCTAACTGTCAGAATCCAGATCAGCATTGTTACAGCTACTCCTATTTCTCACCATTAAAAAAAAAAAAAAAGAAAAACCCAACCAGATTATGCAATAAAGTAACAGGCCAAATTAAATATTCTATGTTATCACATGGTCTAACCTCTTCCTAAAGGACATGGAGGTGAAATGCCATTTATATATGAGACTCAGACTAGCTATGCTAGGGACCCACTTCATGTTGAAAGCATTACAGGCCTCATAAAATTTTTATTATCCTCAGGAGTTCAACTAGTCAGTGCAGAACAGGGTATTTACATCCTTTAAAATCATGCAGCTGAACTGGAGCAATAGTTCTACAAATAATTTGATTCTCCAGGTATTAAGTACCTGCCAATAAAAGCTAACGGACATTTCTACAACTTGGAGATTTTGAAAACTCTAACATCCTGTTTTCTAGTTTCAGGTCTGCATAGACTGTACAGTTTCACTTATGGTACACCTGACTTCTAAGTACCCTCCTGGCTTGTGAAGGTAATCAGAAATTCTATCATCCCCCTGAAGCTCAAAATTAAAGGCTTTTGAGAGTTTCTGTAATATTAATTTTTATGGTGATTATAAAATTCCAGTACAGAACACCATATCCCTGATTTTTTATAGATATGTTGTGTAAATACTATGCAATATACACAAATACTGCCTAATCAATTACCAGTGAAGGAAAAGGATTTCATAAATTAAATAGATTTTGGATCTAGCTTCAGTAAAATCATTGCCAAGTCTACAGATGCCACACATTTAGAAACAGATTTTAGAATGTATAAATATATACATTTACTATTTAATATTTAATATAAATTCTATGTGTGAGGATATTGTGTGTGTGCATGCATAAATATATGCATACATACATGTCTGCCTGAATAAGAGCAAAGTTTATGACTGCTTCACTTTTGCCTGAATATGGGATAATGGATTTATGGAGAAATGATGCAGTTTTAGTAAGCCAGCCTAATGAAGCACCACTAAAATTTCTATCCAGCTCTGTACTTGGATGTAGTATTTCAGTTAAATACTTCAGAAGAAATAATGACTTAGAAATTTTCAGTGTGGTTAAAAATAAACTATATTTCTCCTTCTATAAAGCAGATATCCAAGCATAGGTGAACACTTACTTTGCAGACTCTGCACTGTGCTCCACTGGGTAGGAGAGACATGCATGTGCCACGCAAAGACCAACTCCAGGTAGCTGAGAACTACACAAGACCTGCAAAGGTAGTTTCTCAGCTATTTGCAGTTTGTAGGCTATCTCCGTGCATTTGACATTTTTCCAGATCACTTAGCTATTCCATTCACTCATCACAAAAGAGTTTTTCCTCCAGCCACAGAGGTTTGCCCTGAACTGTGGGTAGGCGTGGATTTTGCCATCTGTGCTTCAAGTGTCTTTCCTACGTATGGCATAGATGAAATTATTCACAGTTTTTTCAATGTGACTGGTATGTTGGGTCTGAATTGAGAAGACTATTTTCATTCAACTCTACCTAAATAGACAATGCGCATTTAGTTGGGCTAATGAGAGCAGAGCCAATCTGCAGATCAAAACTTAAATACAGTACTAATACTGAAAATTTGGGGAGAGGGATTAACTCTGTGAACCAAGAGAGAATATACTCTGCATAACCATACAGATCAGTACACTCTCTTATTTGAATCAGAGGAAAAGAAAGAAGAGCCAGACCTAATCTGGCAGTGTGACAGCCATTCCCTCCTGTAAATGGTGGTTTATAATTCTTTTAATCTTTGGGTGCAAGAGTAGGATACGTCACAATCCCCATATTGCATGCCTAAATATAATACACATACATTCAATATAACTTCCATGAGGCTGCCCGTGACTAAACCCTGCTGTAAATATTCTCAAGTGGTGTCACCTGAACATAAGCAAGACAGAAAAAAAGGGTTACTATTACTTCAGAAGGAGGGGCTCACTCTGTCTAGGGTCTCACCTGTCATCACATTTTCTCAGTAAGAAGAAAGCCCTTACACAAACTCAGCAGCCACTAACTTCCCACATCCGCCCAGTAGACACACTGACGTGGCTCTGCAGGAGGTGGCAACGGTGATGGCTCCTTACAGAATCTGCACAGGGCAGTGATAAATGGCAGTTCAAATGGATAGCTTCTGTCCTGGGTTCAGCATAGCAGTCATTTTTTCTCCTTCTTAGTAGCTGGCACAGTGCTGTGTTTTTAACCTTCAGCCTGGGAACAACACTGATAACACACCAATGTTTCCAGTCTTGCTAAGTTCTTGCTAATGGTTACTCTGATCAAGGACTTCTCAGTCTCATGCTCTGCCAGTGAGGAGGCGCACAGGAAGCCGGGAGGAAGCAGAGACAGGACACCTGACCCAAACTAACTAAAGAGGTATTCCACACCACAGCACATCATGCCCAGTATATAAACTGGGGGCAGTTACCCAGAAGGCCCAGATCGCTGCTCGGGTCAGGCTGGGTAGCAGTCGGTGGGTGGTGAGCGATTGCATTCTCTTCCCTTGTTATTTCCCTTATCATTATTATTTTCGGTGGTAGTAGTAGTGGTTTGTGTTATACCTGAGATACTGGACTATTCTTATCTCAACCCATGGGAGTTACATTCTTTCAATTCTCCTCCCCATCCCCGTGGGACTGAGGGGAGAAAGAAGGAGGGGAGTGAGTGAGCGGCTGCATGGTTCTGAGTTACTGGCTGGGCTTAAACCACAACACACTCAAAACAAAAATCACTGGCAAGATGAAAGCCCCTTGGATTGCAATGTATTAGACCATAAGCAACTGGACAAGAGACTATAGAGCAAAAGTAGATTTGCAGGTTGAAGAGATAATATAGTGCAAAGCAGTAAGGTATCATTCATGAAGCAGTGCACCACTTTTCCCTAGCAACTGAAGAAGGATACCAAGTACATAATGATTTCCCCTGACTTCTAAAAATGAATTGTGCCAGTAAGTAAAGAGAGAACAAGGTGTCAAAGGAATATTTATCCACAAGACAACAGGAATATCATAGCAAAGGGCAGTTCCTTCAGGTATATTCAATTCAGAGTGGTGTGTACTTACCATACACAGAGTTGTACGGATGATTTTATTATTGCTGTTTACTTCAGTCTAACTTCCAGAAAGAAGGTAACTAAGCAACTGGTAAGGGTTTCTAATCACTTGTCTAGGCTTCTTCAAAGGTCACATGCCTAAGATGTAAGGTTATAAAAGAAAAACTGTTCAAAGCTGTACCCTTCTGCTTGATAAATGTCCATGTGGTAGCACTTGAAACAATAATATGTCTGCTTACTGCACTGCCCATTTACCTGAAGAGGCTACTTACAATCAAAAACTCAAAGCAGGGCATAATCTGTGAAAAGATAACTGAGAGATGTAGCCAGGAGGTTATCAAGCAACCAAGGAAAGGTATTGGTACACTGGTAATGTTGTAGTCATTGGGTATTATAAAATTATAATAAATATATATATATAAAATTGTATAATGATATCATTAATATGCTTTATAAAATGTTTTTAAATAGCCTAATTCCCATGTCATACTGTTAAATAGCTGAAAGCTTCACTGGTGGATGAAGTCCTACGAAAGGGTCAGAATATACTTGTTTCCTCTTTTCCTTCCTTTCTTCATTACATATCCTTATGTAATGGGTAATCCTTACATAGAGATATCCACATAGTATTCCTAGAGTTGTTCAACAAGTGAGAACCCCAAAGAACCGCAGCCTGGTTCTTTCATCAGACACAAAAAAGGCACAATAATGCTGAGTGCTTATATACTGAAGCTATATATATATATATATATATATATATATACACACATAGATTAGAAATAAGAAGTACATCTTTATCATTGAGCTTAATTAAATATCAGGGTAGGGTAGTAAAGGATGCAAGAGATTTTCTCATTGTTACATCCAATATGCTAATTATAAGACAGGTTTCTGATTTACTCCATCCCTCAAGAGTAAATATCTTCTTTCGAGATTGTTTTTAGCTCAAACTAAGTTAGAAATTCTAGAATTAAGCCCTCAGAGTTGTGCTCCTTTGGATGTCAAAACTGATGAGACTATCAGTTCATTCTCTCCATAACTTAAGAACTTATCAAGAATTAAAACTTCAGGGAAGGCATTTTTCACTTGGCCAATGGGTTCATCATTCTGCCACAGCAGAGGTATAATGCATGGAGATGAAAGTAAGTTACAGACACATAGAAAGTTTTTAGATAATGGCTATTTACAAAGCTGCAAAGACTGCAAGACATTCCCAATTCTTAACCTGTTGTTTTTAAACCTAGCATAAGGTGAGAAAAGATATGCAAAACAAATAGATGAGCAGAAATAACTGAAGCCACCTACTGTTACAGGCAGTGTCACCTTACCTACAAAGAAACAGCGTAACAGAATCAGATGCTGCCTCACCAAGGATCACAGAATCATAGAATGGTTTGGGTTAGAAAGGACCTTAAAGACCATCTAGTTCCAAACCCCCTACCATGGGAAGTGACACCTACTAGACCAGGTTGCTCAAAGCCCTGTCCAACCTGGCCTTGAACACTTCAGGGATGGAGCAGCCACAGCTTCTGAGGGCAACCTGTTTCAGTGTCTCATCACCCTCACAGTAAAGAACTTCTTCCTTACATCTAATCTAAATCTATCCTCTTTCAGTTTAAAGCCATTTCCCCTTGTCTTACCACTACTTGCTTTTATAAAAAGTCCCTCTCCAGTGTTCTTGTAGGCCCCTTTTAGGATTTGGAATGGCTATTTTCTCCTGTTTTAGGATAGGAATGACTATTTTTTCCTGTCAAAAAGCTTTCTCAGCGGCAGGTGGAGGTATGACACATACATGCACCTTTGTCTGCCACACAGAAGACTCTATCTAGTTCTTCTTATCTTAATATTACTGCCAATGTTTTGGATGACAGCTTCACCAATATAAGGAAAAAATACATCTGCATCCATGATGTATTATGTCATGGCAACATAGAGCACCATAAGTTCATTAGAAATTATTTGCCCATGATACAATTTAATTTTCTTATTACAGTAAAAAGAAAGAAAGACTAGCTGGAGTCTGACATAGACAATAAAAACAACAACAACCACCACCACCAAACAAACAAACAAACACAACAACAAAACCACCAAAACCAACAAAGAGTGAAAGAAATGTGAGCTTTCTGGTCTTGGCATAAGAGCGTCATTAAGGTTTCCCATTTACTCTGGCACTGGAAAGGAAAACGTTGGCTGGAAAGATGTTGACAGACTGGTTCTTAGGAACCACAGAATTTAACTTGGTATCATCAACAAAATAATACCAAGTACAATTGCCAAGAATTGCTATGTTAAATATGACATACAAAGTTAAGTTTTTGCAATACTGAACATACAAGCTCAGACCAATCCCAGTCGCCAAAAAAACCTTAGGTGCAAGGGATCCTATAGGCAAAAGTAGATAACTCAGTCCTGCACTAATCCTGTGCTACATGGTACAGAAATGCAAGACTGTAGCTCTGTAATGTAACAATAGGGATATTGCTTTATAGCCTGAGAAGTAGCAGTAGTCCACTTACTCCATCTACCTGAGAAGGCTGCCAACTAACTCTATTAACTTAACCTGAGCAAAATCCTGGTTTCCTGAGCAGAAGGAATCAAATTCAAAGCTTTGAGATCCTTCCAACCACCTATAAAAAGCTCCATCTTTTCCAGATTTTTCACAACGTTGTGTCTCTGAAGCTTCTATTCTGCTTTTCTCAATCTTTCCTTTTTTAGTGGTATTTCTCACTTTCTCCTCACACACAGTTCCAAAACTCCAATCTAATTCCTTCACTCCTCAATTTCTCAGATCAAAGAGTTGCCCTTTGTACAGCTAGTTACTAGTTCAACCTCTCGTGAAATGTTTTTCCAGGTCCCTATTGCTTCAGTCTTCTACATAAAAATTACTTCTACTGCTGTTTACTGGGTTTATTTATGCACATGAAAGTTACCACATCAGTTTTAATAAATTTCTTTCTACAACAGAATTTAGATTTGCTTCAGCAGTCCAATAAACTATTATGTTGCTAAAGATTTACTAAAGGACAGAATATTCAAGCGTATTTGTACTCTGATTATGGGGAGCATTCAGATTTCTCTGCCCATCTTGAATGGTTCAGTGTTTATTCAATGTTCAAATCATTGTTCAATGAACAAATCAATGTTCAAAACAAAATAGAAGACTGGATTCACACTTTTAACCTGATAACCTGCTCCAATTGATCCTGCTTTGAGCACAGATTGAACTGGTGACCTCCAGAGGTGCCTGCCCAGCCCAGCCATTCTATGGCACAGCACTGCACAAAACTCTTACAATGAAGTAATAGACTGTACCTGGCCTGAAGTGTACAAGTAGTGGGTCTACTGCATTTTTACAGTCTCTAGTTTATCAACTACATCAGAGCATGTTCCTTCCTCTTAGTTTCTGCTCGTATGAAGAAGAATAGGGAATTGCAAAAATGTAATTTCTGTTGTAAGTTTTCATCTTTTGTGGAGATTCAAAATTATTTTTTAAGTTATTTCAGCACTCCTTTCTTGGATTTCTTGATCATTGCTTTGTTGAAAATTAATTCAACACCTCAAAGCTTCCTGCATGTTAACTTGCAACGCAGCAGATCACACTGAGCACTTGTGAACTATGTACTCTGATTCTCTTCCTAGATACCAGTAGTCCTTCCCAATTCTTGCCTTGCCTCAAGGCCTACAATGCTTTCAACAGCTCTACTAAAAATACATGAAAATGTATGTATTAACCTGGTTTTACCCTCTTTTATTTGGCAGCCAAAATAAAAAGATGGTGAAGTGCAAAACTATCTGAAAAGTACCAAAACACATCAAATATTCATCGTACTCCTACATACCCTTTTATTAATGAGCCAGCTAGGCAGAATAAAGCAAAGTTTCATATGGCCTACAACCTTACAGTGGTTTATGCCTGATCCTGCTGAAAATCATACTTTCAAAGCCACTTGGTATATTAAAAAAAAAAAAAAAAAAGAAAAAAAGTCATAATTTCATCATAATTTAAGACATACCTTTAACATAACCAGATATATCTTTCCACGATGACTTAAGAGAAATTCCCATCAATAAAAGACTTGAAAAGCCTGCCAGCTTTAGCTTCTCAGGCCATCAGTAGCAAAGAATTTTCAAGAAGAGCAAATTGCAGAGGCAAGTTAAAAAATATTTCCCAGTTACTACATATGAACCACTTGAGAATCAGCAAAGACGTACACTGTGCAACTCTGGTGATATTTACACTAAAGGATTACCTTCTCATCTTGTCGCAGAAAAAGAGAGAAATCAAATGATCTAGTAAAAATGCAACCCATTCAACTCAGTCAAATTCAGCAGGACAAATTTTCGTGACAGTTTCAGCATTACAATTCCCCTGAAGTCAAATGGAAATGCATTGGTTCAGCTTAGCAGGACTTGGCACAGCAAGCAGTTTTGTACTGTTCATTCTGAGTACCAGCCCATGAAACATTGCATCTCTAGCTTCCATATAGCTACATCTTAAGTAAGATTACACGGTTCTTTTGCATCTTAGCATTTTATTCTAAGTATTTAATTCATGGCACAATCTCAGTCAGACTGTACTATCTGTGTCTTTTTCTGGCATTTTGTTTTTCATTTTATATTTACGTTCTCTCTCAAAAATGTCCAACAGTTAGGATTTGATCTAATGATGCCCCTCCATGACAGGCTTTTCACTAATTTCAACAGATTTTGGCTCGATCTCTTGTTGTCAAGTTTATGAAACAGGAAGTTTCATAAATTTGCAATACATAACGGGCAATTCTGCTTGACCTTTGTAAGGAGCTCACGTTATTTTCAAACATGTTAGAATACACAGACAAATGTAATATTTAAACCAGTAAAAGACAGACCTATAAGTAAACAATTAAACTGAAGTCACTCTGGCACACCTTATTCTGGTAAACAGTACTAATGCTTTTGCAGAAACCTAAAGTTTTGCACTAAGGCTCCGGTACTAAGGCGAAGTATGGCTAGGCACACAGAAATGGGAACAACGCACAGCACCACTTAAGCCCATACACGAATTTCACCAAACTGTCCAGGAGTCTGAGAGCAGAGTTCCCCACTGAAGCACTGGCACGAAACAAGGAATGTGAAAGACGAGGTGTGGCTATAGGCACAAAGATTTCAAGGTAAGCAAGCAGCCAAGAGGAGCCATGCAACATTTTCGCAGCATAGAGGAAAAATAATTACATTCAGTCCTTCAAGCAAGAGGTTGATTAAACAGGAAATTAGAAGTGTGCCTCCCTCAAAAATCTGACACAGTAAGAACTGCCTTAACAGACACAACCATCTCTTTGCTTGTTGATACTATGATGACTTTCCTGTCGATTCTAGAAACGGAGGTACAACCAGACTGGTTATCCAGTGATTCATATTCCTAGCATATGGTAACACTATTTCACGCAGTACTGATCTCATCGAGCAACCTTAGCTGTCTTCAATTAGTGGGCATGGCAAGTACTTCATTGACTTAATTTAGCCTTATGTAAAGCAGAGGGATTATATGAAAGCAAATTAAAAATGAGCATAAAAGGCAGAAAAATATGTCCGCTGCTTTGCTTGTTCACTTTACTGGCTTAGCCGTACGGATATGGTGCTGCTTCTTTTGTATTGGGATTTATTTTCTCTATAAAGTACTTTACAAGATTCACTTGAAAAAGCTCAACAGAAGGAGATTTCAAAAATATGTTAATTGAATGTTGACAGGAATCTCTGTGGACGCCCACAAAAGCAAAATACTCAGGAAATATCTGTTAAAATCTCCA
The DNA here is from genome assembly GCF_963264785.1 of Psittacula echo. Lineage (NCBI taxonomy): Eukaryota > Metazoa > Chordata > Aves > Psittaciformes > Psittacidae > Psittacula > Psittacula echo. The sequence continues at coordinate 34,201,103 of NC_137743.1, forward strand.
AAATTGTGCAGGAAGACTAATTTTAATCACACATTTCTGGATTTATTTTTATGAATCAATGTCACATCAATCTTCTTTGGCCTTTTATTCCAAACTGTTATGTATGGAGCCCTGCCAGAAACAAACACACAGCACTGACAAGCTGTTGCATGAGCCTGAGTTAATGTACGATGCATGTAAAAATACTGCTTACTGTTTTCTTGGTTTTTAGGGAAAGATTATGAAGACATAAACTCACACACTCTGTGTGGCTTTTTTTTCTTTGGTTTTTTGTTTGTTTGTTTGGTTTGGTTTTGGGGTGGTTTTTTTGTTTATTTGGTTTTTTCTGTTTTGTTTTTTTTTAACTTGATCCTACCAGTTATGTAGCTCAGTTTCATCCGGCTTCTCTTCCTGTAGAAGGGACTTCATTGCAAAACAGTAGTCCATTCCAGGAGATACATGAACTATCTTTAAACAAGCCAGATGGGATACTGCTAGCAATGGCAGCAGAGAACAAAACCAAAGCAGATAAATGTACTGCAATTCTCCACTTAGATGTACCCAAAATTTGAGTAGGAGATTAAAATCTTCTCTATGCACTAGCGTGAATAATTCTTAAGCCAATCTCCACCTGATCTTCTCAGTTACCACATGCATTGCGTATAGAAATGCTGCACAATGAACACTGAAGCAGAATACAGTTTCCAGTGTGATCAATACTGCACTGCAAATTAAAGACTTTTTTCCATATGAGCTCTATAGCAAGCATTAAATACGCTTACTTTGCAAGCATACACCTTGTTCCATAAATAAGATATACAAGTATTGATACACTCTTACTTACCAAAACAGTGATAGTTCCGTAACAAAAAGGGTGTGTCTCACTGTTTGTACAGCAGTTATAATAAACTGCATCACCCTACTATCTTATCACTCATACAGGTTCAATCTTCACAGAAGTTCTGTAATCTCAACTTGTAATAATATCGCTAGCAATTGAAGCAATTTACATTCAGAAAAAAAGGGGTTCATATTCCAATCTTGTTAAGGGAAGCACAAATATACAAGCATAAATTTTAAAAACATAACCTAGTAAGAATAATGGAGTAAAACATAAAAAAAAAAATAAATTTAAAAATTCATTACAGATTGTAAACGCATTTCATTTGATAAAGATGTTGCAAGGAAAAAAAAATTGTGAATCCCTAGCAATTACTATCTTGGCTAACAAAAAGCCCTGCAAAACACAGTCACAGGGAGGTTTGCCTAAGGAAAGCCTGCATGCTTGCGACCAGACAGTAAGTTGGCAGAAGGAAAGAATACTTGCTGACATGACAAAATGGTTTTTGTCAAAGCTCTGGAATATGTAGCATCACAGCTTGACAGCAAAAGCTCTGCAGGCCTCTACCAAAGCCAAATGTAATTAAGTGTACTTACATGTACTCTCTGTGTGCAGAATGCACAGCAGCTGCGTTGCTGTAACGCCACAAAACTATTGCTGAAGACAACACATCCAGTGTAGCATCGAACTGAAAGAGATAGAGAGTCAATTGTTTTGTGGACCATTAAATGTGCCCTGTACTAGTGGTAATGCATTTACTATCCTGCTGCACGGGCAGAAAGCAGCTTCAAATAAACAATTCTAATGAAAGTAGAATTTACATTTATTAAATTAATCTTCATGGCTTCACCATGTTTTATTGCCCAGTTATACACCTCAGGGCTCAGGAAGTCTATCAAGGGATTAAAACATTTTTATTTGTAATCCATCACCTCCAGAGAAATTAAGGAAAAAAAATAAAAAAATGAAACCCCACCAGTCTGCCATTGTGATACCATGACAGTTATAATACTAATGTGATTCTTATGCAAAGACTCTTTAAAAAAAAAAAATAAACAAGTGCTTGAAAATGCCTGGCAAGCATTTCTTTTGCTGGCAAAGTCATTAATTTTCTGCAGTAGAAGGTTTTGTTTCAAACCAAGCAAATAGTAATTTTTTTCAAAATCCCACTGTATCCAGATTTCATATTATTTCTGGGTCATCAGCAAAATTGCCATGTTTGTATTACTGAACACATAATGGCAGGTAACACCAAAAACCAGGCTTGTCCATTGTAAGAATTTTCATTCTTAAGTCAAACTTTCTAGAGTCAATATAACCTTCAAATTTGAAAGCAAAAGACAAATTATTTTACACCAGTCATTTTACTTCACGTTAGGAATTCTTTTCTCTATCACTGATCAAGAAAGTCATGGCAGCTACTGGAGATAAAAGCTGTCATCCCAAAGTCAACTAGAGTTTTACCATAGACTTCAATCAGAAACAGGATACACAGAGTTCAGAAGGGAACTTTAGAATTGGGCTCAACTTAAATAACAGAACTGAATAAGCTGACTTTGCAGAACAAAAAAATAAAAAACATATTTGGTGGATAATATCTATCAATGACAAGATGTAAGCATTTATATTAACTTCAACATATTACCTAGTAGTTAGAAACTGAAAAAGTGTAACCAAAGCATCTTTACTATCATTCACAAGGTGTGAGTTCAACAATATTTTATTTAATCCATCATTGACTTCATACACCTTGCCATGAACTTTTAACAAGAAAAATACAGTATTCTATGTTTGGGGGGATGAGTGGGGGATGGGGAAGAAAAAAGATAGAGGGTATTTAAATTGTATCTTTACTTACAGCAAATCCAAATGATGATGCACTGTATCTCATTACGGAGACAGCTAAAGGAAAGGAAATATTATTTAGAAACACTTTAAATCTTTTTTGTATCCTTTCTTCTTCTCTCATCGAGTTACAAAACTATTTTCAACATATGGGCTTAGTGTCACCCAGTTCCCACCAGAATCACCTAACCATAACTTCAAACTCTCAGAAAACTTAACATTTATCAAAGTGCTCTCTGCTACAGCTAGGCAGAAAAGTCCACCTGAGCTGGCTGACAGAAAACTATCCAGACTTTTTGACTGCCACCTTTTAAACAAAAACCCCAAGGGCAATTCACACAGCCCCAAGAATTGCTTCAAAATCCATCAGAGTAGTTACTTCCAATGGCAAAATCATTAGCAGGAAAACAATTTGCCCAGCTCTGATATTGACAGCATACTTCCTCAAAAAAATAAATGAGACTTTAAAAATGGTCTAACATCACTTTTACTCCATGCAACCTAATTCTACTATCTCACAGTTCCAAATTCTAGGATAGGAGGTATTGTGGCAGGTACCTTTCAGTAGCCCAGAGGAATACCAGGTAAGAAGCAGGCAGCAACAGAACAGACCACTTGCTGGACTTCGTCAAACTGAAACTCTCATAGGCTACAAACAACATCATGGCTGTGTCAAGCTCTCAAGCAAGGAGCAGCTCCAGCTTTCTGTGTTTTGCAGACTGCCCAGTGAGAACAGAACTAACCTGTGCTCCCTGAATAAAACACACAGCACTCCAGTTCCAGTATTAAGAGGGCTTGGGATAAAGCCCAAAAGGATTAATTTTACTACTCTTTTATGAACAGATATTAACTAACTTACTAAGAAAAATACATTTTTGTAAAAATAAAAATACTTGAACTAAAAAAAAAGGACCAGACTCATTAACGACTTCGTCAATCTCAGATTGACAAACACAATACCTAATTTCCAGTATTCCAGTATTCATTAGAACAGCTTGGCAGAACAGAGCTGCTATGGTTTGACTGTTCTTTTCAGTAACACCAAGCTGCAGTTCTGTGGCACTTATCTGGATAAACAGAAATTAAAATCTTGGAAAAAATAACCCTTTTTTACTGATCTAAGACCTAACTGTGGCCACAAGTATGCTGGACATCACAAATATTTGGACTTTATTAATACAGTTGGCCAAATCACATAGAGAAGTCAAGTTCATTTCTAGATTCCCATTTTCTCAGCGTTGAAGAGTACTGAAACAGTATGGATTTACATCTCCCTCTCATTGTTAAATCATGATTTCCCACACTTCATCTCCTAGGTGAAAAATGAAGTTATATTTCTTGGCCAGACTTGCCTGGCAAGAGCTACACTTGACAAGCTGATACTAGCTTCCAGTGATCCAGCTACAAATTTGAACACTTCACTGCATAATTAATATATTACCTACCAAATTGCATGCGTCCTTAGAGGCATACAGTTTCAAAACCTACAGAAGCTGTATCAAAAAAAAAAAAAAAGTATGGGCATTCACAGGTACACACATGCTTGCAATATTCCTGTCATTACTGCTTTCATATGTTGCAGTTCAAAGCCACATTTATACTCCTACTTCTCTAGCCTGCCTCTGTAGCAGAATTAGCTCCTCAGATTTTACTAAATTGTCAGCTTTTCTCCCCACTCTAATCCAAACTTAAATCAAATTAACTCTATGGTTCCCTTAAAATTGAATATATAATTTCTAAGGGCGATGAAGTACAGATAGCCACACCTTAAGAGTGCTCTAGGTGGCATACTTTACAGCGTAAGGTTTTAATGAGAGAACTGTCTTTATTCTTATGTATTCTGACACAGCACTAAGATAGCACATATCCATAGCACTAACACACAATCTGTTTCACCTGAGCTATCTAAAACACTGATGAAGTATTAACTAACAGCCTTGCAAGTCTGCTTAAACCTTTTTGATAGTGAATACAACTGGAGGAAAGACTTTCCAAAGCCTGGTACCCTACAATAATAAATTGTAGTGGTACAAGGCCATAATTAAAGTAGTAACGGCCATTTTAACACTGGAAAAATAGTATTTTTATATTACTTATTTACATACCCTGGGGAGACGGACTTGGGAGTGTTGGTTGATGAGAAGCTCAACATGACCCAGCAATGTGCATTTGCAGCCCAGAAACCAACCGTATAATGGGCGGCATCAAACGAAGAGTGACCATCAGTTCAAGGAAGGTGATCCTGCCCCTCTACTCTGTTCTCATGAGATCCCCCCTGAAGTTCTGTGTAAAGATGCAGGGCCCCCAACATAAGGACATGGACCTGTTGAAGTGATTCCAGAGGAGGCCATGAAGATGATCAGAGGATTGGAGCACCTCTCCTGTGAAGACAGGCTGAGAGAGCTGGGGCTGTTCCTGAGAGCCTGAAGAAGAGAAGGCTCCAGGGAGACCTCAGAACAGCCTTCCAGTGCCTAAAAGGACCTAGAAGAAAGCTGGAGAGGGACTTTTTACATGGGCAGTTAGTTTTATGGCAAGGAGAAAAGGCTTGAAACTGGAAGAGGAGTGATTTAGACCAGGTATTAGGAATTCTTCACTGTAAGGGTAGTGAGACACTGGAACAGGTTGCCCTGAGAAGCTATGGCTGCCCTACCCATAGCAGTGTTCAATGACAGGTTGGATGGGGCTTTAAGCAACCTGGTTTAGTGAAAGCTATCCCTGCCCACGGCAGGCAACTTGAAACTAGATGGTTTTCAAGGCCTCTTCCAACCCAAACCATTCTATGATTCTATTGGCTTACAGGGTATATCACTCAATACAGGTTGACACAGACTGACTGTATCCTCTAATGATGATGACTGCCTTCCATTCTAGGCACTGAAGCTGAAGGGACTGTGAGGGAAGTTCTTCTTATCATCCAAGCACTTGAGATCCCTGGGCAAAGGAATAACCAGTGGTCCTTATGCCTCCAGAACCACTGCTGTGCTCCAGGATCAACATATCAATGGACGACACTGCAGGAAATGGATCACAGAGCTTTTGCTGAACCCTCACCCTCCTTATTCACAGCACATATTTTCAGTTCCTTCCAGATGAGCCTCTGATGTAAAATAAAAGAGCCCCAAGAATAAAATAAAACAAAAAAGGCACAAAACCAAAAACAAACACCACAAATAAAAACTAATTGTCATTAATCTTAATATTGAATCAGTACAATCAGTAAAATGATGGGAAACAAGCAATGAGGAAAGAACAGAACAGGCACCTTGAAAATCCTGTGGAGCCACTGCATACATTTAGCAGTTACACTGCCATGGCAGTGGGAGCCTGCTTTTAGCTATTTTATTGGCTAAATTGGACAGCATTTTATTACCTCTACAATGAAGCAGATAATCCTAATTTATTTTCCTGACATTTGTAAATGGAACTTGCAAGCAAATATTAAAAATACAGCCAGCACAGTAAGCTGCAAATCTACCACTGCCTCAACCTGCACAGCAACATCAATCTGTGAAGTCTGCCAACCTATAGGTCAGATTTTGCTATAATTCCTACACCCCTTCCAAACTGATTCCAAATGAAGAAAGATACCTCATTTTCCACACATTCTACCCTCAACAAACTAAGGGTTTTATTCATTTCCATGTGCCTCAGAAAAATCATTTCACTAGGGCCCTAACCCTAAAAAATCATTTCAGTTTAACTCTTCAGCCATCTAGCCTCCCACCAGCCTTCAACAGCTTTGACCCATCTAAAATGTGTTCCTGGAGAGACAGACCCTGCAGTGACCATGGGCCTCTCATCTCCTTCGCTGCATTCAGAGAGCACGCTGGTAACCTTTCTGCACAAACGTCGGAGGCAAAAAATAAGACAGGAAATTAACTCTGCCTTCAAGTCTCCCATTTGTCTGGGATAAGTGTGGCTATAAACAAGAGATGGTACATACAAACAGCTCCCCCACCTGTCATGAAAATCTCATACCTACTCAGAGAGGGAAGAACTATTTTTAGGGAGCTCCTCTTGATGGGACAATCACTCCATCATGTTTGCTTTGAAATTAGTCTTTTTGAAAAACACGTCTGGATGTCAGGACATAAAACATCATACCTTAAAAGTACATGACCTGCACTTAGCAGAAATCGGAATCAGGCAGGCAATCTGAACACCATTGAAAAGTGTTGGGTTTATTTCTACATAAATTACCATGCATATCTTGCATGTTTTACAGAATGACAAGAAAGAGAAACTGGAAATTGTGCTGAATCAGAAAGGAAACTGAAATACAGTCTGTTTTCATTGCCCAGTGTTGACAAAACATCAAAACTTAATGTTACAACAAATATTTCAAAAGAAATCCATTCCAAGAAGAGAAAACCAAATGAGTAATACATTCTAAAATTCCCTCACAACAACTGAAGGCAAAGAACAGACATGACTCCAATACCATTTATACTTGTAAAAAAAGCTACTGACCAGGACCAAGAGGTACACATGTATTTCCCCAGGCACCTCCTCCCCGCCCCAAAATTTTAGGAAAGCAAAATTTAAGGATTTTTATGCACATGTTCAAAATTTCTGCATTCAGCACAGCAGCTACAAATGGCTGTTCAACATCCAATGCCTCAGACACAAGTCTGCCAGACATCTAATCTACGTGGGGAGACCCACTGCTATCCATCAGTGCTGTATTTCCACACCCATATTTCTATCCCAAAGTCATTGGCAAAATTGGACCAACCCTACCTATACAAAATCATCAGCTCATTTCCCAGTTTATAACTGCATCAACATGTAAAGAATGGTTACTGTACTTTCCAGTCTGTCTCTAATATCCCCTGGACTACAGGCAGGGCTGGAACGTCTGATTTCTAAATGTAAATGATTTCTAAAATCAACACAGCTAAGGAGTCTAGGATTTACAACTCGCTTCCTTCAAAAAGGAAGTGCAACCCCACCAAAACTATTAAACAGCTTTATCTTTTCCTTCACTTTTTTTTTAAAGGACTGAGATCTTTGACATAAACAAGTGACTCTATTATTTAATAACAATGTACATATCATAGAATCATAGAATAGTTAGGGTTGGAAAGGACATTAAGATCATCAAGTTCCAACCTCCCCGCCATGGGCAGGCACACCTCACACTAAACCATGCCCCCAAGAACGTACTAGTAATATAAAATACCCCAAGCAAACACTGAATGGTAGACACACATATGCAGACAGAGCAGCGCACTGCAGTGCCAGTGTTGGGAGAAAGCAGGATCCCTTCTGTCCAGCATCCCACTGCTTCGCACACTCCCATGCTTCCTTTCTCAAGTGCCAACCTTCTGTTTTCAAACAAGATCATCTCAAAAAAAGAATGGAAATGAATCCAAATAAAGAAGAAGTGGTATTTTTGTTGAGTTTTGGCTTCCCAGGGGGCAGGAACTAAAAGAAGGCCCATATGTCATAGCTGCAGTTGAACTTTATCAGGATACTAAATACATACATTTGCATTCAAGAATAGGAATAATAAAACTTGAAGATCTATACAAAACATACTAGTTTTCCTTCTAGGTACACAATGCAAACTCTCTGTAACTGAACACAGTACATAGCTTAATCTGTTATATTTCAAATGGGGTCACTTGAATCACCCAAATAACTCTGTGTAATGACATTAAAGGACATTGTCTTTTAATGAAACTATGTATTACCAATGCCCCAACTTCAAATATAACAACTGAAAGGGTCCAGAATGTTGCAAATACCCGTAAGTGCACACTTAACCGGGGAAGATTTTGCAGCTTATATATACCTACAGTCCACAGGCTTTGTAATTTTGAGCCTGAAACTAGTTTCCAAAACAAAAGGAAGCCATTTGGCCCTGGACATAGACAAGGAATAAGCAGTACCTTGGCTAAAAAAGCCACCAATGACCAGAAATGTTGAGTGATATCAGACACACTTAACAGCTGTTTCTAAAGCCCAGTGGCAAAGATTTCTAACTCACTCTATCCAAGCGAAGATTATCTAGATTTAACGACCCAGGAGACTGCAAAGGCAAAATTTCTTCCATCTTTTGCGTTTTACTGACTGGAGGCAAAGCTACCAGACAAGTATTCAGGTTCTACACAGCATAAAGAATTTATTCTTGGGAGTTTGGCCAGCTGCTTTAAAGAAGGTTTTACTGAAGTTAACAGAATAAGTCAGAAGACTGAGGTGAAAGTTTGTAAATACTTATCTGACTTAAAAGGATTCTTGGAAGCTTCTTATTTTATACATGTATCCCCAAACATGTAACAGCTTGGACATAGACTAAGCATTTTTATCGGTCACTGAAGGTTTTGAATTGTTAATAAAAGAGCTGAAATACTGCCATTAATTTCAGGTTTTGGCAAATTCCTGCCCAGTAGTCATGTTAGAAAGGTGGAGAGATCCTTTCAAAAACAGAAAGAATGATCTCATACGCAAGCTACACCTCAGATGACACAGATGACATAGAATTTACATATAAGGATTCAGGCTTATTGAAGCACAACCGAAAATACATACATGAATAGCATTGGTTGTGCTAGGTATTGGTATCTATATGAAAAAGGTATTGTTAATAAGCTTTTATTTAGAACCTAAGCACATTTGAAAAAACATAACCAGTGAGATGTGCATCACCCTGCCCAGCACAAGGTTGTCTCCATTACTGTGGATACAAAGCCTATTGGTTTAATTTTTAAAAGATGCTTAACTTGAAGTTTGCCAAACCTCAGACTAAATGAAGCACATCAGAAAAGTCCAGGGGCCAAACCTCCAAATTCAGCATAATTTTTTTAAGTTATTTTCCCCCTACTTTTATGCTACTATTTCAAGCTGAACTTGTTTGTGAATTGTGTTTTCAACAGTTGTGGTATATCTAGGGGGTTAAAACAAAACATCAATGCTGCTGTTAAAAAAACCCAAGAAAGTCCAGATTGAAAGTACTTCTAAGAAACATAAATAATTGTCCAGCATCATAAAACCTATTTCTCAGCATGCTACAAAGATTCAAACCACAGGCCTTTATGGTGTATAAAAACACTATTTCCTTGGTTGGTATTTCAGGTTCAAGATAAATATAACACAGCTTTAAATACCTTGAATCATAGCACAGTATAACCTCTGTTCCATATAAATTGGCTGATGGAAGTACAACATGGAGGATTTGGATCAAGAGAGGATTTAGTTAGCTTTGCCACATATTGTATGATTTTCTAGAAGTATTCCAACTATCCTGTACCTTAATAAGAAAAAAAAATGTAATTTAAGTCTTATTCAAGTTGGATTCTTCATGGTGTTCTCTAAATTTAGAGAAAAGAAGTACATTTTAGCCATGGTAAGCATTTAAAACCAGAAAATTCCACAAAAAGTACTGGCTAAATTCTCGTTTTTCCACATTACCTATAAGAACCCTTACTTAGTATCTGCTATCCACAATATGACACAGATAAATTTTCTAGTTATAAACAAATACAGATTTGCCACATAATATTTTCACTGGAGCTTAACTTCAATATACAGATTTTGATCCAAAGTATTTTTCTTCCTAGAATTTCAGCAAAATTTTAAGCAGCTCAATGGATGTAGCAATGAATTGCAAAATTTTGTATTTGTATAAAACAAATCAAAAGTTTTTCCAAATAAATTAGAATCTATTTTATTGGATTTGATGGATTTTAACTCTTTCATTCAGTATGTCTGTGAAGAGAGTTGTATCTTTGGAGGACATTATAGACATACGACTATATTTACAAGTATCTCAAAAAATAAATCAAACAAAACAATTATAGTAGTCTCTGTGTTTAACAGGTAAGGAAACAGAACTCAATAAGGGATCTTAGGAGATATCTTAAAATCAGGGATCCAGAATAAGTTTAATAGCCAGAACAACTGGACTCTGGAGAGAGAGTATGAGTGTTTGAAATGGCACCTAGGTCTCGGTGACTTGCACAGTCTCACATAATATACTTTCTAAGTAACCTTCAATAAAACCTTTAAAAATTCCTTTTTCAGGATTTCTATCTATAAAATGTGAGGTAAGTACTTCCACACTTCAGGATGTTATTACACAGGGAAAACCATTATACCATATGGAAGCATCTTCACAGTAATTCTGCAGAGTGACAGCAGGCACCATGAAAATCTATTTGAATAAACTGTTTAGTATTATGATCTGCCTTCTATGATATTTCACTTTCTCAAAGCCCTGCCTTAACTTTTAGAAATGCAAACTCTATAGAAAATGGTAACCCAATTAGAAATGATCTGCATGATATTTGTGACAATTCCACAGCTTAACAGTTGTAGGATACTCTTTTTTTTATACTAGAAGTATTTCAACAGACTTCTGAAAATCAAAGCAGATTTCCTTTCATACAGAAATATAGCAGTTCTTCAAAAGTGCATCAAGTGCTGAAAAAGAACCAACATTCATATTGAAAATAATTTTGTGTTGCCCTTTAACTTGTATTAGTATAATGTAATTATAATTATTGAAACTGATGTCACCCCCATCAATGGGTTATTACAAGATCATTTTTGTCCTGCTGAAACCTCTAGAACACAAATGCAGTGAGACCATGAATGCAAAGGTGACTATTTTAAGCATCTTTTGGTTTAGATACCTTTGAAAGGCTCTGAATCTAGAAGCCCCCAAAACTGAGTCCACCAAAAACTGTCAGCTGGATGCCCAATAATGAAGACGCCCAAGACAATTATAAGAAAGATCTATTAAAAACTACAAAATCATGTAAAGGAAAACATACAGACAGTCTGATATTTCCCTTAACAAAAAACAAATAAACAAACAAATAAACAAAAATCTAGTCTAACAATTTATCTCCTTTTTTTATTTTTTTCCCCCAAAAAACCACACAAATGCAATAGGAAATCTGTCACAAGGAATGAAAGTAAAATAAGATACTTGCTTTGCTCTTCCCTGGGTATTTTTGTCTGCTTCCTCCCTCAACTAACAGGTGGTTAAGTCCTGCAGTGCTGTTCTTGAGAAGGATACATGAAATTAGAATAAATTCTCTGCACATACACATTTATGATTTAGAAATCTAAGACTTCTACCTTAGCTGGGGCCCATCCACACCTGAGCCTGGTTCAGTGGTTCCTGGGACAAGGAATGACCACTCTAACCTAGAAGCCAGAGACCATAATCCAATGAGGATCACAGCAGAACACAAGTTGCTTCTCTGGAACCCACTCTTCTGTGCACAAGGACCGATGCTTTCCCCAGAACTTTCTACAATAGCCAATGATTAATGGCACAACTGAGTCCCTCTATAATCAGTGGGAACAACACAAGAGAGGAGCATAATAGTTCAAAGATTTGACAGGCTTTCCTTATCATAGTAATAAAATAATAAAAAGAAAACTAGAGAATTATATTAATTTCTCTATGCATGGCTCTCCTCAATATGCAAAGAATGGAATATGGCACATAAAGACTAGACCAGAAGAAATTCACACTCATGACATTTAGTCTCATATTAAATGTTTGTTCTCTGAGCATTTTAATGACTTCAGAAATACGAAAATCAAAGAAGATTTCAACTGACAAGCTTTGGTCATTGAAAAATAATTAGTCATCTTCACAGCTTTTTTCATCATCACTATCAGTTTCAGAGACAAGACACATATCACAGTACCCCCCCATTTTAATTAGACAGCTAGTGAGCTGCACCAGAACCAAAACAAACTGCCAAATACAGTTAAGCAGGCTGCCAGAATATAGCACAATATTACAGAGACTTTGTTTTTTACAAAGTGAGATTAAGAATGCAAACCATAACAGATACCTCCGTGGATTAGTGGATTAGAAACTTTAAAACATGGCTTTACATACATATTTTTAAAAAACCAACAAATTCCAATTTCAAGCTGCTTTTTGGTGTGAAAAATTTTAGCTATCCTGAATGACTATGGAAGAGGACATGTCTAGCTGTATACATGCAGCCTGTTTTAGTATATAGGAGCCTGAAGGTGAATGCAAAGCAGGCCAGAGGTAAACGTGTTCCGCATCATGCTAAGGACACCTCTATGTACTACCAGACAGGTAATAAGCTATCCCACACCCCATTAAATCCTCCCATTTAATCTTAAATTTTAACAAGTGAAAAGTTCAAATCCTGTCATTTAACATCTTAAACTTATAAAATTCTCACAGGAGCATTTCCACACACTAAGAATCTGGAGTTTTAAACATGCAAAATTACTCACAGACCCATTACTGGTCTGCATGTTCAAGAATTCCTGTATGTAATATATTTGAAAAGCACTAAAATTCAAACATGGAAGAATTACACTGGAACTAAGGGTAAATTACGAAAATTGTCACAATTTTACACAACAAATTCTACTGGTCAATTTTGCTAATAAACCTAAAAGAAGCCCAAACAACTATGGTAGTTCTGAATCAGGGAGTACTTTAATTGTTTAATTTTATTTCGGTACTATCAACACTTATTTGCATTTATGTTATTGTCAGATAGTTTCTGGCAGTTTATTACCTAGATAATTAAACTATAAACTCATTTCTGTGGTCAGATAACTGGAAAGCAAGACATGACTGAAAATGTTACCTTGTTTATTCAATTAGACCAACTGGCAGATTTTATCACCTATTTCAGCATATTGCATCATAGAATGGTTTGGGTTAGAAGGCACCTTCAAGATCATCTAGTTCCAACCCCCTCTGCCACAGGCAGGGACACCTTCCACTAGACCACGTTGCTCAAAGCCCCGGCCAACACATCCAGGGGTGGGGGAGCCACAGTTTCTCTGGGCAACCTGTTCCAGTGCCTCACCACCCTCACAGTAAAGCATTTCTTCCTAATATCTAATCTAAATCTGCCTTATTCCAGTTTCAAGCCACTACCCATTGTCTTATCACTACATGCGCTCTCCCTTTACAGCTTTCTTGTAGGCCCCTTTAGGTACTGGAAGGCTGTTCGGAGGTCTCCCCAGAGCCTTCTCCAGGCTGAACAAGCCCAGCTCTCTCAGCCTGTCTTCACAGGAGAGGTGCTTCAGCCCTCTGATCATCTTCATGGCCTCCTTTGGAATCACTCCAACAGATCCATGTCCTTACGTTGGGGATCCCACAGCTGAACCACTACTCCAAGTGGGGTCTAATAGAAGTGGAGTGGAAGGGGAGAATCACTTCCCTTGACCACCTGGTCACACTTCTTTTGATGCCGCCCAGCATACGGCTGTTTTCTGGGTTGCAAGCACACATTGCTGCGTCATATTGAGCTTCTCATCAACCAACACCTCCAAGTTACCTCCCTAGGTCTGCTCTCCATCCAGTCTCCACTCAGCCTGTATTTGTGCTTGGGATTGCCCTGACCCATGTGCAGTACCTTGCACTTGGCCTTGTTGAACTTGAGGAGGTTTACACAGGCCCACCTCTTAAGTCTGTCAAGGTCACTCCTTACGGCATCCCTTCCATCCAACATGTTGACCACACCACACAGCTTGTCATTAGCAAACTTGCTGAGGGTGCGCTCAAACTCAATGTCCATGTCACCGCTGACGATAGAATCATAGAACAGTTAAGGTTGGAAAGGACCTTAAGATCATCTAGTTCCAACACCCTGCCTGCCATGGGCAGGCACACCTCACACTAAACCATGCCACCCAAGGCTCTGTCCAACCTGGCCTTGAACACTGCCAGGGATAGAGCATTCACAGCTTCCTTGGGCAACCCATTCCAGTGCCTCACCACCCTCACAGTAGAGAATTTCTTCCTTATATCCAATCTAAACTTCCCCTGTTTAAGTTTTAACCCGTTACGCCTTGTCCTATCACTACAGTCCCTAACGAATAGTCCCTCCCCAGCATCATTATAGCCTCTCTTCAGATACTGGAAGGCTGCTATGAGGTCTCCATGCAGCCTTCTCTTCTCCAGGCTGAATAGCCTCAACTTTCTCAGCAAGTCATTAAGTCAAAATTATAATGAAATGTGAGTCTGAAATGCAAATTTCCTTTGGTCTGTTGTTTTGGGTTTTTTTAATTTGCTTTATTAGTAGCTTTTTAAAGCAGTAATTCCAAATGCAATGCTCATTTTCTAAGAAAAACATTTTAAAACTGTTAAAAGTTTTCTTCCAGTTCCACAGTCTTGGCAACAGGTAGCAACAGGAAATTGTACTCGGCATTTCACAAGACTATGAAGATTGTAACAGCTTCCCTGAAGGACACCAAGTTGAAAGAAAAAACAGTAAATGATTCACATACCACACCACTTTGCCTCTGTCCAATTTTAGAGTAATTGGCTTGACAAATCTACTGCTAATTCTGATCAGTAAAATTTGCAATCCTTTCTCTATGAGATGAGATTTATTTGGACAAAAAGTAGCCCAGATAGCATCAGAAAAAATATGATGATAAGACAGGTGGATATTACAAAGTTGTATATTGTTATTTACAACATGTAAACATGTCAATAAAACTCAAGCTAACATCAATTATGTTTGTGTTCCATGCACAACTACTCCAAGGAGTAAACTCTTGACAAGTGTTAGAAATGTATTCCTAGGATAAAACCCTTTATGTCAAGCAGCACACACCTGTTAACGTACAAAGGGCTTTTGCTGTTGCTCGTTTTGTTTTCTTCTGTTATAAAGACTTACTATTAGTATGAAACAGCTTCAAAACTAAGAGAATTTCTATGTTACCATATACAAGGAATGTTTACAGCAGAGCTAACATGTACCAAACTTGCAAATCAAAATGACTTGTCAGTAGAAGACCCTAAGCACCAACAATTCTTAGAGCCATCTAATATATCCTGACTTAATTTTTCTGAAATGATAAACATAAAAATAGAGTCTCATGTTTTCTGCCAGTAGCACTTCTGAAAATGGAGCTATAATTTAAAAGGGTTAACATGTCTTTTACAACCATGACGCCAAGAGTTTTAAAGATTTTTGATGTCAACGGTGTATTTTTAAAAAGATTGCTTCAAATTATTGAAAGTACAAAAAAAAAAAAAAAATTTCATCATTTTCATCATTTTTAGATCATCATCTGTTCTGCTATGCTAACTACTCATAGTGTTATTCTCTGACTCCATGCATAAAGAAACGATGCATCTTTTTTTTTCATTTGTAAATTACATTGAGAATATTTACTTATTTATAAAAGCAGATACCTAGAATTCCTAACACCAGAATACTGGACTTGTATTTAAAAGAATCCAGTGGTCTGAATTTGTAGTCACCAATCGTGATCCTTGAATATGAGATTAACTTACCAGAACTGGTAGGTTTTGCAATGGTTGAGTATTTTAACACTACGCTAACATTTCACATTGGCCAAAGATGTCTTGCTCACTATTCCCACTATGCCAGACTTACTGCTTTCCTTTCTTAGCTTTGAACTTTCTCGGCCTGATGCACCTCAATGACACAACAACCCTGCCTGCTCCTGCTGAAGATTTTCCTTTTGCAAAGCCTTCCAAGCCAAAATAGGTATTTTGTATTCAATTACAGCTCTAATTAAGTTAACTTATTCACTGCTTTTGATGACCTCCCAGCCTCCCTCAGATGTAAGACACCCCTTTAAGCTTACAAGTTATTGTATTTTTTTCCCTGTATTGCTCTTACTCAACTTTTCTCTCCAGTTGCCTAGTGGTCAAAGTCATTTGCAACATTAAGTATGCTTTGCAGCAAACAGAAAAGGAATTGCAGCAAGTTTACTCAGCCACTTTAAGAGAAAATTGAGACGCAAGTTGGCAGTGTAAAACTAATGTAAACTACCTGAAGTTAATATGTACAAGCATAGAATTTAGATATCTTTGTAGTGGAGTTATAGAAGAGTCTAACAAATATTTTTTCCTCTACCCCCAAGAAGGTCAACTGTCAAACCAGGAGATATTACTGCAACATTCAAACAAGTAGACTATATTACTACATAAATAATGTCATATGAGAAAAGTAGCTTAATTCTGGGAAGTGGAAAGAACAAGCTATTTTTTATTGACTATGCAAAGCAAATTACTGCCAGGTGAATTTATAATATTCCAGAACTCACAGTATATTTCATGGTAATTTGATTGCATACATAGGAGATAAGAATATATTGTAAATTTACACAATCTGAAACTGGAGTGAACTGGACTCTTAAGATGTGCTTCTTTATTTATACCACTTGAAGTCTTCATATAATTGACTGTGTTCGTAACAGCCTAAATTTAAAAATTTCCCATTTTGAACACTGTGATAAAGAAGTCTAAAAATGTCCATGGTAAGTACCAAGATAACATGATCAATGATATTTCTGGATAAAAGAATACTTACAATTGAAAACACTATTTTGTAAATATGTTATTTAAACACTGGAAAGACAATATCCTTCAAGTAAGAATTTGTAAAAGCTTCTCAAATATCTTAATAAAGTAACTCCCTTTTGCATACTATTTTTTAAAAAACTAGGCTGCCATACACTTCTGCATCCTACTAAACAATAAAAGAAAAAAGCGATTGAAAGGGACAGTCAGGGAGAAAAGATTTATTCAGAGCTAGAGCTGAGGCTCCTCTGGGGTAGGATGTTGGAATGACACCGCTGCTTCAGATGGAAACCATGAGATTAGTCACTGCCACACAGTCTTAAAAGGGCTTTAGCAAAATTCTGAAATTCATTGTGTAGCAAGGAATGAATCCCTGTTCACAAGAGGTGATCATTCTGTACATATATAGTATAGACAGTCAGCCCTAATTATATTTGTAATATGAATTTGCAATAAGGTAAATAAAATCTCTTAATGCCAGAAAGCTCTTATGACACAGAAGCCAAATTTTATGCTATACATATATTTATAGATACATATTTTTGAAGAAAATCATTATTTATTTCTGGCCTCCTTAGCATCTTTTATAACTATATGACAGAAAAAGAAGAGTCATGGTTCAAGAACAGTCACCAGGTAGACTACAAGCAGTCCACTTTCTTTGTTGTGGCACGTAATACTACACCATACATTGAGGTATTAGCCACAAGACTGTACGAAAGATCCAAGAGGGATCTTGGGGCAATTTTCCACATAATAACTATGCACACATACATAAGTGGATTTCTTAACCTTTTCTAAAAATACACGAAAACCTACTGAAAGTGAATCAATGGCTTAATTCACTCTTTAAGGTAGCTCACTACAAAACTAAAGATCTTCAAAGATTCTTATTTTTGAAGCTAATCTAATCTAACAAAACGAAAGCACTTAAACTCTTTCAATGGCAATTGAGTCCTACGTCTGAATACCAATGTTTTGTTAGTTTTTCCATAACAACTTGAGAATATTTTCAATTCCTTAAGAAATTAAATCCAGAAAAATTCTGATCCATAGGCAACAAAAATTGTCAAACTAAAGCATATCAGTAAGGTACTGGTTCATCCTTAAACATTGAAAGAAATACTTCAGAATCCACCTAAAAGTTTATGGCAGCAAGGATAATGAACATGTCCTTTCCTTCTTAAAGAAACACTAATGTACCTTGAAGAACAATATGTAGCTACCTTTTACTTTACAACCAAACAGAAATGTTGGCTAAATAAAAATACGTAGAAACAGCATCACATGAAAACCCTATATAGTGTTATTACAGATTTGTATAGATTATGAAAAATGCTATAAAGAGAAAGAAATATCTGCATAGCAAGTCCTGCAGAGAAGATGAGCTGATTTCCTACAGAATTTGATCAATTAATTATATATTTTTGATGTTACCTTAAAGATGCAGATCCTGTCTTTATTATAGGTTTTATTGCAATGTGACACACAACTATATTATTAGAACATGAAACTTCAAAAAAAAAAGTGAAGCAAAAATAGGAATACATGCTTATGTAACTCCTGCAGGACAAGCACCATTCCCAAAGTTGCTCAGGTAATGAAAACCAGCAAAAGCAACAGACCCAAACCAATCCCTCAGCCCCTACATGTTCCTGAATACTAAATACTGCAATCAAGTACAAGCATAATTCACATAAGATTAAAACAAATGCAAATTAGACATTTGTACGCATCTTCCAACTAAAGAATTGGACCAGTTTAGCAAAGGTAAATATGCTTCCATGTCTCTTCTATGTATATACAGGCACAAATACACTGGGAAGAGGGAAAGCAAACAAAACTGAGCTGACAGATGTGGCAATGTATTATAATTGTAGAAACACAAAATGGTGCTAATACTGAGCTTGTCTGTAGGATAAGACAAAGGAAGTAGAGTTGGTCTAAACTGTCAAAGATCACAAAAGAATAGTCACACTTGTCAACATCCATCACCAGCAGATCCTTCCTCAGGTCCCACCCTTCTGTCATCAGCAGGAAACGCTTCAAATGGAGGAAAGTAAAGGGAATTGTATACGGACTTAAAAAAAGTCTTCAAACTCAACTACTCGAAGCTAGCTAATCCTCTTCCTATCTAATCCACTACATGCTGCCAAAACAAAACAAGAGAAGCAACATTCAGCTGGTTAGGTTGCTTTAAAACAGTAGCCAAGGTGTTTGCTTCAGCTTTGGTAAGCCTAAGACTTCTGCTTCGTCCATTTATGACACATCTTCAGCTGTTACCATGACAACACTGATATCTCCCCATGCTGGGAAGTGCTCTTTGTTTAAATATTGTATAAATGAATGTAAATCTTTCATGCAGTTATTGTTTGTGGAATGGGCGCAGCATTCCCCTTCTCAGTTTTATTACAGGAAGAAATATGATACAAATCAGTCATATTGTTATTCACTGAACACTGAAAAATTTCAACAGCCCAACCCAGCAAAATGTTAATATTTTTAATAAAAAGCAGTATAGTAAGGCTCTCAGCATCTCAGCACAAGAAAGATCAGTTTTTCAGGACAGAAAATTTGCTAAAATTCATGCGTGTTGAAAATGAGACTTCCACAAACTTATTGTCCATGAAGCTCAAGTAAAAGAATTTTAAATGCGTCAATATTCTAAGCAAACATTTTGTAGGGAATTTCAATTAATAGTTTTTGATCTTATAATTTTTGTACTTTTTTTCTATTATTCATAAACACTGAAAAATTTCTTAGGATAACAACATTCCCACCTGTCTCTAGCTGAGTTTCAAAGCACAAACAGGATGCCATGCTCTTAAGGCATTCTACCCTTGAGAATTAGTAAAACCCCTTATGGACAGGGTACAGCTTCTACTACCATGTACAGGTAAACCTGTAATAGAAATTCCATTATTTTCAGTTCTACATTCATAGAAGTGTTTCAGATAAACCTAGAAATAAATCAGATCTTCCTAGTTTTCTTTTTGATTAAAGACATTTAAGAACAAATAAAAAGAACAAAAAAAAAAAAAAAAAAGTCAACTCAAAAAAAAAAAAATAGACCAAAAAAGCCCAGTACTTTTCCACTCCAAAGGCCTATGAAGACATTCACATAGGTCTTACAATGTAAATCTGGCACCCAACTCATATGCTGATATCACTTTACATCACTGATTTTCATACTGATTGGTTGTTTTAAGAGGTTCATCTTCTATGGGGTGGACTTACGTCTTTGCAGACAGAGCTCATAATTTCCACCCGCACTGGCACAAAATAAAGATGAGTTTATTTAGGACTAAATGTAACTCATGGGACTGAGAGTGCACATACTGCATCAGGCACTGATAACTGTTAACATTAGAGACAGTGTGTTTTGACTACCCTAGTAAATCCACATCCTTCTGTTCCTTTACCCACAACAGAAAACAACTTCTTATGTAAGCCCTTTATCCTGTTTTCTTTCTTTTTATACACAGAATATGGGGCTTCTACTAACACCCCGTAACAGATGTAGATTTTCTATTATTTATATACAGGTACTCCAGAGTAAGATGACACTGGGGAGCAGAGTATTTTTATTTGCAAATACACAGCAATGCTGTAAAGGCCTATAAGGAATGCATTAAATAAGTTTAGACTCATCTTTAATCATTCCCTATAATTTTTTTTATGTCTTTTTTTTTTTTTTAGGAGGCAGGCACAAAGATATTTCATCTTCTCTTTTTTCTTTTAGACTCACTTTTCGTGGCTGCTGTAGCATTTAAATAGAGTTAATCAGTTCTCTCTAAAGAAAAAGTAAGTACTACACACAGCTGCACGGCTTAAGGGATATTCGGCAAACGTGTTCAACCAACACTTACTCCTTATGGAATTAAAAGGATGTGCCTCTGCATCAGATTTATCCCTTGTCTACTGTTTGAATAGTGTGGCAGTCTCTCTCTATGCCATAATATGATTTGGATTGAGGGGAAAAGGTCATAGGGTTATTCTAAAACTGCATTGCAATGCCCAATTTTCATCTAATGAGGATTATCTAATTTACATTTGAAAACCTGTACCTACTGCAAACGCAAAAATTACAAAAGAAGGCGTGTGCAGGACTGGAGCAGCTAGTGGGAAGGAAATTGAAATTTACTCTGCTAGAACTCTTATTTTATATAAGCATGTTAATTATTATCACTGGAATAATGATATTAAGAAATTAATAAAATCTTGACTCACAATATTAGTCTTTTTTGTGATTAAGTTAATTATAAGTAGCAAGCTTACGAGCATAGCATTTGCTGGCATGAGATGGCATGCTGCTTTAAAAGGTAATAATGATAGGTAAGTCATTTAGGCATAACATGCGTTAAAGAAAGGATCCTTATGAATGTCATCAATAAGTAAGTATCAAATAGTAGTCCTGATTCTGTAAGCCCCCACAGAAATAGGCAATTTCAGCCATGGTTAATATCTCATTTAAACTGGTAAGATTACCCAAATTCTCATAAGTAACCCTCTCTCAATATTTTAGTAGATTATAGGTTAATTATGAAATTATCTGGAGCCTTCCTGACCTATCACTTTACATTTCTGAAATCCATTAAGTAAAGATAACACAGGGCCATTGTTGCACACAGACACATAGGCTCCTTTCATCTTTAGAACCAACTTGTATGACTCCAATTTCCCCTTAATTAGACAATCTTTCAGAGGATTATTTGCTAATTATCCTCAGTAGGATTTCAGTGTATGAAAAAATACAGCAGGGAGGGTCAACCCCACAAAGAGAGACTTCTCTAAGAAACTTGGCATATTATATAGAGCACAGTATGGAAATAACCCACAGATGCTCAGGGATGCTTCAACCATAACATTGCAGGTATAACAACTTAGTTGTGTTAACTGTTTCTGGGCAACAGAGCACCCAGGATCTACTGCATTTCAAAATTATCCAACATGAGACAAGACTTCAAAATGAGATTATTTTACTAAAAAGCATGCCTAAGCAACTACCTGACAGATTTGGGAACAGATACAAAAAATAAGTGTGGTATCTAATAGCTATATGTCATTTATTAGCTATAGGAATTTTCTTTTTCATGCTGCTAGCAGAGCTGAAAACTGACACAGGAGAGATTTTTGTACTTGTAATGACCAAAGACCAAGTCTTACATGAAGCCAGTTTTCCAAGCAGTCTCTTCTCAAACAGAAATTCTTCCCAAACAGAAAGATAGGAATCTTTCCTTCTAAACCTCCCTAGGAAGAACTCCTTAATTTCTGTTTTTCCTGTAATGTTTAATTCTGACAGCAAATTCAACCAAGAAATATTTGCAACTTCCTTAATAATGAAATGCTATTTGTGGCAGTCTTACTTTAAGCTGCATGATGGTGCTTTTGAAACATACAGCCCTTTCTGCCAGACCTATAAAGTATTAACATGTGGTTTATTAATAATATATTCATATGCTACAAACATGATTAATTCTGCCAGAACAGCTTAAGTTCTGGTGCATAATACGTATTTTGAGAATCACTACTTACACAACAGTATTAGTGACACTAAGAAGTGCACCTTAACATTTGTTTATGACGAATCTGTGACAGATGAATACAAATTTGAGGATTCTGATACCTTTGGGCAAGGTTAAAACTTTACACAATTTCCAGCATTTGGAGGGCATGAGTTTCTATACACTCTTGCTGCCTACATGCTTTTTGCATTACCATGTAAATAAGGGTATTAAGACAACTCAGTATACTGGTCAAATGGGCTAAACAAGAAATGTTGAACTTCCATTAGAGCTGAACTCATGATATAAACAAGAACTATCAGACAGCATGTGCTTGAAGAAACCTTTTCAGCCTTACAATTATAACTATCCATACTTCACAGACTCTTTCACAGTCCTTTACTCCTCTTCACAAAGTTAAACTATAGTTGCCTGATATCCATGCAATCTGCTGACAAAAACTGTCTAGTTCTGGGGTTTGATTTACTACATGGCCAACAAATGCTACAGAGATTGCATCTATAACCAGTAAATATCTCCGAAACTGCTACTCAGTTGACAAATCAGACATCTGTAACCAGAATGGATGAAACAGGAAGAGAGAACTGTCAGACGTATCCTAGCAGTAGCTGAGTTTTATTCCTTCACCTCCTTCCAGCTAACCAAAACATGGCACAGAGTTTTGGCTGCTGCTGTCCTTGACTGTTCTGACTCACTGCTACCATATCCTTCTCCATAATTTCCAAGGCATAGCAATACCAGTTTTGTTCCAGGATCTCCCACATCGAAAATCTGAGCAGCAATGTGCAGTCACATGACTTAATGGAACTGAGATAAACAGAATGATACTTCAGGCAACTATCCACCAATCCAGAAAAACGATGGACCACTGCTGGCAGCTCCAGCTCACAGTCTTGATTGCTGCTGAGTCAAGCATTTGCAGCATGTTTGACAGCAGCAGGCACAGCCAAGTGTGTTTAAGTTCCAGCAGTGTGGAAGCATCCTGTCAGCAACTCTATAGAGCTGTAAAAATCCTAACAAAGACATCATCTAAGTTCATTAGCCTCCAAGTACTTACAGGATGTGAAATTTGGTTACTGAAGTCAAGACAGCTATTCAGAGAAAGCCAAACATTATTTATGCAGTTGTAGAACTTGGGTGCCTTGGATATACCTCAGAAATTAGAACAAAACCAAAAATGTTGTGTACATGTGTCTATACTGGGAAAAAACATCTACCTCTTTTGATGATTTAAAGGAAAGATAAAAATCTTTACCTATAATAAATTCATAAATACTTCTCATGCTAAATTTCTGGTGTAATGTGCTGATGCCTTGAGTTAATGTAGATTGAGTATACTCAAGAAGATAAAGGTTACTGTCCTGTAAGACTTGTATATAGCATTCTCCTTCATTTTTTAGTTTGATAGAAAGGAAAGAAAAAAATATACAACCTGCTCAACAAGAGCTAATGGTTTACCACTTTGGATGAGTGCTAATTGGCTTAGCAATTTAGAAACATCTGGATTAAATGTGCACCTAGTAGCACTGTCTGCACTTCTCTGAGGGACTGCTTTTGTAAAGAAGGAAAGCACCTAAGTTCTAAAGTTAAAATAACTAAATTAAAGATACTCCAGTATTACGTTCTTCAAATTCAGTAGGAAGTATGTGTTATACATCAAAACGTGTTGTATTTCAAAGTCTTCTTTTTAAAATTACCTACTATTTTCAAACCCACCACCAAAGACTCATAAATGTTTTTCAGCATGTTGATCCTTGTGATAATATTTAGAAATGTAAGAGATACTTCGTTACTGTTACAATTTGGTGGCCAGAAAGATACTGCAAACCTATTATTCTCAGTATACTGCCCTGAAGACTTCTGATCACAGATACTCTTACTCACATGCACCAAATAGTAAGGAGTCCAGTCTTTGAAATAGGACAAATAATCGCCACCACATACATTTTATTATATTTAATATTACTTCAAAATTTGGCAACTGTTCCTTCTTCAGTATATGATTTTACACTTATCTAACCATGTTGTCATGCATATAATCTGAAAGCAGGGCACTAACACAAAGTTATTTTTCCAACTCACCTAATGCCTCCAAAGGAAGACATATTTTTTCAGAAAATGAAAAGATAAAATATACTCCATAATATGAAATTGTTACAGTCTGTGGCTTGTAAGTGAAAGGTCCATGAGTAAATATGGTGAGTATTCTACAGATGTTACAGATGTGGTCAGCAGACTGTCATATTCACAGAGTTCCCAGAACAAGCAAAGCAACTGGGGAAAGGGATATTCAAAACAAAGCCATCTGGACAGTATATTTAAGCAAAACAATGTCCCACATTAATGAATGTGCAACTAAGGGTTCAGCTATTCTTGTCTTTTAGTACAGCTAAGGCTGGGGAGGAGAATACATCACTAATCTTTGCATTACCATTATAAGAATCAGTTTTAATTTAAATTCTCTGGTATATACATTTGCTGCTAAAATTGGCTCCCCTTATACTTGTTCACTGAGAGTAAAAATTTAGTGATGCTCCAGACTCACTTCGGGACAGTGCCAAGGACTGCATCTAGTGTGTAACTAAATATAATTATTACCTTTCTACTGGCATGAAACTGTAACAAAATTTTGAGTTCCTTAGCATCAGCACACAGAGAGTGCATTAAAACTTAAAGAGCAGAAGTAGTTGCATTTTTATTTTCTCTTTCCAGTTGTCTGCCCTGCAAAATCTAAAAGGCCTTGCATCAGACCAAATATGAGTATTTATCCCCACACACCATTTGATTTCTATTTTTAAAATAACTAGAATAAAACCACAGGTACAAATTTTTATGTGTATAATAAGCAGCCCTGGACTTCTTCATTTTCCCCAGCAAACTTCCTATTGCAAATGCAGACCTTAAAACACAAGTATTAAGGTCAACAACAAAAATAATTTGTATTTATAACTATCTGTGGGCAAAAGAGGCACTTAATGACACCAATCATGCCACTACAGTTTACTATAACATATAATTTTCTAAAATATATCAAATACCCTATAAGTAAGGTTTTTTTGGAAGACTCACTACAATCTCCCCAAAAAATATTGGACACTCTATTGGTTTTAGAACCACTGTATTGTTCAGTTCTCCTCCTCATCCCCTCCCCAAAAAAAAAAAAAAAAAAAAAAAAAAATAAAAAAAAGACTTAAAACTCCAATATATGGGAAGAGGTTGCTCAAATTAGAGCTAAGTTATAGAGAGTTTTGAATTCTACACACACATGATGCCAGCAAGCTGGAAGAACCTACCATGTATGTTCAGACACATCAGATTTTATTTTATATTAAAAAAAAAAAAAAAAAAAAAAAACAACAATCACAGAAGACCAGAGTAAAATTTCCATATAAGAAAAAAAATCTTACTGCTCTGGTATAGTGTAATATCACTTTTCCTGCTGAAAATGCTTCTGCACACACCAAGTTCCCAGAAAGTTACTTTTTCACCTTTTATTGAGTAGTCACATGCAAACCTTTATACAATTAACAACTTGCAATCTAAAGTCATTCTGGAGATCACTAACACAATTTGGCTGAAAATAAGAATAGATTTTAATCATACATCAACTTCATGTTCCAGCACTTGCAATAAGGCAGTCTCATTTATGTCAAATGGTTTCCAAATTTAAACAAATTCAAGTAAATAAAGAAATGTAAATAAATAATATAGATACAATTTATGATACAATTTATGCTTATTCTGAAATTTCCATTTCTCCCAATCCCTCCCCTTCCTCCCTTGTTTCTCATATACTAAGAATCTACTCTAGTAAATCTTGGCTTTACCAATAAAGTAGTCAAAAAAAAAAAAAAAAAACCCAACCACCAAACTTGTTATGTATAAGGTTCCCTTTCTTCTCCCCATTATACCTAATTTTCAGGGTCACCATATGAATCTGATGAACTGTATTCTTCTTTACTTGGTTTTTATATGCACTTCCTTTAGGACATACCAGTCTAATGAATTACAGGACTGACAACTGCCATAATAAAGAACCATTCCTCAGATAAGAACTAAGTATTTTTGTACTCAATTTCTCAATTTTACAGGAAACCAAAGTTGCCCGGAGTGCTTCAAAGTTCAGGATCTTCTATGTCTGATTTTCAGCTACTGAAATTCTGAATTTGACAAGCAAGTAGCTTTTGCATCTTATTCTGCAGAATGGGGTGTTATACAGACATCAGCCTACAAAATTCCTGAACCCCAGAGTTAAACTGCCTCCTGGTGCTCACAGTAGTAACACTGAGTTTTTATCATTACTTGGGCAATCCACTAGTATTTCAATTCTTTATATGACCATAGGTGGGTGTTGTGGTTTAAGCCCAGCCTGTTACTCAGCACCACACAACTGTTCATTCACTCACCTCCTTTCCACCCTCCTTCTGTGCAGGATGGAGAGGAGAATTGAAAGAATGTAAACCCCGCACAGTGAGATAAGAACAGTCCAATACCTAAAGTATAATATAAAAATAATAATAATAATTGTAAGGGAAATAAGGGGAGAGAACATAAAACTAAAAAGTGAAAGAAAAAAACCCAATAAACACAAGTGACGCACAGTACAACTGCTCACCACGTGCCAATCGATACCCAGCCAGACCCAAGCAGTGATCGGCCCTTCCAGGTAATTCCCCTCAGTTTATATACTGGGGGCATGATGTGGTATAGAATACCCCTTTGGCTAGTTTGGGTCAGGTGTCCTGTCTCTGCTTCCTTCCAGCTTCCAGTGCCCCTCCTCACTGGCAGAGCATGAGAAACTGAAAGGTCCTTGATCTTTTGTTGTTTTTTTGCTACTTAGTTGTAGCTTTTTGTTGTTTTGTTGCTACTTAGCAACAACTTAAACATCAGTGTGTTATCAGCATTGCTCTCAGAATAAAGTCGAAACACAGCACTTCACCAGTTACTAGGAAGGAGAAAAAATAACTGTTACAGATGAATCCAGGATACCATGGACAGTACAGTTAAACACAATCCATTAAAATATGTAACAAGCATAGGAAGTTGAATTTAACACAACAGCAGTTTGCTACTCCTCTGCCAAAACAAAGCCTCAAACGATTCCCAGTATCAAAAATCTGAGTAAGAGGTGAAGGGAAAAAAAAAAAAGTTTACTCAGAACCATTAATCTTCAGTGAAGATCCTTTACTGGTCAAGACTTATGGCAGCTGATGACAGCAGTAGGTACTATACCACAAACTGAAGATGAAGTCCTGGCTCCGAAGTCCGTGCCAAATTCCAACAGTACTTCTGAGCAATTCCTAGCCCTTGTGACTCAGTTTTTGAACTGTCAGTTGAGTGGGAGGTGTGAATTGAGGAAATGTTTGCATGAATTTCCTCATTTAGCCATTTTTCCGTGACATGCATTGGCAGAGCCCAGAGAGCAGAAAAAAGAAAAAAAGAAAAAAAAACCAACAATACCAAAAAAACACAATAAACCACCAGTCTGGAGATTGTTCACTGTTTTCTGAGTGAATTACTCAGCTTTTTAGCTAGGCCAATGCTTACACCTTCCAGAAATGCTGAAGGCTGCAATTCTTACTCTTCAACACAAAGAACCAAAGCCCAAGAACAATTCTCTTTTTACGATCATATTTTTGCAGGTTCCTCATCCTATAGATATCCACATGAAATCTATTAAACATCATGCTATTACTGAAAGGAAAAAAACTGCTTGGAAACTTTAATGCACAGAAGAAACACGTATGCATACATAATATCAATTATGTTCAGAACGTCAAGACTTAGCATGGCTTGAACTTCACAAAAACTTAGACTGAAGTAGGTAGGAAGCCCAAAGCAAGAAGGTGAAGATGCCTCTATCGCTTAGGCCAGGAGTTGGCAGTCTGATCTCTGGTGTCCCATTTACAGCTCTGCTATTGCCCAATTCTGTGACTTCAGAGTATGGTACAAAATGTAACAAACACTGTAGGGCCCAATCTGCTCAGTAAGTTTTGGCCTGCCTTTATGAATTCATAACAGAAAAAGAAACATGCATCTGTCTTTGAAACACTTGCTTGAAACGGGACAAACCTTCAGCGCTCCTTGTCTGAGAGAACAAAATGTCAGGATGCAAGTCACTGCTACAGGCTCAGCTTGGTGAGGCCATAGATAGAAACAATGTGTCTGCCCAAATCTGACTGTGCTAAAGAAGATTACATAAGGGGAAGTATGAAGAAACTTTTGAAACAACGAAACATTACTTACAATAGCAGGGAAGCAATAACCAAAACCAGATCTGGTGTTACCAGAAGTCACCCCACCAGCATCATTCCTCTACCTAGGAGCTACAGAGCAGCCTTCCCATCAGATCCCATCAGAAGCCAGCACTCTAAGCTGTTGGGCAACAGTGTAGGTACAACAGGTAGGCACCCTGAATGTGTATGACCTTGCAGGGTGCTCAAGGATGTGTGTTAGTGGATACATAAAGTAAGAACATTCACATCTCCCACTCGAAAAGTGTGTCACAGGTCCAGCACATGCCCAGAAAAGATGTGTTCTCATAATCTTTTCTTTCAGTAATGAGGGGACATACATCCTTGTGGTGACTAGCGCTAGTTATAAAGGAGCATTTAGAAATACACTGTTGCATATCAATATTGTCTAGGTGTCTACTATCACGGTTTATCAACTGCATTGCTGCTATTGTTCCTTGATGTACAATTTATTGATTGCCAGTTAATTACATCATTAATATACCAGTAAACCACTCTGATCCTTCTTTGATTTAATCTGTGCTAACTGTGCAGATTGCCCCTGTAATCAGAATTCAAACCAAGTGCCACTGCAGGAAGAAACCTAAAAGTCACTATTGACAAGATAATTATCTGGATGACCCCAAATAAAAAATTCCTTGGTGGGCCACAACATGCATGGAGAGCTCCGGGGCAAACAGATTTCAGTCAGAATAGCAATGCTCTCCAGATACACTACACACACAGATCCAGGCCACCATTGTATTTCTTTATGTTATTATGCATGCAAACTATTTAAAGGCTTTTGTATTTCTGTGCTCTATTCATAGAGTACTTTGCAATGGTTGGGAGAATGCCCATACACTAATAAATGAAAACTAAACTTTGTCGCAGTCAACATTGGGAAAAGTGCTTTTTAAGTAGAATATATCACCAAGAATCTTTGGGATCTCTTCAGTTTTACAGTTTGCTTTGCATAGCAACAGCCATTATGCGCACAGTTCGCAGAAATGTATTCCAATAGATCCGTAAGCATATTACAACTGATTTTAAAGAATTAAATTAGCAGGGAGATTAAAAATGTAGAATAAAATAAACTCTAAATACACTTTAAGCGTAATCCTTTCCAATGGGTCGAATTACTTCTCTTTTCCATGCCTACTGTTATGAGAGTAGTTTTCAGTTACTCTGGTTTGCTAATTGGCAATCTCTTAACAAAATGTGCACAAAGCAAACCAAAAATAACAAATAGTAGAATAAACAGCACTGGTTTCTCAAGGGACACATATACATGTTGATGCATGACTGCAACATGAATAATTCAGAATCTTCCTATCAGAAAATGGTTTTTATGTAACTAAGGTATAAACCCCCTTGCATTCATTAAGAAAGATTAATAGCAACAGCAGCAAATTTTGGTATTTCTTACTGTCATTAGACTTAATGGTTAGAACATGAGTTTATACAGGCGAAGGACAATTACCTCCTGTCCATGCTGTGCATCTTCTGAATAAATCATTCAACAGCTTTTCCCTAAAATGCATTTTAATGATATTGTATGCTCAAGTGTGTCACATTAAAAAGTGTACCCTTTAAAATACTGTTAGGGTAAACGGCTTTCTATTTGAAAGCTAAAAGGAAGCTTCAAATAAGCAGCATGAAATCTGTCAACCATGTGCCATTTTGTGTCATACTGTTGATGAATCTAAGCAAATGAGGTATATACTACATGGTTCTCAGGGACTCACCCTGATGCAAAAGAAAATCCTAAGCAGAAGGGAGGAAAAGCAGTGGGTTCTACAATAGCCATCTTCTCTTCTACTAGAGAAAAACATTCAAGTTCTCTGCCCTTTGGAGACAGTAGTAGATGGTGCACATTAGCAAGTCCTACGGTGAATTTTAATTATGGCAGGAAACTCACAGTTATTGCAAGGATGTTGAAATTAGGATAGGAAGGGAAGCAAGAAAGAGAAAATTCTCTAGGCTACTATTTCTGTGGTGTCCTAAGTCCGGTTAATCATGTTGCATGCAGTTCAAGTAGGCACCAGCAAAGCCCTACAAAATTCTCTACTTTATTCTACTATAGTCTGTCACTTCAGTTTTAGCAAAGGGTAATACCTGGTTATTGGTTAGCTTTAAACATTTTTAAAAGCAAAAAAAAAAAAGTGTTCATGATCCAAACAGCAGCCTCTTCCAAGAAAAGCAGTCAAAGCACCTAACCATAAATTAAATATCCCATAACCTTTTATAAATGATTCTCTAATATAAAATAAGGTTAAATGAGCCTCACTAAAATGATTCCACTGACGTATTTGTGTTTTGTATTTGTGGCTTTTGTGTTCCTCTGCAGAGCCCACTAATGGTAATAGGGCAATTCAATATACATGCATTAGCCAGTACTATCCCATTAGCAAAAATATAAAGCCCAGCTATCAAAAAATGTCTGATGATTGTGATTCTTAAACTGTGTAATGACAATCTAAGGGCTGCCGATGCAACGCTATTGGATTTTTAAGGATTTTAAATGCATTAGAAGAGTAAATATTAAAAGTACTCCGGTTCTTCATGCCAAACTGATTGATGTCAAATGTCTAAGTTCATAGGCTAAGTTTAAATTTGTAACTACTCCAGAAATGGTGCACACACTGATCAACAACTTACGTAAGTTTCCTTCTTCAAAGCAGAACATTATTCTGTAAAAGACAAGAAGTTTGAATATTTTCACTTACTAATTTCTGGGGTTTGCTGAAGACATAGAGAACCAATGTTGTCCTAACATTAAACTACAGTCAGAGATTGTAACTAAACTGCATAAAATGAGTCAAACACCTATTTCTGAGTATGTATAGAGAGACTTGCACATGTCAAAGAGTTGAAATGCATTTGCTCATAAACCTAAATAAAACATGTCATCAACTCAACAGATCCACTGAGAAAGTTTCTTTTTCCAATGAAGCTTCAAACCTTTGCAGGTAAGGTGACTGGTCCAGCTGTTGTGGCTTACAGCAGCCACCAAGCTGAGAGAAGGGCCACTATTTTAATAAGAAGAGCGAATGGTGAATGTCCAAAGGGACAAAATAAGCAGGAAACCAGAGAATTGCTATGAGGCAGCTGAGCCACAAGGAAGCACCACTTTCATTGCCATTTGCTGTCTCATTGGTCTCTTTAGTACTTTTGATCCAGGTCTGCACAAAGAAAGCTCACAGGCCAAGTATATGTTGCAGCTAGCAGTAAGACTATACTGTACTATGTTATAAATGATATTTCAAGAGCACTGAATAATTTATATGAAGTATCACTTGTACTTCCAAATGCTATGACATCAGAAGGCACTATTCCAGGATAGGAAATAATCACTGCATAACTTGGAAGAAACTGTTCCCCTTAGGCAAAATATTAGCTACCAAAAATATAAGTGAGATTTTCAAGCTCTTCCAAATGTTTTTGACTTTCAAAATTAGACTAGAAAAGCTCATGTTACGAAGTCACTAGTGCAGCTAAGCACACAGTCCAGTCATTCCCTTCAGGTACAAGTATTTAATTGAACTTAAAAGACTATACATATGATAATAAAAAGTCAGTATTGGGAAACAAATGTATGAATAACTTGGCTACCTTAAAATTTTCCAGTAAAAATACTGCACCTAGGAGACAAACAGAATTCTTTACAGAAAGAAACATTGCAGTAGAGGAAATAGGGTCTATTCATGGATACACAGATTTTACAAAGCATTCAGCCAGTATCAAGATTATAAAATGTTCTTCAATGTGGAGGATTTTCATCCCCTGCACATTAGATCCTCCAAGTCTGGTATTTCTGCAGGAGAGATGTTTCACACACTTTACATGGTATGAAACTCCACAGTAAGCTTTTGATTTAGTTAAAAAAAAAAAAAAAAAAAAAAAACACAAAACCCCCCCCACAATATTTCCTCTCTAATGCAATGAGATATTTTAAAGAACAGATTTTTTAAATTAAGTTTTCTAGCAGAAAGTTCCATGCCAGACTTTTGAACCACTGATGACGGCACAGCAGTTTTAACTTTCTCTGTAATCTTGTCTTGGAGTTTTATGTCACTTTGGAAATTTCTACACAATTTCTTTCCATGGTCTTTCTTATTCTAGGTCCATGAATAACTTACACAATTTTAGGGCTCAAGAAAGTACACAGTAACCCCAAAGAATTCTCTATTTCTACAAAACCTCTACATTTCCAACATTGACTTGACTAAACCTTCTCACATGAATGGTTCATTGCATAATTATCATTTAATTATCAGATTAAATAGATCAGACACCTCAAAGGCACTTCCTTTGATAGTCTTGCTGGTTTAATATCAATGCATCCTACCCAGCTGACACGTGACGTGTGAAAGCTGATGGTGTAGAACTTCACA
Source organism: Psittacula echo (assembly GCF_963264785.1). Classification (NCBI taxonomy): domain Eukaryota; kingdom Metazoa; phylum Chordata; class Aves; order Psittaciformes; family Psittacidae; genus Psittacula; species Psittacula echo. The sequence goes on from NC_137743.1 coordinate 34,234,228, forward strand.
GTGGTAGCTTTAATTTATTCATTTATACAGCACACAGCTTGTTAAAATAGCTTCGTGTTTAGAGTTGGTATAAATTTAACTCATGGTGTAATTTTTAAAATTACAATTTCCCCCAGTAGATTGCTTCAAAACAGAGCTGTAGATTTATAAGATTCCTTCTGCTAAACCCTTGCACTAATAAGATAAATATTTCACTGGAAACAATTTTGTTATTTCTTCCTCTTTTCAAAATTCAATGCACATTTAGAACTACTATTCAATAAACTCAATTACATTTATTATTGGAAGTACCCATGAGGACTATTACCATCCTCTGCTTTCTTTCCAATAATTATAGTGTTGTTACACATAGAAAATCAACACATGCCCAAATCAAAGTGCAAGTCAGATGCTGACTATACATATATATTTGTTAGTAACTCATTAATATACTTCTCAGATACACAATAAGCTTTTCATCTTTGATTCTACTGAAATGTGCTTCAACTATCATTTTGGGTTTCCCCAAGATATTTGCTGCAAAAACATACCTCACAAAAAACCAAAACAGAACAAACTTTTCATTAACATTCACAGGCTTCCTACTCAAATTCTGATGCTTACTGAGCAGTGACTCAAACTTCAAAACTTCATAAACTTCAAAACCTGACTTCGTAAATTTCAAAAACTTCCTGTTAATACAGGACATGCCATGACAAAGACAATGTAAAACTTCACTGTTTTGAAATACTGAGTTACTAATCCCCAGCATGTAATGGGTTAGATTTTGAAAACAACAAACCTAATGGAATACCAGTGTTCTAGCCTATGAGTCCTTTGGAATTAATAAACATAGAATCATAGAATAGTTAGGGTTGGAAAGGACCTTGAGATCATCTAGTTCCAATCCCCCTGCCATGGGATTTTGAAAATACTACAGAAAAAAATTCCCTTAAAATGAAGAAAGTATGGAAAAAGGCTGCAATATTTCTATAGCAACTCTTTTTAAACAGCTTAAGAAAAATATCATGTAATGCAAAACTATCCACTGGGAGAACATTCAAAGAGATTATCTGAGATACTAAGAGTCCAAATTAGACTTCTGAAATCAGTATTCAAATGATTCTTCTTCAGTGTAACCTTCCCAGTAGCATGGAACAGTAAATACAATCTGATTCACAGGCATTTAATTGCTAGTGATAAATAGTAAAGCAAAACCATTAAATACTGCAACATAGTATGGATTCAGGATCTGAATCTGTAGCTTTGAGACATGATCAAGAAGACAGCAGAATTAGGACCAGGGAAACCACAGAAACAAAGAGGACTTGCTTAAAATGCCCTTGAAACCACAAGGCAAGATTATCAATGCTAATCTTCATTAAAGCCAGGTAACAGCATAAGAGCAGGTTCTTACCCCTGAAATCAATGATCACTTTACATATAACCTAGACAGCAGACCTAACCATGATAAAAATGCAATAAAAAAAATATAGTGTTCAGTGATCAGAATGGTTTTTATAATGTGCTGTTTAAGTACTTGCACAAAGCACAGTTTGAAATCCAAAACAATGGGCACTTGGAAAAAAGAAACAAAAAAACAAAAAACAAAACAACAGAACAGGTATTGGGAAGAGAGTGGAAGAAAAAGAGCTGCATGTAATTTAATCCTAGTGGAATTTTTATTCTAAGGCTAATTCTTCAGAAGAGAAAGATTTTTCCCTATTTTTCAGAGGATTTATACCCACAGAAAAAATAAATAAATAGAGAATAATGATCAGAGGGGACAAATTATCCATTGATTTGCATCCAAACAACACACAACACCCATCAGACCTGACTGAATTTGCATTCATCTTCCTTTAAAAACAGAAAACTGGAATTTGGACAACATCTGTTTTCTCATTCTCTCCACTGAGAAGAGAAGAGCAGAAGCACACTACTTGTTTACTCTTCCAGAGGTTGAAGTACAGGCAAACACAATTCCTGTCTTTCTGAGGACTCTCTCAAACAAATCTCTTGCTCAAACAATTGTATTTAGGGTAACATTCTTTTCCCAGAATAAGATTGCTTCTCCTTCTCCAACTTTTCCTTTCAATTTTAAACCTTAATTACAAAACAATTGCTCTCTCAAGTACTTTTTGAAAACCTAATTTAATTTTTCAAGATTACAAGCTATTCAGTTGTTAGGGACTAAAAATTACCCAAATATTTGTCAACTGCTTTGAAGTCCATTATTTACAAGGCTGACCTAACTTCAGATAAAGGCAATTAGCTGTGTGAACTACATCAGCAAAACAGAATTGTATCATGAAATATCAGAAATACCACATCACTACTTGTACAGTGAGCTCAGAAGAGAGGAGGTTGTTTAATATTCTTCATCTGCTAGATAAATCATCTATATTTCCATTAAAAAAAAAGTTAAGAAACTCTTCTGACTTGAAAAAGGGTTTCATCTGATAGATGAAAGTGGAAATGCATGAAGAATTTGTGTCTTCAGGTTCTGCTGCTTTCGCACTATCCCTTAAAGCTAAATTCTGCCTTTCTGTAATCCAAATAGGGGGAGAAAGCAAAGAAATTGTCAATTAATTTTGGACTCACAAACTTAACAGCTGTTCAACGCAGCTACCCCCTGCTATTTTTACTAACATCAAAATTCAGCATGCGTTACATTCAGCATTATGAATCACTATGTTATTTTCTAAACCAGCCCATATTTAATCATCATTTCACAAAACAGAAACGTAACATGATGTTCTGGATCCTTCACCAATATCTGTGGAAGTGGCCATGGCACTAGAAGCAGAGACAATATATGAGCTTTGAAGTGTGATTCAGGATCATAGCCTACAGGAAATAAAATAGAGAGTACAGCTGCCACTGCCAACAAGAAGGTGAACAAAAAATAGAGAAGATTAATAACTGTCAGTTATCAAACTTTGTAGTCTTTACATATGTCAAGCAGATAAAATTTTGCCTCTGCATGAAGTAAGAAGGAAATCAGGCTTGCCACACCTCTGTATTGCTGTTAGTCACTGAACACAGCATCCAGCAGTATTTCCAAACAGCCTACGTAAACCGATCCAGGGACCATAAAGGATATGTTCAGCATGCTTCCTGAGTACTGCAAATAAGACTGCATACTAGTAAATGCAAAGCATTTCGATTTTCTTCATGTGAATGTTTAAACCCCTTGTACTCTGAACTAGCTATCTTCATATGGGAAACAGAATAAATAATATTAATATATCATGTCAGATTTTCTACTACCACAAAACAATACACCTTTGAAAGTTACTAACAAATATTGAATATTCTTTAATCAGAATAGTATTATGATTAATCAGAATAACCGTAATATTATATTCAACTTCTTTTTAAAAGAAGTTAAATTTCAGGATGGAATACTTTTTCCAGGATGGAGATACCTTTGAAAACACAGGTCTTAACTTCCATTGCTCAGGAAAAGGAAATTATTTGTGATAGGGAAAGTCGTGTACCACACACTAAGGCATACGCAGCAAAAGAGGCCACCTGCTTAATTCTCAGCACAGACCTGCAGAACAGTCTTCAGAGAAAGCCAATGTTTCAGACATGTCATCTGAACAGTAACTTCAGTCTAGGTTGTGCTAGCTCTTCTTCCAGCATTTTACCTGCACTGATCCACAACACCTTACACTGTTTTATAGGCAATTTGCTTGAATGGCTGTAGTGATGGGGGCAGCAGCAAAGATGAAATGAGCAATTTAGCCTTCTCCCTTAACCTGTGATCTGAAGCATTTTTCTTACAGTGCACTGCTGATGGGGTGTAGTAAGTCACTCTTCTGAAAGAAACAAAACATTATTATTTCCATCTACTACTGCAAAAAGGCAATAGAAGGTGCAAAAACTTGGCCTAGAAAGTATAGCATGCCAGTGCACAACATAGAACTGAAACGTTGCTTCTTCCTGTAAGTAAGAAAGTCAATCGTCCTGTGTACAAAAAAGAAAAGGGGCCTGGTTTTATTATTCTCTATGTAAAAAAAATGAAAACTGAAGAGGTACAATTTCAACAGTGGCTACTGCTTTCTCTCTGGATCTCGACAAACATCATTATATCTCAAAAGATAACAAACCATTCAAAACAGACCTAAAATTGCACTTAAAATCCCAGAACCTAAAACCAAAGGTTGTTTTTGTCATCACTTTCTCGTCAGTTCCCACTGCCTCACAGGCAACATGTCACTTCCATGCAAATGAACTTTCATGTTCATTAGCACTTCCATGAAAAAAATATTAATTTAACTTTTAGACATTCCATAAAAATCACAGCCCATTATAAACCACAGAAATTCACTTGAATTTCAGCATCTGAATTCGGTTTTGTCAGTTTTATAAAATCTGAAAAAGCTTTCACACTCTGTAACACAATAGAATTGCTCCTGTGCTAATGTACAGTCCTTCTTTGCTCTAACATTTTATCCTTCCCTGCTCTAATGTTTTGTCCTTCCAGATACAGCAAGAAACAAAAAAAGCAATGTTTTTCTAAGTAGCCATTAGATTTCTCCTAAAATTAGAATGGGAACAGATGAGGCATCAGAGACATAAAGCACTAGTAAATACAATAGTAGGACATGAAGGGTTAGGTTTTGTTGTTCCACTTTGAGTTGAACACTGAATCTGAATGCAGCAAAAGTACCCTATTATCCATGAATGGAAAACCATATTCAAATTACAAATTTCATCATAGCAACCAAAGGCAGGAAACATTCCAAAAAGACCATACAAGCCAAGTAGAATGTTTTTAGTGGGGAAAAACAAATACTCCTTGCAACTCTTAATACTGTTAGCAAATTACAGTCTGGATGTATTGAAGAAAGAGGAAACATCCTATAAAAGCTTCCCTGGAGCCAGGGTTCTCACCTTTACCTCACATTCTACAGTGTTATACCTATGGGTGATATGGAAGCATGAAGTTTTGTTCCCATCCCACTCAACCTCAGTAGGAGGTCTGAAGATGATCTAAAATTACAGTATTAGAATTCTAAACAACCTTGATTATTTTTTAATACATGCTAAATACATGCTATTGAAAACTAAATGAGGAAATTCAACAAAAGCTTACGCAACTACATGTAAACCTCCTCCAAGATATAACTCCGTTACAAGGACAGTATCTAGAGGTAAAGACTGAGGAGACATTTGAAGGCAATTTCCTGGTAACTTCTTAAATTACAGTAGCAAAATTCTCAGAGCTTGACTGCTTCATTGAAAACCCCACTTCTAAAGCATGAACAAGTGTTCACTGGAAGTATCTTCATAATGGGAATGTCTTTCTTTAAAGTAGTCTGATTATCAGGTTTATTCATCTGGTGTTTCCGAACAGGCATAGTGCTTAGTTTACCCTGCATGCTTATTGGTTTCATTTTATTTTGTGGAACTATGGAACAGTGAATTGGAAAAGAATCTAACTCACTCTTTTATATATTTTATTCTTTGTGTACTGTGAATCTTTTTGCAAATCTTCCCAGCTATTGATGTCACCCTATGTCACAGGATTTCTACTGACTGCAGTGACAATAATGAATACCAAGTGTCTCCCAAACAGAACTCCTTCATCAACACCTTCTGCTCACCCAGGATGTTGACCTTCCTTATCTTACTTTTTTCAGTATCACAAGACACATACTATAGCAACACATGAACGTAAAAATCAATTCTAACTAAAGCTACGCAAGTGAAATCAAGGCAGATACATTACTGTGAATAGAAGAGCTATGCATCATCATTAAGGGGATATATTTCATTAATTTTCCTGCATCTCACCTAACCTTCCAGTGAAGTCATTGTATACACATACAAGAAGTTATAATGTAGAAAACAGATTGTAAATGTTTAGGTCTACAAGGTATTCTTGCACCATGTAGCAACTAATACTTTTTGCAGTTCCAGCTCACTGTAAACATGAAGCCTAAGCCACCAGAAAGGAAAAGCACACCATTTGCATTCTTTCTTAATTGGACCCCTGAGATGGACACATTCAAACTGAAGATAAATCTGCTGCTTTTTGGAATAAAACAGCTGTGTAAGAGAAACTGCCTGTAAAGAAGTTGCCTGTGTGTCATAGTAGCAATATCACTTCTCAAACTACAGTTAACTGTAAAATGCATAATTTGAATGACAGTTAAATAGATTCATTACAAGCAAAGGCCAGGTCCTACTTTTGATGAACAACATATTTATGTTTCTATTCGGTTTAAAAAAAAACCAAAACAAAACAAAACACAGCTGAACACAAGCAACAGCAAACGCAGTTCTTTACCTTCAAAAGTGCCTTTTCTCTGCAGATTTCTGACTGTTTCAAAAACTGACAATCTGGGACACTCTCCTTCTGATTTAAATCAGTTTCATATCATCATCTGCCATAAGCAACTTTGCTCACTGTGCCAAGCAGCAAGGGAATTGACTGTAGTGCACAAGAGTGCAGGCTTGGTTTTATAACCCTTGTCCCTTAGCTGCCTCAACTATCCTGAGAGCTTACTTCATCTGAAACTGAGAACGGTTTTTTAGAAACACTACATCCACACAAAGTAACTCCTTATTACATAGTACTTAGCAAGACACCACAGTTTGTTATCTTGCTTTAAATTGCAGTATCTGCATGCTTGTGTTTATACATTCATATTAGATTTCCAAACCAATTTACTTAGTCCTGCAGCTTCCTTGCAACACAATTGTGCAATCTGTTTTTCTGTGTGTCCTTTACTATGTAGGGCAGGATGACTGAATATCACCTCCCTGTTTATAAAGTGGTGTGCTATCAAATTTGATGGTTTTTACTCTGGATGATCCATTTCCACCTGTGTTTAGCACTGACATCACAGTATTTCATCCCTCCTTTCCAACTGGAAGTATATCTGCTTTCTTGACTTATGTGGAAGTCATGGAAATCCTCAGGTTTTCTAATGTCTTAAGACTGTCATTACAGAAAGGCTGATTGTACTCACCTCTGTGCAATATCACAGTACAACCAAGACTACACAAGGGGAAAGCAAACACAAAAAACCCCCCCAAAACCTCAAGTTAAAAGCACTCAAGTCATTTGCCCATATGGTAAGTAGGCAAGCCTTTGGCTCCTCCTCACGCCAGGGACACCAGCCGTTGCCAGTGTACTTGAGAACAATGAAGACACTGGGACTGAAAGCAGCTCTGTAAACAAAGTTTGTTTCAAAGACTTGACAATTGCTACTTGTGACACACAGAACACCAAAATCTTCTCGCGACTGACCTATAGACCCAGTGGATTCACTGTTAGAACATAAGCTTCCATCCCTAAAAACTCTGTATGTCTTCCCTAACTCCCTTTCACATCCTCCAATGATGATTATGCCATATGAGGCTGCAATAGCTTGCTTTTTGCAAGCTTAAAATTTAGCAAGGTTTTTTCTGCTCACCAGAAAACTGCATTGCAGCAGGAAGCCTGTGCAGAAAATGCATATAGTACATAGCAAGAGCAACAAATTACCAACTTCACTAAACTCCAGTGGGCCTAACAGGCACTGCAAAGCAGCACTTATTTCATAGTTAGCTCAAAGCACACCAGGAGAAGATATAAAGTGAAACTTTATATGCAGAAAGTTGTTTATCATGGTTCTAAGACAATCTAGCAAGACTGTCTTCTCCATGCTAAAACAGGTGGATACAAACTTTCAGTCACTTAAGAAAACTGTCAGGGACACCATTCTGGCTGACAGTATCAATGTTCACATTGGTAGACTTCCTTAGCCTTCATAAATGGATTCTTGCTTAGTTTTTTAGCTACAAGGATTAGGGAGACATCCTCTAACACCACGGCAATCTTTAGGGACATACATGCTGTAGCTAACCTGACTCATTAGACTTCCATTTCACTTCCATGTGTCACACCCTGAAAAATATTCACAGCTCAGTTGTAAATTATCAGTAGATTCTTACAGAGTAGCAAATGCTGTGACCAATCTGTCTATATATATCCTGTGAAAGACGTAACTTACCTAGGGGTTTTTTAACTTTACTTAGTTTTGCCTAGTTTTGACCTGACAGCCAAACCCCAAATGCCTGTTCATCTCCTGGAGAGAAAAAATAAAGTTAAAAAGAAAAGAATAACAAAGAAAACATAAAACATTTGGTAACCTCATGGAATCCAACTGCACTTTAGATGCAGCTTTAAACCTTACTTTTGCACTGTAGACTGCTGAGCTTTGTTACAAAAACCTTCTATTTTTAAAACCTCAGGCTCAGTGTTTCACAAAAAAAAGCAAAAGTATGAGCAAAAAACCTAGAATAGCCCTGCAAAAATAACATCAGACTTGTGCTGACATGAAAATTTGCACTGAACATCAGGTCAAAAATACAGCTAAAAAAATAGGTTCCTTCTTGAAGGCCTCCCTAATGTGTTCCTGACAACTACCAACGGCTAAAACCATCTTGCTGCTCAAAGACACTCTAAAATTCTTTAAGCTTCCATTTTCCATAAGGATCCCTTCCTTGATCTCAAAACCTTCACGCACTTAGAATTCGAGCCAGATTATTTCCTAGCATTCTGTCTTTTTTATTTCTCAGTGGTACTCATTTGACAGCAGTTTTAAGTTGTAAAAGTTCTTTCCAACATCTACCTGACCAATGAAAATGGTTACTCAAAAAAACTATAAGAAATACAAGTTTCCCAGCACTGAAAAACAAATGCTAATAGTATTTACTTTAACCATCTATGAAGGGGGGGGGAATAAAAAAAATAAAAAAAGATCCAAGTCCATAAATACTTCATGAACCTTGAGAAGCACAACACAAGTTGAAGCTATTCCACCAACAGCCATGGCCACACACAGCAGCACAATCCTGCCCTCCTAATTGTCTAGCAGGACCTTTACTCTGTTCTAGGTCAGCAGCAGTAGGCTAACTGCATCACTAAAGTACAAAAAAGAATAACACCACGTTCCTCAAAACCCTCCAATCCAAAACACTTCACTCAACTGTAAAGTTACTACTGCCTAGACAAGAAGTCAATACATGTAAACACATTCAATCACAAGCATTACAGCATTAAAAATTCTGTGCCTTTGAAATAGTTTTCACAAGGTAAACCACAACAACACAGACATAATCCCACAAATCAGTAGGTCTAGTGCCAAGGCAAAGCAGCCTCCAATACCTGACTAGAACTGTACATAGGAAAATTCAGAGCATGCTGTCACTACGGAAGACTTAGTATACACATAAACATGCCAATTACTATACAGCAAAACACTCCATTTTGGGGGGCAGAAAATTGAGTTATTTTTTCAGGTATCAAAACCTGATGTGTACAGATGGAGAACAAGCTTACAGCAGTAAATTAATTTTCCCAAGGCTACAAAGAAAGCTTGGCCTATGCCTAGAATTAGAATAGTCCCTGGAGCAAATTCTTGGCCTGGCCTCTGTGAACCTACGAGGATCTGAGTTAGCATTAATTCACCTTTTTTCCTCAGCATTTAAAGACACTTGTGAAAGTTTAAACAGGCTGCCTTAAGCAAATAGCTCACAAAAATGAGAGACAAAACAAGAATTACTATACAAAAACAAAACAAACAAACTAACAAAACCACTCAAGAAAATGTTGAAAGGAAATTTAAGTCTGAAAACACTTCACCTAGTGTAAGTTCACCCTATCATTTGCCATAAGCTGTAGGACCAGGTGTTGATCAGTTTCAAATTGAAATAAAACCACAGAAGTCTATAAATCTATGTACTCCAACTGAAGATCTGTCTCTATAAATTAAGTGAATTTAGAAGATTTCAAGCCTAAAGATTCCATAAGCCATTAAACATTACTTGCAATGCTGTCCCTTAAACCCAAGTTTTGTTCTAATCTGCCAGATGCTTCTCAGCAGGGAAATGCACACATGATAATGCAATGAGTATCACTTAGTGGGAGTGCAATAGGAAATCTCCCTTTGAGTAGGGTTTGCTCAAGTGTTCCCAGAATTCAAAATAACAAAATTGGATCATTTTGCTGCTCACAACTCAATGTCAGAATTGCTGATGTTGTTGGTTTGGTTTGCATTGAGTTTTTTGTTTGTTTGGGGTTTGTTGGTTTTGAGGTTTGGTTTTGTTGGGTTGTTTTGGGTTTGGTTTTTTTTTAACATATGCACAAGCAGTAACTACAGGTTTCCCCACAATCAGAACTCATATGGTAAAAGGCACATAGCTATGAATTTTACCTTCTTAACTAGCAATCTGTACAAATTAATTTGCTGACCTATTTTTTTCATGGCTAGAGAGAGAACTGTTAAGCAATCTCTCATTTTCTTGTTGCAGCTAATTACACACAGAAATACCAAGTCGTGCTAAATAAAAAGGAGACACAGTTTATTATTAGTTTCTAATGTGCCACAAAGACAAGCAAATTAATTGGCTCTTTTGGGTACTATTAGTTCCACATAGTTAGACATTATAGTCTGATACACATTCGCTGAAGCAGCAAGTCAGAGAATAGTGATGCCTATCAAGTCAGAAAATAGACAACAATCCTTCAGGCATACATATAGTCCTCATTCACTCTTTTACAAAACAAGCTAAGACTGATGACTCTCATTTGCCTTTCTGTATCCGTAGCACCACACACACACACATACAATCTGATCAACATAAAGATAGCTTGGGCTGTCTTACTTTTTCTTGCGCTGTTTAGCAGTGTTCTCATAAGTCCTTAGCCATGTAGTTAGGAAGTGATCTTCCACCATTGCAATCGCTATCAGTTTTGTCACTAGCTTCCATGATGCTAGCCAGGTCTGACGCTGCTTACTTGGCTCTGCTCTGTGTTTTCCACAGGAATTGTGGGAAATGTTTTTCCAGGATTAACTCAATTTATTAACTCAAGATTAACTCAACTAAACGTGAATTTAACTGTTCCAAACATAAAAAAACTGTTGTTACATATGTGAAGTCATTTGTAGCTTTGAAGGAGTGTTCTTATCATGGAAGGATCACAAATCATCCTTTTCGTCGAGGCAAAGTAAGTTAGGTAGTTTCCACAAAATACTGTTTCTAAGGAACTGCTTTCTAATTTGGACTTTGGCATTTCAAGTACACCTTAACCTGTCTATCAGTTGTCTATCAGGCCTACCAGAATGGGAATGCATGCAGATACTTTTCTTTTCCCCAGCTGTACATCCTAGCTGACACTGCAGGCTGCATTTCCATTCTATTAAATCTCCTACTGAACGATAATAAATCTTTCTTCTAAAATTTTAGATTTTTCTTTTCAGAGCCTGAGGAAATAACTGTCACTCTTTGGCCATTGAAATTTTTCATTAAAAAACATGATCTGAAGACAATACACTTAGAGGTGCATTTTCTTCACCTTGATACATTGAAAAGATACATTATACTTAATGGTTCCTCGATGCAGAATCTTTACTAGCAGAAGATAAATAGTCTTCATATCTGATGAGAAATCTTCATTTAGGATTCAGCTGAGGATTCTGTTCTGCAGTAGATCTTACTCATCTTCTCAGCATCACACCTAGCATGGAAATGGACCAGAGATCTCTCCAGAAAGGCAGAGTTTGCAGTGCAAGTCTGCAGCAGTTCCTGAAAGGCAGATGCCTCTTGTCTAACTATTTTTACAGTATTTGTCAGACTATCCCCCTTCCTCTGCAATTTCTCTGTCTAGCAAAAATACCAGCTGGTTATTTCTGGTCACTCTTCTTTGACTAAGCACTGACTAATCCCATTCTTCTAACTCTGAAGCTAAACTTATCTGTCTCTTTTACTGCACATCCAGAGAAAAAAGAATGGTAATGGGTCCTGCATGAAAGTCAGAAGAGAAACTGTGGAGCTCTTAATGGCTTTACTGGAGAAAGCTGTTTTGCAAATTAAGGTTAACGTCTATTATAAGTTACCTTGGTTTCCCCAGTCTCCAGACTTTTTATTTCAATCTTTACCAAAGATTGAAAATTATCCTTATTTGAACAAAACTAATTTGATCAGATTGCACTACCCTCTTCATACAATGTACTAAATTTTACTAATCTTTCAACCTGAGAGACTTGAACAATTGACACTATAGTTGCTTGACAAGGTATCAAAATCTACAAATGCAAAAGAGATCAGAACAACTGTAGACCCTTATCATCCAGGTATTGTCCCCTCACACACCAAAAAATACACCACCAAACCACCCAACAGTATTTTTACTCTTTTTGTTTTATAATATTTGTGTAATATTTTCAGTAAGGTACAATAAGAGATTGATCAAACAACACACACATCAGCACCACTACAGCAGGCAAGCACAGCTGTTTAACAGAACATTATGGGGTTCTAGTACAGTTTATCACCTACAATGATAAACGTTAATTTTTTCAAATGTAGTAGTATATAAATTTATCGAACTGTATTTTTCACAAGTTCAGTATTAAGCTACCTTGTCTCAAAAAGTGTCACAGCATGAAACAAAAAGGAGTTTTTTGTTCTCACAGGTGGTATTTTCAGCAATTATTTTCAGATAGTTTTCAGCAAAGACGATGCTTCAGTTAATACTGGGTTATTAAACTCAGAAGGGGCAGTGCCACCCATTCAAACAACATCACCCTTAGTTATAACAGACTTCCTCCACTGTCACTCTGTACATACCCACAGTCTCTCAGATGCTCTCATTTCTCAGCTAGCACTACCATAGCTTCACCAGAGTTGGCAACAAGGAAGCATATGTGTCAGCCAACCAATAGTATGTTTGACCGCTGGGAGCTATATTGCTCTATAAAGAAGCAGGTATTATTTATATGATTATTTTACTAAGTCTCCTACAGTGCAGGCATACCAATACAAGATGAGTCATCAACAAATAATAAATTATGTACTGAAAAAATATTAAAATCTAACAAGCTTTGACTTTCAGTGAAACACTTGCTGAAAAATCACGAGAATAAATGCCAAGAAGCAAACACCAATCACTATCAACCTCCCCAGTAAAGCAAAAGTTATAAATGTTATTAAAAAATACTTAAATCAGGTACATGTTTACATTTTGTTGCTTACATTTCATTGTGTACTAAGTTAAAGCACATGAATGCTTTAAAAATTCTGGCAAAAGTAAAGAAAATCTAAGAAATAAAACTTTCAATTTTCAACACTTTCACTGCTGCTCAAGAAGTTTATTTTAATGCAGTAGTGCTTTACAACATTATAAACTTCAAACAATAAAGTGATACTGTACAATTAATACTAAACATTCATTTTCTTCCATTAATCTTGATTTTCAGCTCCAGATACAAAGAATTACAAGTAAATCTTCACCGATAAGCAAAGAAACACATTCTTAGACTGGGAGAGCAGATAAAATATCTCATGAGCCATGAAAAATCAAATTCTACTAGTATGTCAGGCACTCATAATGAAATCTATTAACACGTTCATGCCTTTGCACAAGAAGTAAGCCTGCAACTGCTGAGGTACCATTTTGTGGAAGTGATACAACAATGATTGATTGAAAATACATTTGACTTTTAAGCCTGCAGTGATGTTCCTTCAAAGGGCAGAGGTACAAACTCTTACCTATGTGATACACCAAAAAAAGCAAGAGCAGCAATTGAGACTTGTACTAGAGCATCATTTAAATTCAATTTCATACAAAAAAGCTACACAAGTTTTTATGGACAGCAGTTAATACTGATCACATGCAATAAACCTAATATTACTTCACTTCCTAACTATTTTTGTCTATTTTTAGCCAACATACATATTTTTCATCCACCACAGACTGGGGATGACTGTAGGGAACATCATTACCACACCACTCACTTATCCTCAAGTTGCATGCCTAAAACTCTCTCCATTAAGTGTTCAGTTCTTCTTTTTCCACATGTAAATTTCACCCTCTACCCATTCTATTTCTACTAGTACAGTATAATTCTCTCAGGGATATGAGTAGGACCACGACACCAGCCCAATTACTTCACACTGCCTAGTTATTTACCTTTCTTATTTGTTTATCATACTCTGCTACACAACCATATTCTCAGAGTTGGAACCTCTGAATCACCAAACACAAAGCTGCCTTTAACAGAATCCTAGCAGAGAACTCATGGTAAAACTGAAGACCAAATTGTGAGTGTCTAAAATCTCCTGCTATAAAATAAATATGTTCATATGGTATAAATTACATAATATAATATAAATGTTCAGTCATTTAAAAGATGTTATTGTTCTTACTGGTCTAGATATCACACAGGCTTATTTCAGACTTCTGCACAAAAAAAAATTCCACAATCTCAGAAAGGAAAAATAAAAGAAAGAACTGAGATTACGCTTTTCACACTAAATAGCCTAGACTTAACATTCTTGTGTGTTCCCTGTTCTTCAAGAAATTATGTTATAGTGCTAGTTTTACATCAATAGCAGCATTCTGTTTTAATTTCAAAATTCTTTAGGATGATCTCTCATGAGAAACAAATCAGTACTTAGCACATGGAATAATTAAATCACATTTTTCTAATGCAAAAACACAACAGGTTTGTATGTTTTAAAGGTTAGCATTTAAGTAAACACACCACTGTTTTAATATACTTCCACCACAGCAATAATTTTTTTAATTGTTTACTGTTCAAATATATAGACAAGAGATCATTATATAGCCTGTTCTGGATCTCAGACTTCTATCATCATTTTGCCTGCCAACTAAAAAAAAGATTTCATGATTTGTGAAGCATTGCAGATTTGAGATCTATACTTCTGTTCAACAGCTATCAGTCTTGAACTTGACATCCATATGCTATTTTCTCCTCCCAAGAAAGTCACTTAGAGTTTTGTATGACTAAAAAAAGACAGGCCCTTACTGGCCTCTTATTTCATATTTAGTGAATAGAAATTACATTTTGCTGTTACTAAGTACAGGCTGACCTAATCAAAAGGCTCTTTTGCACAGGCAGTGGATTTTTTGTCCTTTAGATCTTACATATAACATGGTTAGCACCACACTCTGGTTTTGACTGTAGTGATTCAACTATAAGGAGAACAATAGGATTGCAAAAATGTCATCAATATCAGAACTCTACCTTGGGAATTTAAGTTCTATATTTCATTAGCACTTCTGTCAGACTACAGCCCTGAAGCATCTGTCTTTTTGTAACTGATGTAATTAAATGCCCTGAGAAATATGCAAAATAAAGGATCTGCACACTATCACACAGCAGTTTTATTCTGTATTTAGCCTTTACTTGGTTTTAAGTGTCTGAATGGTATTGTGGTTTGAAATGTAACTTTCTGAATAAATGTGCTCCACCCAAAAAAAAAAAAAAATATAAACAACTCTATGGTCTTCAGGAGCAAGAAATGCAATAATGCAATTCTCCATAGCTCCTGGAAGAGGAAACACAAATACCAGGACTTTTCATGTGGTCAGTGATCTTGGAGAACTCTGGTTAGGTATCCAGCTGAGACACTCTAAACCAGGCCTGAGTTCTGAATGATCATCGTTTATCTGAAATTCAGTGACCTTTAAAGAATGCTGAATTGGATATCCAAACTAAAGTGCCTCAGAACCATGAACCTTCACCTACATTTTTTATTAGTAGTATTATTCACAGCTGTGCTCAGGATCTACTAAGAACTGTGCAACCAAAAGGGAAAGTCAACATATATTTAATTTTTCAAGAAAGAACAGGAATGGGTCACTGGGAAAATGACATATTCATCAATAAATTAATATAGTCACTACCCAAATCAGTTGTCTGAGTAGTATTCCTGAGAGAAGGACTGACAGATTAAAACAATACATCTACATCCGAGCATCCACAGGGTAACACCTCCAACTGCTCAATGTTTGTCCCATGTAACTCCATTTGCAATGCAAAATACCTCTCTAATTCCAGTATGTGGAAGCTCACTTTAATAAATCATTTTTCAGTAATTCATTCTGAAAAACAGATTATTTTGTATAGAATATCAGAACATCAGTGGGTTTGCATTTACTTGTATTATGTTATCCTTAGGCCAACAGCTAATCCTGTAAAATACTCCCATTTACAGAATTGTATCAACCAAGTTTCCATCTAAGATACCACATAGATTAATAGGATTCACCGTCTCAAAATAACAGCGCATATTTAGTACACCAGACTAAACACTTACCAGGATAGGACCTCAAATCACACACCTATTGTTGCACTCAAGGTTTCAGTTATAAGCTAAACCCTTAAATACGTCCGTGATTATCTAAAAGAACTGATCTCTAAAGCAACCATGAGGACAGATTTAACAATCTGCTGCAATTTCCCCAGCATTTCACAAATAGCCCAGTATCAACTCTTTCAGTGATGCATTAGCACGCTGGACCTATTCAGGCGTGCTCTGACCACACTCGGACAGGCTGTCTGCAAGTCCCATCTCGACGGCTGCCTCATGAAAGTCCGTTACAAAGCTTACATTTACAAAGGCATACATTCTAAATCTTTACTCAATCTCTGACTACAAAGGGAGCTTTTAGGGCAGAATTCAGTCTATAGATTGTTTTGATATATTGATATGACTACTCCATTCACTGTGAAACAATTTTAGCTAATCAAATGAGGAAGATGAATGAACAGGCTACTTTCTGTGAATCACAAGTCTATACTGGACAAGAAATACCAGACAGAATGAGAGTTTGTTTTCTGCTTTGACAATATATTATCAGAGGTTAGCTGCTTGAGCAGAAATTAAACTATCACAGCAAAAGCTGTATTTGTATATTTTTCAAAGTTATGTTTGGTAACATAAGTGTCAAGAAACTAAGAATAATGAGTTTCAAAACACAAAAGTTCTATTCCACCTGTAATACGCCCTTGACCTCTATTAAGATTCTGAAACTATGCTCAGTATTAACCTACAGTACTGCAGCTACAGAAGGAAGTTAGAGTTATTATGAAATGATTTAGACTGCAGCCTTATACAACACATACACATACATATTATTGTAAAGCAGAACCAACTGTACTTACTTGGGGTGCTAAGGAATAATGTTCATTTTAGTAATTTTTATCATATTCAGTCTCCATTTATGACTATATACTTATAAAAATATAAACGCACTTCTGATGAGAATTCTACAAGCATGCATATTTCAGGCAGCATTAAAATAAAAAGGGAAATGAACTTATTCATAGAACAGTTTGGGTTGGAAGGGACCTTAAAGATCATCTGGTTTCAGCCCCCTGCCATGAGCAGGGACACCTTCCACTAGACCAGGTTCCTCAAAGTCCCATCCAACCTGGCCTTAAACACTGCCAGGGATGGGGCAGCTTCATCAGGCATTGTTCAGTATCTGACCATAAAAGTATTGCACAAAACCACAAATGTCAGAACACATATAACTGATTCTAAGAGAGTCTTAACTTTCAGCCACTAAAGACAATACCATAGGGCTCTACTGACCTCAATGATTTCACAAATTTAAGCCTGTAAGAATTTTTACTTATGCCTTGTGCAACTATATGCTGGGGAGCAACATTTTCTAGAGCAGCCAAAGCCTATATGAACACAATGATCACTGCACAGTGCAGGATCTGTATTTGGAGACAGCAGCTGAAACATCCAAACAGTCTTTTACAATTGCATCATTTCTGTAAAATTAAGATCTGTTCTTTCAGGTAAAAGAAAAACCTGATTTTATGATCTGTGTAAGTCCTGCTTCTCAACATTAGTGAATGAAAGCTAACAATTTCATTTTCCCTTAAGCAGCCACTCTTCCATATCCAGCCTAGCCTAGTTTAGCTTTCCAAACCAAGAGACCAAACATCTTTTGATGCATGCAGTCAGCAGCATTTCATTTTGTGTTCCAGTATTTCAGACCACAAAACAACACAAACAGAATACATACCATGCACCTCACCTGTTACAGAACTAATATATGACATGTATAGGGGTATTACCATAATTTGGATTTACACAGCTTTATAATACACTATACACAGGTGTTTTTAATAATAAGTCTAAAACACAGAGTTCAGATCAATCGATCTCACACCTCATGTGCCATAAATCATTATCTCATAAGATAAGCTTTATGTATTTAGATCAACATAAGATTTTTCAATCTATCTCAAAATTACCAAGTGAAAGAACATAAGAGTTCAGCTGGCGCATCCTTATAACCCCACCAAAAGAAAACATCTCATACCAGTCAAGATAAACCCTTCAAATTTACCCCAGTGATGGAAAAATAGAGCATTGGCAGCACCTAGACTGAAAGGAAGGATGGTGCTCAAGCTGCATCACTCAAGGGAGTGGGCAGATCGTAATAAACAAAGACTAGTTACAAACACTTGATTAGAAAAGGAGGGTCATGAATCACTTCCCCATTATCCACAGAGACCATACCACAGGTATCACTCTCCTTAATATTTTTCTTACCTTCTATGTCCTACATTTCTTCAACTACAATTATCAAGTAATGCCAGTTTCCTAGCCTAGTATCTTTAGTGTATCATGTGCTCCTGCAAAAGCAGCACCATAGGATACATTCACAAGGAAGTATTAGAATCGTAGAATAGTTAGAGTTGGAAAGGACCTTAAGATCATCTAGTTCCAAACCCCCTGCCATGGGCAGAGACACTTCACACTAAACCATGCCACCCAAGGCCTCATCCAACCTGGCCTTGAACACCGCCAAGGATGGAGCATTCACAACTTCCTTGGGCAACCCATTCCAGTGCCTCACCACCCTCACAGTAAAGAATTTCTTCCTTATATCCAATCTAAACTTTCCCTGTTTAAGCTTTAGCCCGTTACTCCTTGTCCTGTCACTACAGTCCCTGATGAATAGTGCATCCCCAGCATCCTTGTAGGCCCCCTTCAGATACTGGAAGGCTGCTACGAGGTCTCCACACAGCCTTCTTTTCTCCAGGCTGAACAGCCCCAGCTTTCTCAGCCTGTCTTCATACGGGAGGTGCTCCAGTCCCCTGATCATCCTCGTGGTCCTCCTCTGGACTTGTTCCAACACTTCCATGTCCTTTTTATGTTGAGGACACCAGAACTGTACACAAGGGAGGTCTCACAAGAGCAGAGTAGAGGGGCAGGATCACCTCCTTGGACCTGCTGGTCGTGCTCCTTTTGATGCAGACCAGGATATGGTTGGCTTTCTGGGCTGCAAGCGCACACTGAAGATGGCTCATGTTCATTTTCTCATCGACCAACACCCCCAAGTCCTTCTGCACAGGGCTGCTCTGAATCTCTTCTCTGCCCAACCTGTAGCTGTGCCTGGGATTGCACAGACCCAGGTGTAGGACCTTGCACTTGGCATGGTTAAACTTCATAAGGTTGGCATCAACCCACCTTACAAGCGTGTTGAGGTCCCTCTGGACAGCATTCTTTCCCTCCAGAGTATCAACGGAACCACACAGCTTGGTGTCATCGGCAAACTTGCTGAGGGCACACTCAATCCCACTGTCCATGTCACCAACAAAGATGTTGAACAAGACTGGTCCCAATACCAATCCCTGCGGGACACCACTCGTTACCGGTCTCCAGCTGCACATTGAGCCATTGACCACAACTCTTTGCGTGTGGCCATCCAGCCAGTTCTTTATCCGCCGAGTGGTCAACCCATCAAATTGATGTCTCTCCAATTTAGAGACAAGGACGTCATGCGGGACAGTGTCGAATGCTTTGAACAAGTCCAGGTAGATGACATCAACTGCTTTACCCCGTCTATCAGTTCCGTAGCCCCATCATAGAAGGCCACCAAATTGGTCAGGCAGCATTTTCCCTTGGTGAAGCCATGCTGCCTGTCACCAAGCACCTTATTGTTTTTCATGTGCCTTAGCATGTCTTCCAGGAGAATCTGCTCCAAGATTTTGCCAGGCACAGAGGTGAGACTGACTGCTCTGTAATTCCCTGAGTCATCCATTTTCCCCTTCTTGAAAATGGGGGTTATATTTCCCTTTTTCCAGTCATCAAAAACATTTTAACAGGATAAAACAGAATTTTACAGGAAGAATTTACAGGGGAATCTCAAAGAGTAATGAGAATACAGCCAGGGTAGCCCAACGATTAGTCCAGCAGGTCCCCATTATTCACCCAAATGGAACATCAGGGCCGTATTGCTAACACTTTACCATTACAGGCAAGAAGTAAAACTGAAACAGGATTCTTTAAATAGCAGGTGTTTGCAAAGAACTGGCAGTGTCAGACACCCCAAAGTGACAACTAGTCATTTATATCAAACACAAAGTAAACTCTGGTCACCTGGCATGACTCCCAGTTCATAGACTGGCTAGAGGAAACTGCTAAGAGTAGAGCACAAAGGAAAAGAACAGCCAATGTGAGACAATAAACTGAGCAGAACTGCTGAAATTGCATGGGGGAGTAAAGTGGTTCTAGAAGAATCACTGTATTTTCCTCAAAGATTAAAAAGTTTTAATACTTAGTATATAAAAAGCCCTGGCAATACTTTTGTGGCATGCAAGTTAACTGTCAACTGTCCATTAAGAGATTCCATACAGATTCAATATGTATCTATGTGCTGATTCCTCTTTTCTTCTTCATAAATTTAGCTTCTTCAAACCACAAGATACATTGCAAAAACACTTAATTGTCTGCTACTAACAGGTTATTTAAGCAGTTCAATACCTATGCTCTCCAGCTGAGTATGCAGTCACAGTATATCCAGGCAGGGACTACCTTAGCAGGGGGTTTTGGCAGCATTTCTAAACACTACCAGAGTGCCACAAATAAGGAAAACAGAAAACAGAAGTTTTCAGATAGCCTAACCCTACAAAACTTTTTAAAAGACTCTTTCAAAAGAAATGGAGAGTTTTAGTTATCTATATTATACATATGCCTTGCCATTTCTCAATATTCCCTAAGATTATATTGTTAATAGGTAACAAAGTTATTTTGTAACACAGTATTTACTTTTATATTGCTTCAGTAGCAAAGACAGACTATTTTATTTTCCTGAAGCAGATCAAAATGGAAACTTAAGACATCCAGCTTTCTCGTTAACATTCAAATTCTTTACAGTGTTAGATTCTTCTTTTAAGTGTTCCTTCTCTTTTTTCTTCTTTCTGAATCAAGTTATTGTACCTGTCTTTATATATAAATCACTCTGAGCAATATATATTTCGTTTTCAGAGACCATTTGGTCAAATTCTAATAATGTCTCCTGGGAGCTGACACCAACTTCCAGCAGCAGGTCATATACTGCAGATTAGAATAATAAAACACATGCTGCTGCAGCTTCAAAAAAAAAGAAAAATTATGTAAGTCTGTCTTTATCAAGCTGAAAAATGAGGTTTTGAAACACCTCAGATGTCTTCTAGACACAGCTTTCATTCTATTTAAAGACATAAATCCAGTCACTTCCGGGGTTTTTTTAATTCTTTTAAATCAAGAATGTGCCATTGGAAAGATTTTGTTTCAGATTCCACATTTCTTTTTGTCCTTACAGTAATACAGTGCTATTTAATTGACCAAAATAGAAAGCCTGTATTTTACAAATTTGTATTAAACTGAAATATATCTTTATTTACACAGTGCAGCATTTTTTCCCGTTTTGAAATAAAAAATATGTAATTTTTCCCATATAAAGGCAGTTTGGTTTTAGGTTTTGGGTTTGGTTGGTTGGTTGGTTTTTGTTTGGGTTTTTTTCCCCAAATTCTTTGTGTAAAGTAGATAAGTGTCTTGAAACTTAAAGACAAACACTGGCTTAAAAAGGAACTGGTATTTCTCCTCCATAATAGCATTACATTAGGGTATCTGTCAATGCAATACAGGTAAATTATATATTTCTCCCTTACAATGCACTATTCTTTATTATAGCATTCCCACTACAAATCCCAGATGGAGTAAAGTTTGTCATATTTGACCTCTTTGGTTAAAAGCAATCCACTGCAGAATGATTTTTTACACTACTCTAAAGTGAACAGTTCCACATGCATGAATGCTAGCAGGAATCAACATCTGTTTCTTTCTCCGACCTTCAACAACCCTACTCTCTGCAGAAAAAAAATTACTGTTTTACTAATTTATAAGCACCATACAGGCACAGGCAGTATAGAGAGAAACCTCCTTAGCAGTTGTGAAGAAAAAACATGAGAAAGCTTCCACAAAGAGAAATTTTGAGAGCTCAAAAGTAAAATAAAAAGGAAGAGGTGTGAATATTTAAAATATTCCCAATACTCACTGAAAGCAGCCACTGCAAGAGCCAGTGTGACAATAATGGAGACCCAGGAAACCCACAATGCCTTCTTTCTGTAGCTTTGAGCTTCATGAGGTTTTAGCCTTGTACTGCTTTCTAGTAAACCTGATAAGCAATAAGCAAAGAGGGTATGAACAATACATTGCTCCTTTTAAAAACACAGCTGTGTTAGTTCAGACCTACATCACATATTTACATTACATATAAAATCAATAGAGAATCAAATTCTGCTCACATTATGAAGATTAACTGAATGAAGCTACCAGAAACATTCAAGTAAGCAAGGAGAGCACACACAAGGTGTTTTGATTTCACACAGAAAGACTCACACATCAGCAACTTGAAAAGAGTCTGCAATTGTAGGGCAGTTACAGAAATTCACACAGCTTACTTTTCCATCTGTACATCTACACAAGAAAGAGCTCAGTCCTACAGTCAGATCAAACTGCATTTCAGGACTTCAGAATCCTGAACATAGTTAACAAAAGAAAATCTTGTGCTCACCAGTCTCTGCAAAATAACCTACCAATGCACAGGAATATACTGCAGATATTGAGCATCAAAGTAGAAAGTGGCATACTTTAGAACCAAAGCTATTAAAGCTGAAAAAAACCTCTTGAAGCATAACATCCTTCATGTGAAGCATAACATCCTCATCTAAAACTAACTGAAGAACCAATTCTGCCCTTATTACAATCTGTTGAACACAAGTGAATGGGATGGCTTTCTCTCATTTTTGATGATTTCAATTTGTGGAAGTTTTTTTCCACTCATCTTAAACCACAGAGAAGAATTCAGGTTAAAAATAAAGAAAATACAACATTGTTTGGTTTTCATTCTCTCATCTAGGTCTTAAGCCACTTTTAAAATGCATCCAGAATTTAACAGAGTTGCTCTCTGTATATCCCATGCAGATTCTTTTGTGTTTAATATATTCATCTAATTTAAAACATAGATTCTTTTTCATCAGCAAGTTCCAGCTCAAATCTGCTTAACTGAAGAGAACACCTGATGGCTTTTAACTTTCTTAATGAATTACTTCAGAAAACGTGGGTGATCCCTCCACTTTTCAGAGGCACTTGTCTGCACTGAATGCATTGAACTGGGGCACAGGTTTAATAGAACCTTTCAGCAGCTGGTATAAGGTGTCAGAGAAAGGGTTGAGAAGAGGGTCTCTGGCAGACTCAGCAGCAGATTAAAACACAGCTGAAGCTGTTACCATCCTTACCTTCCCCAAGTTTTCTGTCTGAGGGCTGTTGCCACTTTCAAGGAAGGGACACCCGATCTAGTTATTGGTATAATTCTGAACCTACAACATGTTTAACCAAGGTCATTAATGTTAATAGATATGAATTTCAACTGACTGCAATACACTGGCTGAAAAGTGCAATGGTTTTGGAAGCAATACAGTAGGGAATTAGACATCTCTGCCTCAGGGACAGCAATGTATCAGCAGAGGGGCAGGCATCCAGGCGTGGTAACAATTCAAACCACAGGATTTTATTCTGCCACTGATTTTGATCCTAGCATAATTGGTGGGATTCACACTGACTTGGAAAGATTCTTGATGCTTTTTTCACCTCAAATACAATAAAGCAGAGAAAGTTTCTTTATGACTGATCAGAAAGCTTCTGTGGGAATTTCATGCTTATACTGTGTTTTTAGAAAAATTCAAGTATTACCTCACTTGTGCTACACATTCCCCTCCTTATGAATAGAAAGAGAATTTGCAAACTTGCATGCACTAGGCCCTATATTGAAGTAATGTTTGTTTCTTATTATGTGTGTTCTCTGCCTATTTAGGGCATGAAAACTACCAGATGACAATTCTGAAAGGTTTGAATCTTTTACTACTGCACAGCTATTTCTCACATAGCCCACTTTCATTTGCGTGAATATTTTTTTCTCTCTACCCAATGTCTGGCCTAAATTCTGCTACTACACATAACGATGCAAAGCTTAATTGCTGTCTGATATGAGGTAATTAACAATACATCTTGAAATATAGGAGATACTTCTACTCATATAAGCATAGAGAATACGCAGCTTACATTTTGTGTCCTCACCCCTCTTGCCCCCTCCCCAAACCAAGAATTTTAAATTACAGTTCAAATCTTGTTGGAATGTAAAACAAAGTAGGTATTCTTAGTCAATTTTGATTCTCAATATTTCAAATCTCAAATAAACACACACCAGAATGACAGACATCCTCACCTGTTTCTTTCTTTAAAGAAATCCTGTAATTCACAGCTACAGTTCACTATTATCCTGGAAGTTCAACATACACAGTTGACACTTATAAAACAAATAATATCCTAATTAATTCGGGAAATGAATAATAAGTCCCACAGCTAGTGAAGCACTGCTGATTACTATTCACATGTCAAGCACGTGTCCAGTATGACACAGACCACAATCCTTATAAAACTGAACCACTTCTGATGTGTGTGTTTCTCTCTCAAAATGGCTGGCATATTCTAGCTGTCAGAGATGTGATCCCTTCCTTCCTAGAATAATTCAAATAATTTTTCTGTAATTCCAATTTTCACCCCTGAGAAAGACCATATTATTCTTACGAGTGTCCTAGCGGACGGCACGCAAAAACACAAACTCATTAACATGACTACCAAGCCCATAGCATGAAAATTATTTAGAAGCAACAACAGCTCATTAATTTACACACAACAACACAATTCACAAGGTAAATCTCCATATTTTTTCCACTGACCGTAAGAAAACAAGTTCTAAGCATCCACAGGAGGCTGAAAGATAATCTGTCAGTATGACCTGTGTCGCTACAAAAATAAAAAGGTAGTATTTACTGATAAAATTTTTCCACCCTGAAATTAACAAACTGAGAAATTTTACTGCCATTAATTTATTTAACACATAGATATCCTTAAGGTAAAGAAAAGATGATGAGCCTGTTAAAGCCACTGGATTTTTACTTTATCTTTCAATACCTTCACATATTAGCAGATTTTCTTTCCATAAAAAAAATCAGAAGGAGAAAAAACCTGCCTAACAGTTGCAGAACACAAGCTTGGCATATTTGTGAAGTGATTCTAGGATATTCTTTACCATATGCTGACTTACCAGAAGTACTTTTCTATTTGGCTAAGGGATCATTTTAAAATGTCAAGTTATAATTTGTGAAAGGATAAGGCTAACAGAAAAACTGTTCACCTAAGATGTTAATTTAAGGACCCCATCCACAAAATTATCACTGGTTTTGAATCTGACTCTTAAAAAGCAAATATCTTTAACCCAAAATTTAGGGTTATTTTTTATTTTTAGCAAACATGGAAGTATCACCTCTATAATTGAATCTGCTATGATTCATTGGAAAGGATCATAAGGAAAAGTACAATCTAAAAGGCCAGACTGTAATAATTTCAACAGGGACAACCTGCAAAAAGCATACCAGATTTTCCCTTACAATGACTGGGAATTATCCTAGTAGGTGGAATCGGTGACTATAGGAAAGGCTAAAAGAAAGCTACTGCAAGGGCCATAGAAATAACACAAAGTCAGAGAAGGAAATAGAGTCAGTAGCTTTAGCGTCAATTCCCTCCTAGAAAGAGATATAAGATTAGGTATGACAGAAAAAAAAACACATATGGTTTTTTTTGTAACATTTTTAGGTATGACAGAAAGTCTCCTTTCCAAATTACCCTTAATACCTTATGGGCCAGCTTTCATCTTTAGCTCTGCTATACTGAGCACAAATTACAAATTTCTGTAGTCAGACTCCCATGTTTGAACCATAATCAAAATTCCTGATTCCCATTATTTAAACAGAATTGAAGCCTCGAATTGCCCTCAGTCATAATGTCTGTCCTCTGCCATTGACAGTGACAACGAGGCTATCCCCGGAGAAAGGGCTGTCCCCAGCCCAGGCATGACTGAAAGCTGTCAGGGAAGACGGTGACTGCTCTTCCCCTTTACTTCTCTACTTCATGTCTAGGATCTGTGAGCAGGCACAAGCATTTGGAAAACCAGGGAAAGAAAAGGAAATACAGAGATTATATAGAATGGGATGAAAACCAAGAACACAGACTCAGGGATGCTGAAAGAAAAAAACAAAAAGAAAGAAAAGGCAACAGAGAGACTAAGCAAAGCCTATATGTGAAATAAAAAAATGGAGACAAATTATGTGGAAGAGGAGCCTGGAGGTGTTGTGGAGGACAAGGCAATGGGGAGAGTTAAAATGGCAGCTGTCTTTATGGGCAGCAGGTGAGTACCTCACATGCTATTAACAAATATCTGAAATAGCTGGGCTTCACATTAAAGAGTATAACGGTTTGGAAGCGGGCAGCTTTCTATCCCTGGCCAGATATTTAGGCAAATAATAAATAAATAAATAAATAAAAAACCCACGAGTTATGTGGAAGTGCATTACACTGTAGTGGAAGGGATACAAGGAGTAAGGTAAGCACCCTTACTTCGCTACGCAGCCTGGCTGCAGCGGCCACATTAACACCCCGTTATACCCCAGCTCGCGAGGTGGCTGCCACCGGCAAATAACCTCAGAGGCGAACGGACCTCCAGCGCTGCCTGACGCTGGCGGGCACTGCCTGTGCCTGCCCCTTCCCGGAGTCCCCTAGGCCCCCGCCTCTGCCTGCGCCCTCGGCCCAAACTCTCCCCTCGCAGGTGGGGCGGGAGCGGCGCCATGTGCGACCGCCCGCCGGCCGGTACCCGCTCCCCGCCAGGCAGCCAAGTTTTCGGGCGAGGTGGGAGCTGCCACGAATAGAGTTTATAAAAATACTGTAAAGCTACCGTGGGGTGGCTTCTCTCGCACCAGAGCTAAAAAAGGGGAAAATCTTTGAGGGCGGCGAGGGAGGGGATGTTAAGCGAGCGCTCGTTACGGGCTGAGGGAGAGGCGGCCGGGTGGGTGCCGAGGCGGCGGCAGGTCAGGGCGAGAGCGGGGCCTGCAGGCCCTCACGATGCGGGGGGTGCTGGGGTCGAGGGGAACAGCAAAGGAGTCTGGAGGAGACCGGGGCGTTGAGGAGCGGCGGGCGGCTGCGAGCGCAGAGCGGCTGCCTGGAGCAGTTAGGAGGGCAGGAGCCGGTGTGCAGCTGCCAGGGCTGAGGGAGAGGGGGCAAAACGGGCTGCTGTGGCGGAACGGGGAGGAGGGTACGCGTCTAGGAGAGCGAGGCGCCAGGGTTCTGAGGAGAGGGTTGAAGGAAAAGCTGTCGGGTGTTGGGCGTCTCGGGTCGGAGGGGAGGTAACGCCACGGAGGGCAGCGTGCAGGAAGGCAGGTGCTCACCTCTGTCCTCTAGCCCCTCACTAAACTGCCCGCTGTCCCCGATCCGCAGCTGCTCCTGCTGGTGCTGCTCCCTGGGGGGCACTAGCGGGCTGGCCCCGGGGGGCTGCACGATGGCGGGGTCCGGAGTGGTGTCTAGAGAGGCAGCGGACGGCTCCATGTTTTGCGGGGCGGCGGACAGCGGCTGGCGACTGTGGCAGCGAAGCGAGGAGCGAGCGGAGCACCCAGCCCGGGTGCGAGCCCGGGGAGAGGAGGAGACTCCGGCTCACAGCATCAGAGAGACGAGGACAGGCAGCAAACAAACTCCTCCGGCTGCTCTCCGCCAGCCGCCTCATCACTAACCTCAGCGGCGGCGGCGGAGGGAGGGCAGGTGGGAGAGCGGTGCCGCCTCCCCGCACTGCCCGTCCCCTCCCCGCCCCAGGGAGCGCCTCGGGCGCCGCTCTCGACGCGAGGCTCTGCAGTGGGGCGGGGGCCGGGCGGCAGTTTGTCCCCGTGTGGGGCGGCGTGCGAGGGGACGGTGTGGCGGGAGAGGTGGCAGGAAGGGCTCTGGTGAAGTGATCTCAGGGGCTTCTCGTCCTCGAGAGCCCGCAGTCACCTGCGAAAGGAGCGGCAGGACCTTGGGCTTTAAGGTACATACCGGAGTCGGCCGAGGGAGCAGGAGGCCTGTCAGCCTTCCTTCCCTATGGCGGGCTTTGCCTTCCTCCTCTCCCTCCTCCCCGCACCAAGTCCCTCAGAGGGAAGAGTTGTCCAGTGACTGTCTAAACATGGAGCCCCAGCGCAGCAAAGTGAAAAGCAAATGCTGCTCCTAAGGACTGTGGGTGCTGGCACTGTGGGACAAGGCCCTGTCAGCCTCGCCTGCCCGCACACAGGTAAAGACCCAGGGCTCCTCTTTGCTGCGGGATTTGCTTGTTTTCCATTCACTGTAGCCTTTTTTCAGGATCAGAGCTGAACTGCCATACATATGCACCTGAGAATCCCCAGCACTGACCTTTTGTTATGCTGACAGTTGGGTTTAGCTTAAAAAATGGCCTAGAACATACAGCCATCTCACGCTGAAGCATGGGATTAGAGCTGCAGACATGCTGATGTTCAGGGCTTTTCTTGATTTGCTCACCTGCTGCTCCTAGGGCTGCAGAAGAGTGCAGGGAAGCAATTAAAACGTTAGGAGAACAGAATGTGGAAAAAAAATGAATAATTTTACAGATAGATCTGTGCTAGAGCTGCTTTCTTCTTCTCCGCTGGT
Source organism: Psittacula echo (assembly GCF_963264785.1). NCBI lineage: Eukaryota > Metazoa > Chordata > Aves > Psittaciformes > Psittacidae > Psittacula > Psittacula echo. Next base: position 34,262,893 of record NC_137743.1, read on the forward strand.
TTCTAATGACTAGAGAGGTGCAAATAAACAAAAGCATTTTCTGTGCTAGCACAGTCTCCCATTTGCTTGTTTACTAGCATGCAAATAAATTTTATTCTGACTTGAGTCTAGGAAAATAACAGAAGACAATTAAATTTTGCAGCCCAGCTCCTCAGCTGGTATGTATGGATATAATCCCCATTTAACTTATATGAAGATTGTGTTCCATTTCTCTTTTGAGAAACTGGCAAATCTGGGGAGTATGGATATGCCAGGAGGAAATTAATATTTATGCTAGCATATAAACTGTCAGAATCTTGCTGATGTCAGCCTTAAAAGTTTTTCAATATTTTAGTAATGCCTATTTGGGAATGATTAGTGAAACATTACTACCAAAATGTTAATTTATGCTTCTTAATGTTGTATGGTAATCTTCAAAATCTTTTAGCTGTATTTTAAGGCATTAACTATTTGAAAAAGTAGATATAAGTAAACGTTGATGTAAGTGACATAAAATATCAGTTTAGAAGCTGATTTGCATTCTCTCAACTTTGTGGAATGGAGATGCTGTTGTGGTGTGAGGGACTGGTATTTTCTCTTTACCTAATCCAATGATTTCTTTGAGTATAGTCTGCCATACCTACTATATGAAATGGTTTTGAAGTCTTCATGCCTCTCACCTAAATTTCATCTTCACCCTTAGCCTACCCTGCTGAATGATCCCAGAGCTCTTGCTCTTCTGGTTGGATTTGCATTAGTATGAGTACAAGCAACACCAAAAATATTTTGTTTTTCCCTCATGAAATGGATAGTAAATTACAAAGTGCCTATTTGATGTTAACGTCAAAAGAGGTTCTTATGTGCGTAAACTAACACAAGTGAGTTCTTTTGAGAATTCACTTGGGGTTTGGGAGTTTCGGCTGAGTTAAGGAGGGGTTGGAAACTAGTAACGCCGTAAAAAAGATATGGTTATTTTCTTTATGGGCTGTTTATTAAGCTCTTGTGAACTTGAACCTACAAGATATGAGAAAAGATCTGTACGTGTATGCATGCGAGAGACAAGTAAAAAGTAGCAAATACTTTTTGTTGCTTGCCATAAGTAATAGATTGCCATGTCTATGACATAAAATGTGTTTGTAAAGTGAAAACCCTTAAATAAGTAGAACCAGTTTTGTAACCTGGTCAGAGACAAGGATTGGGGCCAAATCACTTTTCAAGATCAAGCAGGGATACAGGAAGCTTTGGTGAATCAGTTTAGGATGCAGAGTGCATCCAGTACAAGCCATGAACAGTCCCTCGAAACTGCTGCAAAAGGCAGAATGCTCCTGAATGCAATTATTGCAAGTTCTTTCCTCTTCTAGGGAAACAAGTCTGTACCCAGTCCATTCCAGAAGGAGCTTTATTATTCCTTGCATAATTGAAAAATTGACTAGTGACTCTTAATGGACACTACCTCCTTTCTGTAACTCTCTCTACGCTATTGTGTATTCTTAAAACTTTCAGAAATCAACCCAAGAGTAAAGTGCCTGGAGAGTCCTAATTCCTTTCTTTAAAAGGAGGTGGTGAAAGGGGTAGGTTTGCAAATGATTTGGAAGAAAACAGCAGCTAGGAACATCAAACCACAAGTTTTAAACTTTAATATGTTCCTTTTTCTTTCTTTTAGTTGTTCTCAATTGCTATTCTTACATAAAACTGCGTCTGGCAAGGGCTGCAGCTGTGTCTATTTGTATAAATGCTATAGTGTTCAGTCTATAGTAAAGAATATGAGGCTTGCAAAGAGCATTATAGTTTCTTTAAATGACTCTTCAGTTCTTTCAAACATGTCCTCATGTGAGAAGGGATATACTCTGCATTTAGCAAATACAAATTCAAAACATTAAGCAGATCCACAATGAAGGGCCTTTCAGACCCGACCATTATTCATATAAGCTAGCTACTAAAAGCAGAAAGACTGCCATGTCATAGCAGCTGGAAGCTGCTTTCCAGCATCACCGCTTATTTCTCATGACATGTCTTTAACTCATAGAATCATAGAATAGTTAGGGTTGGAAAGGACCTTAAGATCATCTAGTTCCAACCCTCCTGCCACAGATAGGGACACCTCACACTAAACCATGTCACCCAAGGCTTCGTCCAACCTGGCCTTGAACACCGCCAGGGATGGAGCATTCACAGTTTCCCTGGGCAACCCTCTCTAGTGCCAAACTCAAAGCATATGACTTTGGATAAGGATACAGGGCTAGGGTTTTAAAGACATGGATCCTGTTTTCCAGCCCTGTTGGACTTCTTGTGTAGGAAGCCTGCAGACAAAGTCAATGAAAAGAAAAAGGCCTGACCCTAATAGCTATATTACTGTATGATTCTATTTCTTGGCCCCTCAAAATCCTCTTTGTCGGATATGAATAAGGACAATTTGAAATGCATTTAAGAAAAAAAAGAAAAAGAGCCACATCTCTGCATTCAGCCTAAATAGACTGATGCCATCCCATACTCTGGCTGCTGCAAGATTAATACACACTTGCAGAACTTTGTTCTTAGTTGGAACTGCCTGTAATTTCCATAATATTTTGGCTTCCAGGGAGAGGTGATTCCAGAAAGGATGGAGGTCTCTTGCACCACAGCAACCAGCAACAACAAAGAGAGCTTACCTTGTTTTTCTTCAGCTGTATTTTCTGTGGTATCATTTAGCTGTGGTTATTTGTGGTGGTTCTTTTCTCTCTCTTTTTTTTTTTTTTTTTTTTTGTGCTCTTCCTCCTTCCTTCTATTGAATAAATGAAAAATATTAATCAGATTTGAGATTCTTCCTCCAGGCCACCCTAACTCTCAGCAAAGTCAGAGAAAGAACTTCAATTACATTTGATGAAAATTCGATTAGGTCCATAATTTTATTCTTTTCCAAAGGCAGACATTTTCCTGAGGTCATAAGCAATATCTGGGCAGTATGTTGGCCTACTTTGCTAAGTTACAGTCCCTTTGTTTCACTTAAATATTATTCCCATTTATTCACCCTCAGCACCCATTATGGAATGGCAAAGAGTAGTATGTTGCAAAAAGTAAGAAAGTATATGGTGCATCATGTAGGGTGAAACTAGAGCCAGTGGGTGACAGTGGCAAAACAGGTTCTGGTCCATCAGTGAGGAAGTGGTCACTGTATGAAAGTAGAACATTGCTTGTTCCTCTTCAATTTATGTGGAATAGAAATAAATCCATTTTAATTGTAAGCAGGTTTGGATATGTTGGCATTAGATGTTCATTTGTCATTCTAAATATGAGAGCTGCTTCTATTCTGGACTTTCTGGTTTTCCTTTTCAGCACTACTGACTGGAATGTTTTCACTTGAATTAGCAGAACACAGTGGTGTATTCAGAGGCTCCTGATGCTTGATTTCATTGATGTTAACTAGTCAATGTTTCTTATTGACCATCATCATAAGTGCAGCACTTAATTTAAGAGCAGTGTTGCATATTTGGAAAGAGTTGATCAGCTGGCCCAGTGATTATTTTTTAGTATGTTTAGAGGCGCAACAGCAAGATAATGATACTGTCACCAGTCACACAAAACTGCCTTTTTCTGTCAACAAAATGCTATATTTGTCTCTGGCACTGTATTGCAGTATCAGGGAGTGCTAGTGTAAGCTGGCATGTTTATTAGTTTGGCCCATCAGATGTCTCATGCCTGACATTCAGAAGAAAATGCTCACTTCTATGTATGCCTTTCATGGAACTACAGAAGGAGGTAATGGCATCCCCATTCAGTTTTACAGGAGACACATCCAAAACAAAACCAAGTACCAATCCAATTCTAAATGGATAGTCAGCGATCAGTCATGTAAAGGTCATCACTATAGATAATCTTCAGTGTTACTCCTCTAGGACCAAAGTCTGAGATTGATTCAGAATGTTATTTTGAAAAAAGAATATGATAATTCAGTATCTTTTCCTTCAGGCTATGAAAAAGTGCCTGTAATATGATTCCCAGAGAATACAGCATGAGATGACCTTGTTAAGTAATTGATGACACCTCAAATAAGGACCTACTCTTCCTCTATATGATGTTGTTCTAGAATCATATTTGCAAAGAATACCAAACCTGGTAAGAGCCACAAGCATTAATAAACTCCATTGTGACAACAAAGGAGGAGTAAAATCGTAGAATGCAAAATATGTAATTTTAAAGTGAGGAGAGGATCTTGAAAAAGATTCTTCACAGTGAGCACTTTCCATCTTGAAAGTATTTTAAAGGCTGGTTTTGTTTCCCATATTTACATGACAATTTTAACCCAAAAAGTTTACCCACAAAAACAACTTACTAGTTTGTTCAAAGAAGTATTATGCAGTCATGCAAGACTACACGCCCCTATTCCAAACAATGTTATTTCTTCATATCACTGAAGACATTTTGTTTCCAGTTTTTATGTAACTGAGTAAAACTGACTTGACAGTGGCTTTATTTCATTGCTAATATTCATGAGTATTGAAAAGGAATGGAAGGGAAAATGAACTGAATTTTAAGGAGGTAGCAACCTGTTAAGTAATAATTTTTCTCCTTTTCCTTTTTTTTTTTTCCCTGCTTCCTGTGTTACATGGAGAGATCTTTCTTTCAGTGAGAGACTAACCATAGCCTAAAAGATGACATAAGCATAAGCAGCTGAGATTTCATTTGTGCGTCAAAGAAAAGAAAGAAAGCTAGGCAATTCCTAGGAAGCAAAAGTCAGTATCATTTTATAATAAACCTATCTTATTACTTACAATTACTTGATGATAATTCCTATCCAAAAGCTTATTAACGGCCAGACACTTCCAGTGTATTTGCATAACTTCATGTTTTCTCCTGTATCTTTGCAGAATTTATACACAATTTTCCATTAAGTTTACATGATTAACTATGAGATGATGTGAACTACAGAAATCACAAAACTACTACTAATTATTATTATTATTATTATTATTTACCCATTGGGTCAGTTTTCCTTTTGCCAAGCCAATGACCATTCCTCCTGATGTGCCTGTCTACCAAGGCTTTTTCCCACATGTCAGACCTAAGTTTCGTTAAGAAGGCTGTATGCCATAGTAGACACATCTTTGTTTCCTAGTCAGGTTAGACTCATGCATTTATGAAATATTTATAGTTTATACATTTAACCTTATGCATTAAAAAAAATTTTAAGTCATAATCCCTACCTTGATGGTAAGGATTTAATGAGAAAAAGAACTAGTTTCATTTACTTATGGGATTTGCCTGTGTCAGAAAACAGATCTAATAGATTTTATGGGGAATTTCATCTATTTTCTCTTCCAGTATTTTAAATTGTAATTTATGATTTGGGTTCATATCTTATTCCTTGGTAATTAGTGTCAACAGCAGAAGAGTAATTTCTTTTTTTTTTTTTCTTGCTGTATTTGATCTTTTATCAAAAGACCAGGTAGCAGTATTTGAGGGACTGACTTTTCTGCTAATCTGTTCCAGTAAGATTTATATTGCTTCTACTCTACTGGTAACTAAGTACTCCACAGCTCACTTTTCCTGTGAGTTGTTTGATAATATTTGTGATGTTTTGAATACCTAATCCATATCGTTTAATGAGTTGGAAAAGAGTATCTTATCGTTTTCTTATACCAAGTGAATTGTCACTAGGGTTCTGCACATTCCAACTTGAGTATTTAGCTAAGATGATTATAGGAAGTGTTTGAAAAAAAAAGAACGATAGCCCCAGCCAAAATGAATATTTTGCAAAACATGTTCTCCATAATCAGGAAACTATGCATATTTTATTACGTGCCAGTTGGATTTTTTTTTTTTTTTAACATCTGCTCAAGCGTATGTTTGACACTTTAAATCATTTAACCCTTCTAGGTTTTGATGGACATGAACTCTCAAGTACCTAGTTGAATCTGTTAACCTCTTAATGTTCTTTGATTGGTTGGTTTTGTTTCTGCTTTTTTTTTTTTTTTTTTCTGGAGAAAGTAGAATTAGTTTCCTGAGTTCTGGCATGCAGTTGAGTTTCAATACTTCATTTTAATGGAAGATGCTGTAGGTAAAATGATTAAATTCTTCAGATACTAATTTTTGAGAAAGGCAAAAATAACATCATCATACAGCAGCCTTAATAGGTGTTTGCATCCCTTATTCTCATGATGTATTAATTGTTTCTCATCCTCTTTGGTAAAAAATTTCATTGGGCAGTGGGAAAAATACAGAGACAGGGACAGTCTCTTTTGTAATTTTAAGAGCATTCTTGTAAGAAGGAATGGAAGTCATTTTTCTTGTGGAATTCAAACACAAAAGTTTGTACTGCATTGCAGCCAAGCCTTTCTCTGTGTGCAGCAGTAGCAAAGGCAGCAGATCTCTGTTTGATCTAACATGATGAAACACGCTGTATTGCCATTTTTCTATCCATAGTGAATACTATTTGATCTGAATGTCCTGGGTTCAGCAGCAGCAGTCAGTTTTTCTTCTTCTTAGTAGCTGGTGCAGCGCTGTGGTTTTGACTTTCGGCCTGGGAAAAATATTGATAACGCTGATGTTTTCAGTTACTGGTCAGAATGTTTATCCTGACCAAGGACTTTGTGAGTCTCATGCTCTGCCAGGGAGGAGGAGAAGCCGGGAGGAAGCAGGGACAGGACACCTGACCCAAACTAGCCAAAGAGGTATTCCATACCATAGCACGTCATGCCCAGGATGTAGAACTGAGAGTGCCCGGAAGGGCTGGATGACTGCGGGGTGGGGGCGAGGTACCAGTTGGTGAGCGGTTGTATTCTCTTCCTTGTTATTTCCTTTATCATTATTACTATTAGTGGTAGCAGTAGTGATTTGTGTTATACCTTAGTTATTAAACTGTTCTTATCTCAACCCATGGGAGCTGCATTCTTTTGATTCTCCTCCCCGTCCCTCCAGGAGCGGAGGGAAGAAAGGTGGGGGGGGAAGTGGACTTCATGGTTCTGATTTATGGCCTGGGCTTAAACCACGACAGTAGGGTAGTTGTTTAATAAGTCTACCAAAACATTCATAGTACATTTAGCAGTGATGCAGAGTTGCGCAAGGCTATTAGGTTTAATTTTCAAGGAAAAGGAGCATCTTCAGGAAACAGAGGCAGCACATTTCTCTGTAGAATGAAAAGTGTTAAACATACTTCACCTCTGAAAGCCTTTTTAAGCAAGCAGTAAAATTCAGATCTAAAGGCATTTGAAGTTTGGAATTCGAAATGTCAGTGAAATTTTGAACCTCTATTGCAATAAAATTGTCCTATAATCAAAAATAAAGAGGGAGGCATCAGCCATATGATTAAATCAGATTATGATAAAATTCAATTTCTGCGTCTTTCAGATTTTCTCTAAAACTTTTTGTGGTGCCTAAAAGTAACCAAGGGACAGGCAGTCATATGGTAATTAGCAGGCAGCTTTCTCCTCACCATCAAGACTACACAGATTTTCAGTATTGGGATGCTTCAGTAGCCACAGAAGTGTCACTTGTCACATTGTTTTATTAGAAAATGTGTATTTTAAGAGCTTTATTTTACAGATAAAATTTATATACTTGGATTCATTTTACTTGAGAAGAAACTTCTCAGTGAGGGTGACGGAACACTGGAACAGGCTGCCCAGGGGGGTTGTGGAGTCTCCTTCTCTGGAGACATTCAAAACCTGCCTGGACACATTCCTGTGTAACCTTATCTGGTTATCTTGGACTACGCAAATTAAGTATAGTTGTACTTCTGAATTTAGGCAAACTGAGGCAAGATTGTAAAAAGAAATATGTTTTATTAAACCAACTACTGTAATTCAATTCCAACTAATATGCTCAGAAAGTGTAGCTAGGTGTACACGAAGAGTTTGTGTGTCCAAAAGTGCCTGCTTTTTTCACCAGCTTGCTTAATTAAAAAAAAACTTTCTATAGACTCTTTATCTTTGTATCAAAGTGACTTCATTTCATATGTCTGGTTTTTGTCATATTTAGGATCTTAGTGTATCATGTTAGCAAGAGATGAATCATTAAATTACTTTTCAGGTTGCATCAACTCCGAGCCTTATTTAGGTCAGATAGGAATTTTTTTGTGTCACAAGGAAAATAATTTCTTTCTATAAAGCTTCTTTCTATAAAGAAATTCTGCAGCAGTCAGCTAGCAAAGGAAAAGAAGCAAGAGCACTCGAGTGTGGGTTTTATTTCAGTTCCGAGAATCACCCCAGTTTCACTTTAGTAGGTTCTACAAATGTAATTCTTCATTTGAGACTCAGCTCGTTGCTTAGAAATATTTAATTGCTGTCTTCATAATACCAGCTCTATATCTTGCCCTGCTGGTTGGTGAATCATAGTTTGGACTTGCAATCTGAATTTAGTAGGTGGGGCTCCCAAGCAGGCAGTTAATCGAGGTAGTATACTGTAAGTACAGGACATAGAGACTTGGTTGTAAGGCAGTATTGGCCAGGAGTGTACAATTTGCCTGGGATTCAGAGCAGTGTAGGAGGCTTGACAGTTCTGCCTGGCACTGCAGGCAGATGTATGCTAGCAGATCAAGGGAGATGGTTCTCCCCCTCTGCTCTGGTGAGACCCCACCTGGAGTACTGCATCAAGCTCTGGAATCCTCAATACAGGAAAGACATGGACCTGTTGGAGACATCCAGAGAAGGGCCACAAAAATCATCAGAGGGATGGAGCACCTCTCCTATGAGGGAAGGCTGAAAGAGTTGGGGTTGTTCAGCCTGAGGAAGAGAAGACTTTGAAGAGATCTGATTGCAGAATTTCAGTTCTTAAAAGGGGCATATAAGAAAGATGGGAGGAGACTTTTTAGCAGGGCCTGTTGCAATAGGATGAGGGGTAATGGTTTTAAACCAAATGAGGGAAGATTCATGCTGGATGTGGGGAAAGAATTCCTTACGAGGGTGGTAAAATACTGGAACAGGTTGCTTGGAAAGGTGGTGGATGAGTTATCCCTGGAGACATTCAAGGCCAAGCTGGGTGTGGTTCTGGGCAACCTGTTCCAGTTCAAGATGTCCCTGCTCATCCTGGGGTTGGATGAGATGACCTTTGAAGGTCCCTTTCAACCCAAAGTATTCTATGGTTCTATGATCTTCTACACTGCTCAGGGTGGTCATTATCAGTCGATGATCTGAACTGCTAGAACTGATGCAGCTCATGTCAGAGCTGGGTTACGGGTTTCAGAAGTTCAAGTCTGGAATTGTAGTAGAGTGTCTGTGCCTTGTCCATATCTGTACTCCATGCCATCTATGTCAGCAACTGTGCAGATGAAGGTGAGATAAAGATGCAAGGGGTAGGGTGACATGTTTTTTAATTAGCTGGACTTTTAACAAGTAGGCTAATATTATAGCACAGACATGTGACGAAAATAAGGGCCTCACTGTTTCAGTTACAGTCTCAAAGTATTCTTACAGATCCACTGAATGCTTCATGTAAAAGAGGAGCTTGGTTTCTGCTTCTGGAGTAGTCAAAAGTGCTTAAATCAGGCAATACTGTCAGAGGTTAGTAATGCTTGAATGTAGTTGTTTTTTAATTCTAAAATAGATCAGGCTTTTTGCTTCTTAGCTCTTACACTTCTTCAACTTTGTTACGCATCTTTGTTATGTTGTCTTGGCTAATTTGAGCTTTGCATGGAAACTGAGAATTTAGACACACACAATCAGTTCATGCCCATAACATTTTTTTCCATTACTCTTCTGTCGAAAATCTGGTTTACTTCAATAGAATTGCATGTTCTTCCCTTTTCAAAACCAAAGAGGAAAAATAAGCAGCAGCATAAGAATGGATGGCCTGAGCCAGTGCTCACAAACTGTGACTTGAGAGGTTCGAATAGGATATTAGGAAAATATTCTTCACTATGATGTTAGTGCAGCAGTAGAAGAGGTTACTGAGAAAGGGGTGGAATCTTCCCACTTCCAGGATTTCTAAATTCAGCTAGCAAAAAAGCCACAGGTAACCACAGCTAACCTGGTATAGTGATGCTTATAGTCCTTCTCAGAGAAGAGAGTTGAACTAAATCATCTCCACAGCGCCACAGTTGTATGATTCACCCAATATATAGACATTAGGGGAGTGTATAACTCTAAGGTTTTACGTAATAAATGATAAGCTAAGTAATATCAAAATAGGTTGATACAAAATGTGCAGAAGTCTAGAGATGGTGCTAATTCAGGCCTAAGAGCAGGTTATTTCACCAATAAAGGGCAAGTGCTATGTTTTTATGAAGGATAAAATTTTGATGACTTACTCCTCTTGAAATATTCCTTCCTGTGGATTTTAGAAGAGCTATTAGTGGAGTATGTTACTTCTCTGATACAGATAGTCTCTTTAGGCCCCTTATTCTGCTCTAATCTTTTTATGACAAACCCATTTCCTTTATATAACTTTGATTTTTAGAGTCTTTTTTCACTGTTTCCTTTTTTATCTATAGGCATAGAAAAGTGACCTCATATTATAGAGACAAAGATCATTAATTCTGAAACTCTGGAATTACAGGTTGTTCTGGCTGATGTATCAATAAACTTCTTTGAATTGTCTCCTTTATGATCTTGAAGTGTGTATAATTCTGTTGACCAAAAAATTCAACCTCAAAATTTAACTGGGAAAGAAAATCCAGAGCCTTCCAAGGTCTTTTTCACATCCCACAGTCATGATAAATACAAGTTCACTCGGATTGTTTTGCATATCTTAAGTTTGAGAGTAAAATGTCTTTGGAAGATACTGAAGTTTTGGGAAGAATTTTTTTATGAATGTTTTGAAAATTAAGTTATAGTTCTTTTGCTTTAAATTCAATTCAGTAGTAAAACTATCAAGTGGTTGCAACACTAATTAGATTCATGTTGCATGGGATATCCAGACAGACTTGTTGTATCCATGCTTGTTGATTTTTCCACTAGATGGCATTATGCATTAACTACAAGTTAATTTATGAGCTAAAATATAATTGCAAATGCTAAAGATATAAAAAATATGAACTTATCTACCCGGGATTTGGAGAAGGCTGAGATTCTTAATGACTTCTTTGCCTCAGTCTTCACGGCAAAGGCTCTGACTGCACCATCCAAGTCTTGGAAGGCAGACTCAGGGACTGTGAGAACGAAGACCCTAGGCCCACTGTAGGAGAGGATCTGGTTTGAGACCGTCTTAAAAACCTAAATGTACACAAGTCCATGGGACCTGACGAAATCCATCCACGGGTCCTGAAGGAGCTTGCGAATGAAGTTGCTAAGCCACTGGCCAACATATTTGAAAAATCATGGCAGTCAGGTGAAGTTCCCGATGACTGGAAAAAGGGAAATATAACCCCCATTTTCAAGAAGGGGAAAATGGATGACTCAGGGAATTACAGAGCAGTCAGTCTCACCTCTGTGCCTGGCAAAATCTTGGAGCAGATTCTCCTGGAAGACATGCTAAGGCACATGAAAAAAAACAAGGTGCTTGGTGACAGGCAGCATGGCCTCACTAAAGGAAAATCTTGCCTGATCAATTTGGTGGCCTTCTATGATGGGGCTACGGAACTGATAGACGGGGTAAAGCAGTTGATGTCATCTACTTGGACTTGTTCAAAGCATTCGACACTGTCCCGCATGACGTCCTTGTCTCTAAATTGGAGAGACATCAATTTGATGGGTTGACCACTCGGCGGATAAAGAACTGGCTGGATGGCCACACACAAAGAGTTGTGGTCAATGGCTCAATGTGCAGCTGGAGACCGGTAACGAGTGGTGTCCCGCAGGGATTGGTATTGGGACCAGTCTTGTTAAACATCTTTGTCGGTGACATGGACAGTGGGATTGAGTGTGCCCTCAGCAAGTTTGCCGATGACACCAAGCTATGTGGTTCCGTTGATACTCTGGAGGGAAAGAATGCTGTCCAGAGGGACCTCAACACGCTTGTAAGGTGGGTTGATGCCAACCTTATGAAGTTTAACCATGCCAAGTGCAAGGTCCTACACCTGGGTCTGTGCAATCCCAGGCACAGCTACAGGTTGGGCAGAGAAGAGATTCAAAGCAGCCCTGTGCAGAAGGACTTGGGGGTGTTGGTCGATGAGAAAATGAACATGAGCCAGCTTCAGTGTGCGCTTGCAGCCCAGAAAGCCAACCATATCCTGGTCTGCATCAAAAGGAGCACGACCAGCAGGTCCAAGGAGGTGATCCTGCCCCTCTACTCTGCTCTTGTGAGACCTCCCTTGTGTACAGTTCTGGTGTCCTCAACATAAAAAGGACATGGAAGTGTTGGAACAAGTCCAGAGGAGGACCACGAGGATGATCAGGGGACTGGAGCACCTCCCGTATGAAGACAGGCTGAGAAAGCTGGGGCTGTTCAGCCTGGAGAAAAGAAGGCTGTGTGGAGACCTCGTAGCAGCCTTCCAGTATCTGAAGGGGGCCTACAAGGATGCTGGGGATGCACTATTCATCAGGGACTGTAGTGACAGGACAAGGAGTAACGGGCTAAAGCTTAAACAGGGAAAGTTTAGATTGGATATAAGGAAGAAATTCTTTACTGTGAGGGTGGTGAGGCACTGGAATGGGTTGCCCAAGGAAGTTGTGAATGCTCCATCCTTGGCGGTGTTCAAGGCCAGGTTGGATGAGGCCTTGGGTGGCATGGTTTAGTGTGAGGTGTCTCTGCCCATGGCAGGGGGTTTGGAACTAGATGATCTTAAGGTCCTTTCCAACTCTAACTATTCTACAATTCTATTAAATTCTGAGACTTTTGAGTGAGCTGTGGAGAACCACATAAAACAAGTAATTTAACTATATTTCAGTTGTATTGTTGAAGTGCCTTCAAACTGCAAACTGCAAGTTCCATTAAATTAGAGCAATTAGTTTCCTTTTGTCACTTGAGATGAAGAGATTAATTGTAGGTTTTAGTTGGTTAACAATATTAGAAATTTCTTATTGTTAATTGTATTATAGGTTAATTTTTATAAGCACATGTATTTTGTTACTAGGATCCAAAACTTCAGAGCTTCACAGGTGGTATCAAATGTTATTACTAATTAGCAGATTTTCTTATGAAAAACGTTAGTGATAAGGACTTCCTTTATTATTTGGTAAGTGGTGAGCATTTACTGAAAACTGACACATGAACCCCCCTATCTGAAGTGCATGTTCTACATTGCCTTCCAACTGGTAGTGAGCCAGGCCCCCAGGAAATTTTCATACATGCAGTTTAAGAACATACTGCAGAGATGAGCAAGCATCTCTTGCTTGTTCAAGTTAGAAAAATGGATATTTGGAAGCATGTATTTTCTTTCTGTTCCTAAAAATGCTGTATTACTGGAGACAAAGGAATTTTAAGATCCATTCATCAACCAATGAATTATATTAATGTGTAAAATATTCATTGCAAATCCACTGTACTTAGCAACAGTTCAACCCAGTTGTACTTTGACATTGCTGTGTCAGCCACAAAATCAGACAGCACAAGCTTGCGTCATTTACCAAAAGGCAAAATCCATTTCAATCAATATGAAATGAGTGCTTTATGTGTATATCGCAATCACTGTTTGGTGCTCTGTTTTAATACACTACAAATTGCAACCTGTAGTATTCAGAGTGAGCTGCACAAACATTAATAACAAATTACGATTTATAACAGTTCTCTTTTTTTGGGGCACCATACTGACATGGACGATCAGATGTAATCCAGAAATGGCACTCTAAACTGGCCTTGCACTTAATTACTGAACTCTGGGCAAATTTTACCTCATTTAAATTCTTCATTTAAAGTGGTCTGTCTTTACAGTGGCTCAAAACTATTTTTTGAACCATTAGTTGATAGATCTTTTCTGAAAAGACTGGATTTCCTGATGACTTCAGTGAGCTTTCTGTTGGATTCAAACTGATTAATTATAATAGATTATTTCTAAAGCATCTGCAATTATTTTTAGATCATAGGAAAGTTAATATGAAATATTAGTTTAAGATGAGTGGCAATGCCCTCAAAGAAAAAATACACCTCAATTAGGAAGTGGCTTTGTTTATGACCTTCACACTCAGAAGCGAACACAGATATTTTGATGTACCTGCAGTGCAGTCGTAGCTGTAGCTGTGACCAAAAGAGTGCAAATTCCTTAATATTTTCCAGCAAATAAAGAAAAAAAAAATCAAGAAAATAAGTAAATTACACTTTAAACACAGTCAAAAAGTCGTGGAGCTTTTAGTAATTGTGAAGAAGGTTGTTCATCCAGAGAGGATGTTGTTAAATTCAAACTGTTGGAATGAAAAGAAAAGAAGACAGAGAAACTAAGTATGATAGTTGAGAAAAGAATTCAAGTTGCAGTCTTAGTGCTACATAAATTGGCAGTTGCATTGGATTAAGTCTTTGGTCTGGATTTTGTATGATATACACTGTAAATCAAAGTGCACTTCACAAGCTCCTCTGTGAAAAGAAGTTTGGGGTATTTTTAAGTGGCTCACATGATTGTTTAGCTGTGATCATAATATAAATTTACTGAATCATTTTTGAAAACACACTTTTAAGATTGTAACTTGGTGGAGCTTTTATGCTTGCTAAAGCATATCCAACCAAAATGACTCCTCAGTGGAGTCCGAGTTAGTGATCTGAACTCACTCCAGAGTGCTTTCAGTATAAATCTTCAAGCCATTCTTTCTGTGCTGTCTTTGTGTGCACATAATTGTTAATGGAGCTTGTTGCATGTAAGTATAAGCAGAACTGAGGTGAACACTCAGGTGTGAATGCAGCAATTAGCATTTGCTTAACTTAGTAGTGCTACTAATTCCAGTGGTCCTACTGTGTTTTAAAGTTAAGCTCAAATTTAAATATTTATTAGTGGGTGTGAACCAAAGCACATCTTTCCATTTAGAACTGACCATTCCCAGGAAAGGCAAACTGGAGGTATATTACTGAGGAAATAAAAATCTTTCTTAAAAGCCATGGTAAATGTTAATAAGTAGCTTTCTAAAGGAGAAAAGACAATACAACAGATAATATTCTTTCCTATTCCACTTGTGAAACTCACAGGCTAAAATAAGATGATCAGAGCTGGGTGACTGAATTCAATCATGGCCCACCATAGTACATAGAGTTTTCTAGTCAGTGATGGATTTGGCTTTGGGGTAGTAATTATTTGTAAAAGTAACCAGGACTTACAAACTCTTCTTTTAGTTGAGGTGTTATCTCCAGAGGTGTTCTGTGATATTAATACACAGTCTTATGTTGCTTGTCATGGTTGGTTTACTAAAGTAATCCAATTCCTAGCCACTCTCATGCTAGACCTTGAAATAAGTGGACACATTAACCGTGTATATAGTTATACTTATTTACCTGTTATGTAAATGTCTTACAGCATATTTCCAAATCATTTCTTAGTCAACAACAGATTGAAATGCATAAAGCATTTTGAAATATTACTAATTTGATTTTCTGTTTTGGAATGGAGCTTTCATTTGGAGACCAACTTACTATTTGTACCAGGATTTTCTTTTTGAGACCTCTAGTGTATTAACAAAAAAAAAAAAAAAAAAAAAAAAAGAAGGAAAAAAAATTCTTCTGTTGACATTCATCCAATGAGTTGAAAGCCACATCTAGTAATGATGAGGCACAGCTTTCAGACAGAAGATTAGTGATAGGTTGGATATTAGGAAAAATTTCTTCACTAAAAGGATTGTCAAGCACTGGAACAGGCTGCCCAGGGAAATGGCAGTGCTAGGTTAGCAGTTGGACTCAGTGATCTTAAAGGTCCTTTCCAACCTAAATGATTCTATGATTCTATAATCCTATTGTATATATTCACAAATCAAAAATCTACGCATTTGTCACTTTAGCTGAAAAGAAATGATCAGATAAATTGCAAAGTGAATAGGTACCAATTTTGCTGCCTGGTTAACACTTACTAGTCAGAATTTTGCAGTTTGCATATCACTTTTAAATCAACTTGTTTTAGCTAGTAATACTTTTTTGTGTTAAAGGTTGTGTAATGTTGAACAGTTACTCATTAAGTTATCTTAATACAATGAACTGCTAATAAGATACTCTGTAAACCTCTACTGAATAACAGTTCTGAGCCTGTGAAACAGCAGTATGGCCTCTTCTGCATTACAGAAATATAGTCTGACCCATATGTAGTATCACCTTCTGATTCAGCTGTAAACTCAGTTGTGACCAAACAATACAGCAGTACTTCCAGCAGTATTCATATTAGATTTGCCTGAAGCACTGCTAACCATCACATAAGCCTCCACAATGCTAGTCTTCACTCAAGGACAACACCAGTGGGAGAGTTGGTGTATCATGACTGACTCACAGTCCCGCAGCAACAGACAGTGTTTTTTCCAACTGACACCATTTTCTGTTAGGTGTTTGTATTAAGATGGCCAAAAGTTGGCTTTGATTGCTGGTATGGCTTCTGTGGAAGAAGTAGAATGAGTAAAAGCTTTAATATATTGCATTTTTCTTAATTCTTGTGATAATCTGTATTCTCACTGTGGTCCATAATTTTAATATTTTGTGAATTTCAAAAGAAACAATTTTGAGGCATAAATTCTATCTTGGAATTAATGTATGTGGAAAAATAAATCCTGAAAGTTAAAGACAGAAAAATGTTTGTATCTGAACTCAGCAAGTGAAAGCAGGCTCCAGAAATCCTCTGTGCAGGCATTCCTCTGCCAAGCTCCCTCCTCCAGATGAATGAATAAATGCAGCTGCAGTACTAAACCCTAAATATTTACATCATAAACATCTGCATAGTTGGGTCTTTGCTTTGGCACTCACTGCTGTAATCTACAGATAGCAACATTCCTGCCTCTCAGAAGCTCAGTAAATGCATCATCAGTTTAAAGCCGTGGCTAACTACTTGTACAGCGTTTAGTGGGAGCCAGGGTTTCATCTCTAGTCCCTTGCAGAAGATCTGTTTGGTGACAGGGATTCATAGCTACTCAAAAATGATGAAACATAAAACCTCATGCTCAAGCAGACCTTGAGGACCCAGGAAGAAGCCGGTTTCATTAGCCTAGACCTAGTAGCACAGAGGAGGCATAAGCACACTTCTGCAGAGTTCGAGAGGCAGGTGTAGGAATTTGTTGAAGCAGCTGAACAAATTCAGAAACTAGATTTTTCTGTTGGTTCCTTAGCTTCCTTTCCTAAGTAGTAAAAGCTTGAGAAGACCATTCTTATCCACAAAATTCAGATACCCCCAGTGGCACAGAGAGGCCTCTACGAGGAGAGAAAGGTGGGGATTTGTGTATCTGGCACACAGGAAAAAAAGTCATTAAGACAACATTTGGCAACAGTTACTACTTATTTATTTCAGACACCAACCTTCTAAATATTTGCAGCAATCTCAGATGTTACCATGAGGTATCAACTTGAAAATTATGACTTTTTGATATCAGTATCTGTAAGCTTTACTCCATCTGTTCTTTCTGGCCCACGTTTATGCTACTGGTATCTGTCTGGTTGCTCCCACCGCACAAGAGTGACACTTGGCCTGATACATTCTTAAATGAAGTCTTTTTATTTGTCTATGTCTACACATAGGAAAAAAATTATTCTATTTGTACTCACATTTTGGAAAATATCTATTTAATTATCATTTTTGATAGAACATTTCTATTCAAGATAAATGGTAATTGTAAATTTCAGAATTGCAGTTATAGTGTATTAAGAAAATAGTTAACATTATTTTTAAGAAAGCCATATTTTTTCTTTTTGTTTAAAATACTAGTTGAGTTTCAACCATGTAATATTTCCTAGAAACCTGAAAATAAATGAGGATTTATTACAGCTTAACTTATGCAGCAGAGAACACTGTAATAGTCAGGAATCTGGCATAGGACACTGGCATAGGCAGTGTTTGTTTTCACCATGGTGTGATTCATCAGAACTCTTGCTAGGCTAGTAGTCACAAAGCAGTGCAGTGTGCTGCCAAAAGCGTCAGCAATCTTGGCCACTTTTACACTACAAATTTTAGTGACACAACTGTGGCAGCTGGGGCAGGTCTAATAAAGAGACCACCCAATGAGCATCATCCTGAGCTCGTACAACCATTAAGTTTCACTATGCAAATTTAATAGATTAGCTCTTGGAAGCGTCAGAGATGCATCAGTACAGCATCACATCTAAACTAAAAAGCCAAGCTTCTCAGCAAGGCTAAACTGGCTCAGATACTGACCAGCATCAGCTCTGATGCTTGTGTAAACAGAGGCTCTTTCTGTAATTTGTTTCTGCAGTGGTTTTTGAATAACAAAATGAAAACTTTACTTGTCTTCAGTATTTAATGATGAGTATGCCTGCTCTGCTGCCATCTCTGGGATACACCTTTGTTAAGGACTTTACTGATGTAACTGTAGCAGGACATATCCTCCTGGTGTACTTGTGCTAGGTATACTGATGTTTTCCTGTAAAAAATAGCATCTTGAGATGTAAAGCACTTGAAATCTACATATGGACAGTGCTACATGGGAACAGCATAACGCTATTTCTCATTAGAAGGGAAACCATAACCATTGTTATTATTCCACATAGAAGGGAAACCATACCACCTCCACTAAAGTCTGTGTTCTCTGGGATCCCAGAAGAGGATGAAGCTCCATGATTAGATTAATTTAATAGGAGATGTTCAATTATTTGACACCAAACAAAAAAAAAAAAAAATTACTGACTTGCATCCTTTCCAAATGTGACATTTCCAAGCAGGTCTGTAGTGGCAGTCTCAAAGGACTAGTGCAGTCCCCAGCACAGCCAAAGGATAACCTGTTGCTAAGCAACCAATATAAGTGCGCTGCTGAACATTTATTTCATTTGGAAAGGGACATATTACTTAAGTACTTCATCTTAGTTGCTGAGCACAAAGAGTTTTTCACTTGTTTTTGCAGAGCTGTGTACATGCATAAAATAGCAAATTTGCACAAACAAATGTGCAATTTAAAGAGCAGGTGCCAGAGAACAACATGCAAAACTAAAGGTCTGAAAAACTGACACCAGTATTTTAGCCCTTTTTAACATCAGCATCCTGAATGTTTGTGTTCTTTGTTCATCCTACTTGAAAATGGGCTGCCTGGATAGCATGTTTGTGGCAGACACATGCTATGTTTACCAATGTTTGTTGATGCACCTCTTTCGAAGAATGCTGTGACATGGTTTTCCCACTGATGTTAGGAGATACTTTCTCCCTAATAAACAAAGTCCAGAACTGGATCCCCACTTTCCAGCCTGAAGACACCAAATCTCAGATTCTGTAACTGTTTGAGAAAAGCAGCTAAATAGCTTCAGAAAAGAGCATTTAATGGTCTACATCTAACACCATTTTCACTTTAGTGTTTGTCCCTTTAGTGAAATAAAACTCTCTAGTTCTGTTAGACTTGCATCTGCTTATCTAAAATCAGCCTTGGCCTGAATAGTCTTTAGCTAAATTGTCCTGAAGGAGTTGTTCATTATGTTTCACAGCCTAAACTAACACAAATAGAAAACAGATAATGCACAAAAAAATATGAAGCTGGTCAAAATCAAGAATGCAGTTTGGTTTCTAATGGCCATAATAAATGTCTATGATCTTAAAGACATGTATGCCATGCATCAAGTGTATTGAGGCAGGTGGGGCATGCCATGTGTGGAGGAGGCTACTTCTGACTGGAAAGAAGTCTCTATGCATTTTAGTTCTCCTCCTTAGCAGATGTAACAAGTATGTTCATTGACTGATCTCTCTTATTTTTTTCTGACCAGCTTTGTGGTCTCATCCAAATGCTCTAGGATATAAATTATTTGTGGACAGCCCAAGAATGGGTATAGTTCAGGTCTGATATTGGCCCAATACAACTTTCTGCTGCCCCAGACACTTCTGTGCCCCAGACGTGAAAGTTTCTATCTGGTCATGACCTCCTGCTTACAGTGAATTTAAGCTGAGTTCTGCCTGTGCAGGACCATCTGACCCAGCTGCAGGTTTTCCTGGATACTCTTGTCAATTCCCGCGCCTCTGTGTCACACTCCAGAATTTCACAACCAGGAGGAGATAGATAGCAAGGTCCATGCCAAAAGCCATCATGTTGCACTAGGACAAACTCAGCAAGGAGACTGAAAGACGTAAGTCACTGTTACCAGACACATTGTACAAAACTTCAGTGAGGGTATCCTGTTTTTCAGACCCGAACACAAAGTAGGTAGGGGGTGCCTGGGTAGCTGAAGATGCATTTGTTCATATCCACTGACGGTCTTTCTGCTGCTGATCCAGTGGATCATGTTGGATATAAACAGATGTCTTACTGTCACTTTGATCAAGTAAATGAATACAAATTTTGCCTTTACTGGTATTGTTTCCAAATTATATGCTTTGTTATGTGAAATGCAGTGTGAGAGAACTTCACTGTTTGCAAGCTAAGCTGTGTCTTCGGAGCAGCAGCTAACAATGACATCTTCTGTTACAGCTGAGAAAACTAAAACACAGTATTGAAGAAATGCTGCTGATCTCTGCATGGTAGTCTGCAGCTATGGTGACTTAAGAGAAAAACTAGATGCCTTAGGCTATTCAGATAGACCAATTTCTTCCTGCCCCTCTACTTTCTATGCTTAAATAGGGAATTGTCTTCCAGACATCACTGTATGGAAGGACTCACCTTAACTTTTTGCCTTATGTCTATGGATTCATTGGATTCACAATGCAGAGTTCCCACAGCTGAATCAATACTTCTTTCTTACCTCTGCTACTGTGTTTACAGAAACATTGCTTGCCAAAAGGCTAACACTGTAGATGTGCTTGGTCATACAACATAGCTGTCACATTTGGGAGCAAGAAAGCAAATTTGCTAGTTAACCTGGCAGCCTGGTCTAGAAGAGATTTGTTTTGATTTCAAGATGGAAATAATTGCAATTTTCAATCCCATGGTTTTGATCTGTCAAAGTGAATTATTGGATGTCCTGCTTCACTTAGGGAATACTCTCACAAAGCTGCTGCTTCCTATTTCTTTTGAACTTTAGTCTTCAGTGATCTCACATGGCAGAAAAACACGCCATCAAGCAAAGAAAACGATCCTGCCACAAGGAATTGACTTGAAGAATAAATAACTGTAAGAAGGTTAACTGACCACATCTAAAGCAGGCTTGCTTAATGAGTAAACAAGCAGGGAAATATAAAAGTCCTTTTTTTCTTTCTTTTTTTGTTGACTCCAAACAACATAACAAAATTAGAAAAAGGATTAAACAAAATGGGCCACTTTTTTTTTCAGATTGCTTGATTTCAAGTTGCAAGACTCACAATATCATTTGCTTTTGAAAAAAAAAAAAAAAAAAATTTTCACTAGAAACAAATTAATCAAGAAATGGTTAACCAGCTTTTGTAAGATTAGTAGCGTGTGAGTAGCATACATTGAAATAAAGTTACAAAGGTCATAACTTACAGGGAAAAATACAGCAAAGGATATCTCGAGGAAATAAATGTAATGCTAAATTGAGCAAAGAGCAAAACATGAGATGTAGTTCACAGAAAATCTGAGCTAGCTCCAGTTAAGCTTAATTTAGGATGCAGAAACTGTTTGCCATATTAGCTAGTGAGCTACACTAGCATTAATTGCTAAAATAATTTGAGGCATTCTCCTTCCAGATCTTGAGCTAGATCGAGAGCCTGTAAGCACTGTTTTGCAGTAGCATGTGTAAATATCCTAAGTGAAGCAATAATGAGAAGGGGGAAATAAAGTGCAGAGCATAGATTTGGCTACAATAGATTTGGCTACAATTCAACATTTCTGTGTTTGTTTGTTTGGGTTTTTTTACATAGTTTTAAAGAAATTGTAGGGTTGGAAAGGACCTTAAGATCATCTTGTTCCAACTGCCCCTGCCATGGAGTTATGACTGTTTACCAAGGGTAGGTTATATGCTCTCTACAAATTGTTGTAGATTCTAAGAGGGAGAAAGGAGGAAATTCAAGTCAGCATGTTTAGTGCATTTATTCTAATTCAGGTTCATTGAATGATTTTGAACTGTAAACAAGTTTGCATTTTAGATTCTGTGTAAAATAAATCCCTTTCTAGTGCCAATATAAACATGTATTTTCCCTTTGCCTTCAGTCAGCTGTAGTTTATGCATTAACGGGAACTTTCTGCTAGAAGCTTTTGTTCTTTCAGAGAGCCACTCCTCCAGGATTTAGGCTCCCTGGTTGGCCACTGTACCCTAGCTCTCCTGATAAAACAGCAGATGGATCACAACAGCGGCCGAAGTTAATAACCTGCTGAACCAGACACAGGAAGGATAGTAGCAAGTACACAGAAAACATTTTCATTGAAGGAGTATTCCTCCTTTGATACTTTAAAAATGAAAATTGATATTCATAGCCACATTCTACCTAAGGAATGGCCTGACCTAGAAAAGGTAATAAGAGTTTAGATATTCAGTGCCTTATGTTATCAGCAACCATTTCTACCAGTGTAATTTTGAAAGAGCAGTGAATGAAGGGTTCTGTTATAAATATCTCTAGGCTTTTGTCTAATTTGAATTTTTTTTTTTTTTTTTTGATGTAAGATATTTGTATTGCTTTACTTTGCAAAGCAAGAGTCCCACTAAGAAAGGGATGAATAACTGAGCTCTGTTCCCCACTCTTTGTTTAGTCTGAAGCAATTCTTATATTTTAGCTTGGGCTTTTTTGTGAGACCTAAAATTGCCAAATAATCATGTGTAAGTTCAACTTTCTTGATAAAACCAGACCTTCCAGGTTCCCAGATGGTATTCCCTTTTGGTTTAAATAAGAGAAATAAGCAACTATTAGACAAGATTAATTTTACCTAAGACAAAAGTCATTCACCTCTTATAATCACAGGCATAAAGGTCATTAACTTCAGTAGGACTGGGGTCACTCTAAGTACAGTTAAGTGATGATGATAGTTTTATTAATATCGGGGGGGGGGGTTCAGTTACTGGAAAAAAGTAGCATATTGTATTAAAAATACAAAATATCAAGTGCTAGAACATTGAAGCTATAAGTCAACTTGAATTTATTTAGAATCTTTGCATGTTGTTGTTACTATTGTTATTGGTATTATTCTTAATATTATTCAATGGAAAAAGTCATTCTTGTCAGTAATAATTTTCATCATCCTATGAAAAGTATTTAAGAATGGAAAGTGAAACTAAAATATATATAGTTTATACACAAAAATAAAATTATTTTCGATTGAACTTTGCATTTGGGTTTCCAGGATAGATATGTTTTATAACTCTTCAATGCTTCCATTCATGATAAAATATCAGAGTAGCAAAGAGTTTCATTGTTGCTTCTTTCCTTACTGTAATTCTGTGCTGGTTGTAGTTTGAATGAACATTCCATGTGTCTAACAGTAGTATGGAACCATTGGATTTCATTGTGCCTCTCTTTGACAACAAAAGAATGCCATTATCTCAGCTATGTGCTTAGGCACTTGACACACTAACTGAAACTGGTTTATCCTGTACCTTTCTCTCACTTAATTATTTTGAAGTTGATGATGGCAAAATCTCAGTAAGTGTTTCATATGTATTACCTCTGTGTTTCTGTGATTTTAAACATGACAGCCCAGTATCAGTTCAATATTAGCCAGAGAGCAGCTGGAAAATGTAAACAGCATGTTAGAAAAAACGTCATGAGAAAACTTGGTATTAAAAGCATACATAGGATCATTTCTTCATTAGTAGTGAAAAATAACATCATTATTCATAAAACCACCTGGAAAGGAATGTTTGTTTCTCCATTTACCAACAAAGGTATTTTTAAACACCTATTTGAACTTCCTATTTGCAATAATAAGAGCTCCTCAATGAAAAACAAATATAGGCTGGATAATGTAAGTGAGGTGACAGATATTTTTTAGAACAATTATGTCTGGTTTAAATGGGTAGGAGTTTAAATATCCAGACTACAAAGACAGGTTGCTCTTGCTTGTTTCAGATTTTGCTGTCCTTGTTGGTGCAATATCCATATAAAACCGCCTATAAAATTCCTTCATTCTGATTTTATATGATTTAAAAATATTATATTTTTCTGTATGTACTTTAAAAGGGCAATAAATTCACTGAGATAAAATCATCAGAAGAATCTCATGATGTTCACGGATGTACATCAAGACTGAACTTGCTGTTGTTAGTAGTGTTGCATTTATTTAAACACTGATAAAAAGGCAAACAATCAAATTTTTAGAACTTAATTTCCACCTGCTAGTTTTTGTTTCCTCTGTTGTAAAGATTGAGCTTTTCAATGGTTTATTATGGGCCCAGAATAGAAAACAACTCTCAGAATTCCCTAGAGTCCTCTAAAAAGTCAAGGCATTAACATAGTTTTCTATATCTCATGCATGGAAAAACAATGAGGCAATCCTAACATGCACAGTAAACTTTTCTTTTTTCTTTTTTTTTTCCCAGCCTTATAAATACTGAACCCTGAACCTAGATAATTCTATTGTAAAGATACTTACATAAGAGCTTAGGAAACCATAGGTATGACATTTCATAGAAACAAATGAAATAAGGAATACATCCAATTAGGAACTGAGGGGGAGAAAGAAGAAAATAAGTTCAAAACCAAAGCAGTGAGGTATTTTGTTGCCTAAATGCTCCTTTAACACCTTTAAAATACTTGTTTTCTGCACAGCTTGCAATTGCAATTAGCATGGAGCTAGGGAAAATAAGTTCTCATCAGGTGTCACTCACAAAACTTTCCATAAACTTACACATTTTTTATCAATATAACCTAATAAAAATAAAACCTAGAAATCTATGAATTTAAATAAAATGTATGTTTTATTACAGAGCTACATATCTAAATAATACACAGCCTCAGTCATTAGCATCTCTGATTGGCTGAAGCCAGGAGGCTTGGCTCTGCATGCTTACATTAGGAAAGCTTTCAGTGGCATTACATCATGATTTGTTACCACAGGAAATTCAGGTCTGTATTCAAATCATTTAGACATCAGTGAAAGAAATGCGTGCTTTTATGTAGTTCCCATTGAAATGTTTCTTTACAGAAAAATGGGAATTCTGAACATTTTTTTCAGTCTATTATGGTATTTCAAGATTTCATTTCTTTCTAGTCTGATAATTTATGAAAGTAAAAGAAAATTGGTACCTTTTGCAGGTTTTGGTGTTGGGGTTCTTTTGTGTAATCAATTTTGAATCTCTCTGGAAGAATCAATGAGCGTCTAAGCTTCTCCCTTCTAGCTCCTCTTGGCTGTTTAAATATTAATAGCCAAGAGTCTGACCTTGATTCCTACTGCTGAATCATGGAAGCTGAGAAGTGGAATCAATACAATTTTGTGCTAATGATTAACTGATCACAGATTGGAAAATTGTCAGCTCAATTTTCATATTGACAACTACTTGATTTAATTTTTTCTGTCAAAAACATGCATTAGAACCTCAATATAGTAAGCAACTTTAACCATTTTGAAATCAGTTGTAAGACTTATTTTAAAATGTTGTTGAACTGGGAGCTAAAAGTTCAGCTCTACAAATACCGTTGGTCCAACCCAGTTAAACTTCAGGACTTACACTGAAGTCTGGGGCTAATCATAGGCTGAAAGCTGAGCATGTGTGTTTCTCCTGAATGAGGTACTGCTGGATTGTAAGAACTGAGATTTTTATTATTATTATTGCAGAGTGCTAACTAGCACTGGCTTTTTCTTCTTTCTTTCACAGAGATACGGGTATGGTGGATGGGTACAGCTGGATCATCACTGCAAGGTTTGGACTGTTTGGTGCTGTAAGCTGATCTTGGAATATCTAAACTGATCCTGGAAAATCTAAGCTGAGCATCAGGAATACATGCTCACAGTAAATCTATTAAAAAGCAAAGTGGCAGTAAGATGAGCTATGTCTGATACAGATTCGCTAGATGTCTATCTTCTATGAATTAATATCACTCCAAGCCCTAATGTGCCTCAGTAGAACTTTTTGCTTGAGAGCTGAAACTCACATTCCCTTGTATGAACCAGTATTCATTTTTCATCATCATCTTATCATGGATAGCTCTTCAATAAGATAGGTCAGCCAGCCTGAAGTAACGTCATCATCTGTATGAGAAGCAAAACCAAAAGGAACTGGTATTTCAATAGCAGTTAAAGATGAGAACATGTCTTCACATCTGAGTGAAAGAGGAAGAGTAATTTCTGTAACTTCATGATAAGGAGAACAAGTAGCAGAAGAGTAGGGACCATTATGTATAAAAGTAGGAGTGTGAGGTTTATTGGCAAGTAAAAGGCATGCTGGGTCTGATTTTACCTACCTTGTTATCACCATCCATTCTATTAACTTTGCAAAGGCACACCTGAGCTACATTAGTACAACTGGAACAACATGCCTCCATGTACGAGTCTGTGATAGCATTCAGAACCCATCTTGCTGGTACTGAAGTTAGCAAAATACATGGATTTACTCTAATGCAGACAGAACTGGTTTCTAAAGGCTTGATTCTGACCTCACTCAGAGTAGAGCAAATCGGCAGTAATTTTAGTGAGACAGTGACACAAAAATGTAAAACTTCTGAAAGCAAGATCAAAATGTTGCAGTTTATCGTTTGGTAAGAGCATTTAAAAAATACTAGTATTACTGCTTTTTTTTAGGGGAGGGCACAAGGACCTAAGAGAGTTACGACTGGTATGGCAAAATAATTTCCTTTGTACATTACTATGTATGTTAACTGTACCAGCCTGTTTTAAAGATGTTGCCTCTATTACCAAAGAATCATAGTATGGTTTGGGTTGCCAGGGACCTTAAAGATCATCTAGTTCCAACCTCCTGCCATGGAGAGGGACACCTTCCACCAGACCAGGTTGCTCAAAGGCCCTTCCAACCTGGCCTTGAAAAATTCCAAGGATGGCACAAGCCACAGCTTCTCTGGGCAACATGTTCCAGCATCTCACCACCCTCACAGTGAAGAACTTCTTCCTAATATCTTGTCTAAATTTACCTTCTTCCAATTTAAACCCATTCCCCCTTGTCGTATCACTACATGCCCTTGTCAAAAGTCCCTCTCCAGATTTCTTGTCAGCCCCTTTAGGTATTGGGAGGCCTCTCTAAGGTCTCCCCTGAGCCTTCTCTTCTCCGGGCTGAACAAGCCTGGCTCTCTCAGCCTGTCTTCATAGGAGAGGTGCTCCAATCCTCTGATCATCTTGGTGGCCCTCCTCTGGACTCACTCCAACAGGCCCACATCCTTCTTATGTTGGGGCCTCAGAGCTGAACACAGTACTGCAGGTCTCACCAGAGCGAAGTAGATAATACAATCATTTCAATATGTCAGTCAGATATCCCTGTCTGTCTCAACACTGTCTCACATCAAGCCAGCTTACTCCTGTGACCTGTCAGCTCCTCACTTCCAGGACTCTTTTGGAGAGCATGTCACTGCAAATAGCACTGGCTTCCAGAAAGAGGGAGATTAGAAATATGGCATTAAAAAGAGGTCTCAGGAGACCTCAGTTCAGTTTCCATCCCACTTCTTATGTACCTGTTCTAACCTGAAAAATTTCATCTCTAATTGCCAATTGTGAGTTGTACAGATACAGAAGGGATAAAAGAAATGTGAGGCATTAGCCAGATAGCTAAGGAAAAAATAAGAAACCAAGAGGACTTGTGTGGATAAAAGCAGAAAGAACAATGTGCATATAGTAAGCTGCAAGACAAAAGATGCAAAACTGAGAGCATGAATAGCTCAATACAGAGAGTGAGCTCATAACCCACCTAACGAATGTGAAGGGTGCAAGTAACTGTCTAAACCCAGCTATGTTATATAATGGCAGGCTATATGCAGGGGTTAATCTGTGTCTGTCTTCTGAAATTCAGACATAATATCAATGTAGGAATTCTGTACTGGAAACTAGAAGAGTAAGTGATAAAAAGATTTAGTACTTAACATATTCAGGATGGCAGTGCTTCTCCCTATTTGGGTAACCTTATAAAAAAATAGTACCCAGTCTTCTTTATTGCTTGGTATTTTTGTGTATGATTTGGCCAATTCTTTCATTCTCTGTAGAGATTCAACACTTTATTTGTCTTTAAAAAGCAAGACTTGCATCTTCCAGGTAATCAGAGTATTCAAATATATAATGCCTGTTAATTTCAGTGCGTCTTGACATTCCCTCATCCTTTTGCTACTTCACAAAATCATACTTCTCTGTGATTGTGTATATGCTTATATTAACTGGGAAAAGCTGATAAAATGGATACAAAACCGTGTCTGTTTATTGCAATCTAGTGATATACACACTTGTCATTATATAACATGCAAGGCTGTCCTGTCAAATGCCTGACAACCATTTATGAAAAAGGATGACAGAATATGAGGGTTGGGGACAAAAATGAGGAGCAAAGAAATATTATGCTGAAATTTCAGATCTGATTATAAGCAGGCCTAGGAGGGGAGAACAAGCCACCTGCTGAACCAAAGTGTGGATGGCACAGCTTCTGAGATACATGGTAAGTGCAGGAAGGAGAGAATTATTGGAGACACTTTTAGTAGCTTAGCTGTTTGTTACAGGTCTGATGCTAAAATTCCTTGCTAAAAATAGTTTGCAAAGGAGCCTTGTGGCAAGTCAGTAATAGCCTTATGCACTCTGCAGAGAATTCTGTCTAGCCTACTTCTGTCTGAAAATGTTGCACGAAAAAAGTGCATGGCAAAATAAAATCCTGTTCAGATACATGGAGCTGGGGAAGTTAACTCTTCAGATTAAAAAGAACCCTAAAAGCTTCTCATATCATTCTGTGAAGAAGTATCAGGGCCAAACTGGAAGAAAATAATTAAATGCATTTTTAAAGTACAGTTTGGGATGTGAGTGAGTAGTTTAGTGATGGGATAATTTTAAATGTAGTTTGCTGAACCAAATCAGCCTGCTGGACTTAATTCTTAAATATCTCTCTCTTAATTGCCACATAAATTAATTAAAGCCTTAAGTATCAGACAATGTTAGGAATGGAATGGAATGGAATAGCCTAGAAATAAACTGACATAGAATAGCATAGAAAAATAGGACTTCTTCAGCTGTGACCTTAGAAAATAGCGTTAACCTTGCAAATAGAAATCTGTCTTTTATGACATTTTCAGTGTTTCATCCATGAAAATTTTTTTCCTGATCTATGTTTCATTCTTACTAGTGCTAAAAGCTCTAAGAATTGTTTCCCAGTGGAGTAATATCTCCATTTAAAAATATCAGGTGCAGGTTTGTGGCAGTGTCTTAGAGACCATGGCAATATTACTCATTTTCCAGTCACCGTGTTGCTGGACCAAGTCTTTATATCCTTACATAGACAAGCATGATCATGTTTTCAGATGATCATGTTTTGCTTTACTGCATAATCAAGTTTGTTGTTGCCAACATACAATACTGTCAGCTCAGCCTTGACCCGTAGTGTATTCACAAAGAATCAGTTGATGCAAATGTAAAGAGCCAACAGTTCAACTAGTTCTTCAATAAGAACAGCACATGGCTTTTTAGAAACCTTTCTTATATTGAAACCCTGTTGCAGGTTTATCTAGATATTGAAGTACCAGCACTGTCAAAGTTGCTAGTAAAGTTACAATCTATCTAATTTCGCATTCAGTATTGGCAGAAGAAAGTATGAGCAGGTAAGCTGCAATACCTTACCTATGTCTGAGTAAAGAATTAAGTTGCCTATGTTCACAGATATACTCCCAGTGGTAATTCAGTGAAATCCACACAATCTATTCATATGTGATGCAATGCTTCTTTCTACTCTGTCCTTTTCTCTACTCACACCAAAATATTTTTCTATTAGGCAATTTGTGTCAACGCACTGATTTTTTTTTTTAATGTAGTTAAAAAATGTTAGAATTATGGTTAAAGTATCCAGCTATGGCTATAGTATCTAGTATGGTTAGAGTAAACTGCATTACTCCATGCTAGGAGAGCATAGTTAGAGTAAACCTTTCTGTCAGGTTGGAAAATCAATTTTACCAGAACCTGAAGTATTCTACCAGAGGATTAGGACTATGTAGTTGTTATTACCAACTCTTAATATTTCACAACCTGTGATTCAGCTAACAATTAACTTGACAGTTTGCCAAAGCAGCACCATTAGGTTTGTTGAAGAGAGCTTTAAAATATTCATTAAGGCAGTATATTTGTGAATGATGCATAAAGTTAATAACAAATTCAAGGTTAAGAGCAGTCTGACTTCTCAGAAGGAGGGGACATAAACCCGGCTCTGAGAGAGATAGGGAAATTTTATTAGTTATTTCTGGTTTAGCATATTAGTAGCAAATATTTTGATGTAACAGGGTTTTTATTAAAAAAAAAAAATAGTCAGGAACCTAAATAAACCAATTTTGTGAGGAAAAAATAAAATGGCCTTTGGAGAGAGAGAATTCCTTTTCCAGAAGGGTCGGAAGACTGCCCTGCACTTGGCTTCTATTTACTGTGAAGATGCAGGAATAGCAACTGTGTTTTCTCATGTGGTTTTCAATTTTCAGCTGCAGATGCAGTGTGTTCTCTGTGCAGTACATCTGCTACATGACCACGCTTACTCATCCCAAATAGACAGGGTCATTTGGACCTTCTGACTTTCATCCATTTCCATTTATCCCTAGCTTCAAGCAACCAAGAAATACTCAGGCCTTGCAAGTATTGGTGAATTGTATCCCATCAATTTCTGTAAGTCTAGGCCAACAGAAGGGCTGTTTTGTCTGTTTTTACAAGTCCATAAAGGTATGTGGATACCTACAACTGTAACAATTTACTTTGTAAATGTGATGACACTGCCTACTCAACCTTTTTTGACAACTGTCAAATCAACAAGCAAAAAAAAAAAAAAAAAAAGTTTTAAAATGAAGTTTTCATGCCCATAGTTAAAGGAACACTTTTAAATATCATGACCTTGGTAGAATTTTGAACTTTGTAAGTCTGGGAATTGGTGACGTATGGAGATGGTATTACACTAACTCAGGTAATTGTTTTATACCACATTTAGGTTTTGTTTAGGTTTTTCTTTTTCCAACTACATATTATTCAATAATTCTTCTTTTCTCAGGGAGAAAATATAATCTGATGACAACATAATAGGTCTCCTTTAGTCTCAGTATTACTGGTAATACGAAACAACTGGACTGAAATAAACAGAGTTGCACAATTATTTCTGTAGTTACTGGAATCACTGTGAAGCTATTGACTTTAAAAGAACACACAGATACCCAAGGGGAAAATTTAGCACAGATTTAATTAGAGGATTATTTTGAGGTCAAAATTTGGTTGGAGGGTAAAATTGGATGAAGGTACCAGATACCTTTTCCAAACAAATGTAGAATGATAAACTTTGCAAAAGAAAGGAGATTGTTTTATTATGAAGAATTAAATCTGAGTTAATACATTTCTGGTTTATTAATGACTATTTTAAAATAGTATTTGATTAAAATTACCCACTGAATAAAAATAAAATAACAAATTCTGTCACTGAATTTCTGTAGGGAGCGCAATACACTCAAGAGACTATAAATTAGCATGTACTACTTTGTCACATTTATAATATATGAAAATGTCATTTCACAGGGACAGGCAAAGATGATGAAGGATGGAAAGGTTTTTAGAATTATTCAAGAGAACTGTTGGGATCCAGAAGTACGGATTAAAGAGATGAACCTATCAGGTACCTCCGTAAAGGAATTGAAATAATTTTGTCTCATTTAGAGTAACAGTGCATCTGAAAGTGCTCAATAAAAATATAAAATTGAAAAGGTTTAGCACACTGATTCGTTCATAGAGGCACAGAATGGTTTGGGTTGGAAGGGACCTTAGAGATCATCAAGTTCCACCCCTCCCTACCTCATTTGCACCCTGAAGCAGTATTTCAAACTCCATCAGGGACTGTAGTGATAGGACAAAGGGTAATGGGTTTAAACTAAAACAGGAGATGTTCAGGTTAGATATAAGGAAGAAGTTCTTTGCTGTGAGAGTGGTGAGGCACTGGAACAGGTTGCCCAAAGAAATGCTGAATGCTCCATCCCTGGCAGTGTTCAAGGCCAAGTTGGACAGAGCCTAGGGCAACATGGTCTAGTGTGAGGCATCCCTGGGGTTGGAACTAGATGATCTTAAGGTCCTTTCCAATCCTAACCATTCTATGATTCTGTGATTTAATGGGAATGCTAGAATGTCTTTGCAACCTCTCTGAAATAGGCTGCCTTGACTAGATTGTAGTCATTCTCTGAGTTAGCTTAGGGATCTTGAGGATTACCATGTCATTCAACCATAGTGTGTAAATAGCCTTTGGGCATCCTTCCCTTTCAGATATTTTCCTCAGCACTAATACCAAGTTTCTACAAAACAATTCTGCCCTATCTACTTGCTGTAGACAAAAAGAAAACATAGAAGATTTTTGATTATTTTTTTTCCCAACAGCTCTACAGGAAAGAAAATGTAATACAAAGCCCACACTACAATATTTCTCCACAAACTAAACAGTGCTCAGTTAAGAAATAAATAAAAATCTTAAAGTGCGTGTTACAGCACCACCTGGTGACTTGTGCCATAAAAATGTCCCCTTTTATTACAACTCTCCAGAGATACAGACAACAGCCAATTAAGTGTCAAAAAAAGGTCTTAGTGTTTTTCATTCTTACAGTTCACCTAATGATACAGACTATGGGCCCTGTTTACTCTTTCTTGGTTGGGAAATCTGTAGGTACTTCATTCAAAGACCCTTTTCTGTAACACAGGCCAAGATAGATTATACCCCAAAATTTCACCTCCCAACATGGCATAATTTTGGAACAAAGATGCAAGGAGCTGAACAAACTAGTATCAGTCACTGTAAGGTATTATTAACTCAGAGAGATAATTTACAGCTTGCTTGCTAAAAGGCTTTGTTTGTGAAAACCCAAGAAATCTTGCCAGTAATAACAAATGGTAGCCAATGTACTAAGGAGACTAAATTAGTTGTCATAATCATATGTCCTAGGTTTATTTGGTATACTAACCTGTGTCTTGCTCTACTCAATAAAACAAACTAGCAGGGTAACCAACATCACAGTTCTGTGACACAAATAACTACAGTTTTGTTGGAGAAAATCTTTCAGTTAATCCTAACTGCCTTTTCTTATTATTTTCTCCCTTGTAAAACCCTCTGAAGAGGGTATATAGAAGTTTTTCTGATTCTTTTTCTTCCTAAAGCTAGTGTCTAGGAATCTTCAGCTGGGAAATCTACCTTTAAGTTTTATGATAAATCTGCTCAGAAGTGTAAAAATGGATTGAAACCAGATACAATGTTTATTGTGGAAAACATGGTGAATGATCTCAAACATACTAATTAAGTGTCCAGTAGCATACTTGTGGGTAATACAACTTAGGCTCTACTTCGGTACATACATAATTTTGTAGTCCCTATCCTCAACCCAAAACCATTGCTGCTGCACATAATATTAATCAGATCTTCTAAGAGAGATGCCTGAGGCAGCTTCCCCTTTTGTTTCCTACTTAAAATACTGAGAAGGAGGATAAATCATTTTGTTAAACATTTGAGTGTTTTGGCAAGGTCATTGTCTTAGAATAAGTTGTCCTAGGGTTTTTTTCTGGCATCTTTTGCATTAGTAGTTTCATTACATGTAACTATTTAGTGAAGTCCTAATTATTTTTCATTGTTTCCTCTGTTGTTAATCTGCTGGATTTGTTGTGTTCCTTCCTGTAACCTGTCACACAAAAAGTTATGGTATAGATTAGTACCATGATGCTTAGTTAGAAAAAAAATATGCTATCCATGTCACTGTTAAATCAGTCTTTCTTACCATTAAAGCTTTCACCTTCTACATTTCAAATCAAAGTGCTTCTTTATTTTCAATGTTTTATCTAAGAAAAAGGAAATTAATAACTGTTTTTTCTTCCTCAGGAGTTACAGTCCAAGTCCTTTCCACAGTCCCTGTCATGTTCAGCTACTGGGTAGGCTCCTACTGGCATATTTTGTAATTTTCATGTGTAGCAAATTTTTTAAAAAATAAATGCTTCCTCCTATGAATTAGGTGATTGAAGTAGTCACTGGAGCACTGAAGTAGATGTGGAGTTGTTCTGTTGTGAAAAAAAACCAAAAGACAAAAAACCAGTCCAGGTCAGAAAAGCCAGCAGGGTGTCCTGGCAAAACTCTGCTGTGGAGTACACTCAGTAAGAAAGAACAAGAGAACAGAATTTCTTCTGGGGACTTTATTGAGGTAGTTGGAAACAGGAAGAGAATTTACACAACATGAATCCATGGCTAGCAGGTAGACATATATGTACAGATTCCATGAAAGCTAGACATTAGTCAGCATTTTCTCATTAAAAAAGGAAAGAAAGAAAAATATATATTTGTGGTCTTTTAAATGTGGCGTGGGACTCACTGACCTAGAGGAATGCTTTGAATCTCAAAATTCAGTAGCAAATTTAAATCAGTGTGTTCCTGCATGGTGATCTTGAATACATCAAAGAAATAAAAGCAGTCTGAGAAGACAAATCATAGCAAAATGTTTTTCTAAATACATTCTAAATTTAACTATTTAGCTATATGTACAAGTCAAGCTGTTAAATGTAAACCGATACGCTATGTTAGAAATCACTGTGTTAAGCCCACATATAAGTAGTACCACTGATCTTCAGAATTTCTTTTTGAGTGACATACATTTAAAATTTATTCTGGTATGCATGGGAATATTTTCCATTAAATATGTATTAGGAGGGAAAATGGGAAACTGATTGTATGGATATTGCATTTCCTTTATTCAAATTATGACTGTTATCTCCTCCTAAATGTTAGAGAGATTGGCTCGAGTTTTCTCTGTAGAATTCTCATGCTCCAGCACCTCACATTTCTTATTTTTATCTCTCCAACTCCAGTAATAGGAGAGTAAATATTTCATTGCTATGTTAAAAACTATATGCTGAGGTTTTTGCATTGGGATAGAAGAGAACAGAGGACTGGTTGTGTCCAAAGACCAGATACTTGCAT
>NC_137743.1:34297928-34353928 GCF_963264785.1 Psittacula echo
GCATCAGCAACCTGGGTTTTCTTACACTCATCCTGAGCAGTAAAGGCAACAGCAGTTGATAAAATATTCCAGACAAGAAGCAGAATTGCACCCAGAGGTTTTAAAATGAGGCAGAACTTAGCCTTACTGATTTCCAGCTATTCAGAACTATAAAGTAAATTTTAGGTTCAAAACCTGTCTCTGAATTGTTTGCAGTGACATTTATCCAGTATCTTCTAAAGGTGATAACATTGAGAACTATATTTTAATGTACTGTTCTGCTTAATATCTTACCAGGCCAAACCTCAGGATACTTTAGATCTAGCCCAGATATTAAATAATGACTTAGCTGCTACAGTAAAAAAGTACCCCAAGAGGTTTATTGGCTTAGGTACGTTACCTTTGCAAGCTCCAGACCTGGCTGTGAAGGAAATGCATCGCTGCGTGAATGAACTTGGATTTCCTGGAGTACAAATAGGATCTCATGTCAATGAATGGGACCTGAATGCACCAGAACTGTATGATATTTATGCTGTGAGTATATGTTTCTTTCCTTATTCTCAGGAATTCTGTGGTATGGAATTCTGTCTAAAAATACTTTGAGATATATTCAGTCATCAACTAAATTTATAGAGCCATTAAAACAACTGAGCCTTCTAATCCGCTTAGTGATCAGAGACATGCAGCTTTAATAATATATGATAATTCATTATAGGATATAATGACAATAATACAATATAAAACATTCTGAAAACTGTTTATGAGTTCTCACTGTATAGTTGCTTTCTTGATTTGTGAGGATAAGTACAGTATCAAATAAAGTATTTCTGCACTGTGCTTTTGGGTTCAAGTTACTGTATCCAGTCCTATTGACATAGCTGATAAAAATCCCTGAGATTTTCAGAGGTACCTTTAGAACCGAAGTACCATACAGATTTATGCAAATGGACCAAAATTCCAAACTGAATGTATTGATAATAAAATTAACTTATAGATTGCATTTCTTAAATAGCACACGTTATTATAGTTGTCAGCTTGAAACTGATCCATAGAGGTTATTTTTCAGAATGCTCAATTTATTCAAAAATTCTGTTAGCACAGCATCCAGGGTGTATTTTTATGCTCCTATGCAGTCAGTTAGCAACTTCCCCTCTTGGAGATGCACGCATTCACAGAATCACAGCAGGCTGAGGTTGGGAGGGGCTTCTGGAGGTCACCTGGCTCAACCCCCTGCTCAAGTAGGGCCACCTAAAGCCAGATGCCCAGAACCATGTTCAGATGGCTTTTGAATATCTCCATGGACAGAAACTTCACAGCCTGTCTGGGCAACCCATGTCAGTGCTCTGTCACCCTCACAGTAAAAAAAGTGCTTCCTGATGTTCAGCAGGAGCTTCCTGTGTCTCAGTTTGTGCCCATTGCCTCTGGTCCTGTCACTGGGCACCACTGAAAGGAGCCTGGCTCCATCTTCTTTACATTCTCCCTTTAGGTATTTATATACATTGATGAGATCCCTGCTGAACCTTCTCTTCTCGGGGCTAAACAGTCCCAGCACTCTCAGTATTTCCTTACAGGACAAATGCTCCAGTCCATTCACCATCTTTGGACTCTCTCCAGTAACTCTATGTCTCTCTTATAGACACTGAATCATAGAATCATAAAATATCGGGTTGGAAGGGACCACAGGGATCACCTGGTCCAATTGGCAATGCACGACCTAGACTAAATGTCCCAGCACCCTCTCCAGATGAATCTTAAGGTATCCAATGCTGGTGAATTCCACCACTTCACTGGGGAGATTATTCCAGTGATTGATTCCTCTCACTGTCAAAAATGTTCCTCTAGTGTACAATTGGAATTTCCCTGGCAGTAACTTGTGCCCATTACCCCTTGTCTTTTCCATGTGACTTCTTGTAAAAAGGGAGTCTTGATCTTCTTTGTAGCCAGCCTTTAAATACCAGAACATGGTGATAAAGTCTTTCCCGAGGCTTCTCTAGGCTGAACAAACTCAGCCCTTCCTCGCATTGCAGGATTCCCCCTGCTTTAATCATCTTTGTGGACCTCCTCTGAACCCTCTCCAGCCTGCCTACAGCTTTTTTGTGTAGTACGGACCTAAGCTGAACACAGGATTCCAGGTGTGGCCTGACAAGTGTCGAGTACAGTGGGATAATGACATCTTTATCTCTGCTGGTTATGCTCTTGTTGATGAAATTGAGCATCCTGATATTCCTCTCTTATATTGGGATCTCTCTTTCATACTGTACATTCTTCAGCTTATGTTTAACACATGTAGGAAGTAACTCCTACCACTTTTAGAAACATCACTGGATAAGAAAAATTGTGAAATTAAGCCGTATTTGATAATGAACGTTATCAATCCACCAAGCCATTTATTGAATTGCTATTTTTACTTTACAAATGTAGATGGCAATTACTCCCTACAGTCCAAAAGCTGCAGCTTTATTTATGCATGTGTGGGTAAATAAACCCAAATTTTTCAAAACTGTGATAATCTCCTTAGCAACAAGAGGGGGTCCAGAAATACATCTCACAAAATGAAGATGTTAAATCCCAGTTAAGCATATGAATGACTCTGATGACTATGTATTTAAATTTAAGCACACAGTTAAATTACTCAGAATCAGCATCCTCTATTGTTCTTCTATTTTCCTTTCCGAAGATATCAGTAGCTTTGGAAAAAAGTATATATTTGAGACAGATTGTTAATCAGATTTCAAACTCTTAGGGGGGATTAGGAATAGTTTTAACTTTTTTTAAGACAGGTAGAAAGCCTAAGGGGAAAAATGTAGTGCAACTGATGAAAATTTGTGAATGCAGCTGGAACAGTTCTGCAAAACCATCCTAAAATGGTTCATTACGAGAATTCATCCTCATATGTGTAATGAAACCAAAAGAATGCTAGTATGAGCCAAGTTTTATATTGCAAGATTGCTAACAAACACACCTAAAAAAGCATTTTTGTACCATATTTATCTGAGGAATAGTGGCTTACGTTGCAGTTTAAACCCAGCGGCAACTAAGCACCATGCAGCCACTTTTTCACTTCCACCCCTCCATGGAAAACCAGAATGTCCTTGATTTAGAGTAAGCACTACTTAGCAACAACTAGAACACTGGTGTGTTATCAGCATTATTCTCATACTAAATCCAAAACACAGCACTGTACTATCAACTAGGAAGAAAATACATCCCAGCTGAAACCAGGACAACTGACTAAAAAAGTATTATCAAAGTTTCCAACCCTGTAGTCTCAAAAAGATCTTTGAAACTGAGTGAGGACTTCAGGATATGGTCCAGAGGAGTAAATGTAACTAACTATTGCTTATCGTTCCTTTTCTGGGCCTATTTTCATTACTAGTACTCATGGTCAGTACAATTTTGCAAATAATCTTTAAAGCACAGCTAAGATCTAAGATGCATTTTGGTGTTATTAGTAAAGATTTAGGTTTCTTTTTGCTACAGGCTGCTGAACAATTAAACTGCTGTCTCTTTGTGCATCCCTGGGACATGCAGATAGACGGAAGGATGTCCAAATATTGGTTTCCCTGGCTAATAGGTGAGTGTATATTTACTTTGCTTAATCTACATTTATGAACTGTCACTATATTATGCCCAGAAGATTGTTACAAAGGTACTAGTACAGAGAAAAACTACATTATTTTCCTATCAATCATATTTTTTTAAGTCAAGTACTATAATTAAGTCTGTTGTGTAAATTCAGCAGTCATTTGATTTAAGCTTGTTTAGTATGTCTAACTTTCAAATACCTAGAATTAAAATTATTCAAACTAGCAACAGAATCTAGTATTCTTTTTTTGTCCTGAGTACAAAGAGCAGATGACTAAGGAAAACTGAATTTTCTCTGAAATGAGATCCTCAAAAAGTAACATGAGTAAATAAAGGAGTAGGCAAAACCAAACATTACTTCCTAGCATTTCTCGTATCTTTTCGCAGAAACAGGTTGATCAAAGAAGTCCACATCAACTCGAGCTGAAACAACGTGTACTTTGAAAGCTCCCCATAGATATAGGCAATTACCTAGTTCCTGATTTTTTTCCCCATCTGCTAGGTAAATCAGAACATTGAATAACAGGAGGCAAGTTATACTGATATCTGGAAATGTTTAGATGTGATTCCATCCTCACTTATTCTGTTTTGCATTGTTTTGTTTTGCATGATTTTGAACTGCATCCAATAGAGTTGTTCTGAAAAACATACACAATATACATACAATATATGTTCTGCAATATGCACTGGAAAATCTTTGTGTCCCAAACACCAGCGCATTATCTTAAATCATACCACTTAGTCTTAATCAGATCAGACTCAACAATACAAAGAGACACAAATTCTTGCATTTACTTAACGAAGTATAATTAAAATATTTTCCTACTAACCCTAATAAGGCTTTGCATCTAAGCATATGGTAAAACATTTGTAGGTACTGTTTCCTCCATAAATGAGGGGAACTCATTTCCTAATTTCAAGCTGGATGTCTGAAGTTAGGCACCTAAATGGCATGATATTCTAAATATGTTAGGTGTGCTCAGAAACCAAGGCCCTATGTAGGAACCTAAATTGCTGTTATGTTCCTAACACTGGGCACCCAAGTTACCTAATGGCAAAGAGAGAGGCTATTTCTAAACTGTAGGAACTGGCACCGTGTCATAACTCAACCTCAAATCTGTGTTGGAATATCCACCAATATATCTGCCCTACTTTCCACACAAATGAAACCCAGAAACACAGGTGAGAGAACCGGGCTTATTCCAGACTTGCCTTTGAGCTAGGATAACTAAGTAATCAAGCCTGCAGTGTGCATTTCAGGACATACCCAATCTGCCTGTCAGCTGTCCTGGTGGTGTAAGGTAAAAAGTGAGCTTAGAATTCAGATCTTAGCTTCCAGTCCCGTGTCCTCATTTCAGTTAATTAATATTCAGCTCTGTGTTCCTGTAATAGAAATAACGCATAACCTTTGGCAGCTGCTCTGTAACTATTATTTTTTCAGTAGACTCAAGGCTAATTGAAGAAAATTAAGATAACATTTCAAACTCAGATAGGAAAATAGAAAATAAAACTCTCATACAATAAAGATTTTTTTGTTCTTAGGCATGCCCACGGAAACAACCATAGCCATTTGCTCCATGCTTATGGGAGGAATTCTTGAAAAATTTCCTAAGCTGAAAGTTTGCTTTGCACACGGAGGTAAGTAATGCACCATGTGAAACCTGTAATTCAGCTGAGCATGGTACAGTTGTATTTTCTGGCATGCCAGCTAGTGGTAACCCTAACATGCTAGGGTTACCACTTAAACCTGCCACCAGCTGAGTACTACCACCCCGAAGAAGAAAATCTGACAGATCGGCTGCTTGTATGAACACTCTCTAGCCTGTTTCAGCCAGTGTTTGAACTGTTACAATAGTCTTTAAAGGAAGCAAGGAGGAAGAGGAGACAAGAGATTATTTGGGGAAAGGGATAAGAAGCAGCAGAAGGCATTTGGGCATCACAGGAGTGAAGAAGTGAGGAAAACAGAAAGAAGCTAATGAAATGGAAAGAACTAAAAATTGCTGGTGTGGAGCACTTCCTTTCTAAATAGCTAACAGTAACATTTGATCTGTTGATAAAGTGGCTTTTTTCCCTCCTGCATATTTTCAGGTGCTTTACTAAAAATTTCTTCTTGCAGGTGGAGCTTTTCCATACACAGTGGGGCGAATCTCCCATGGATTCAATATGCGCCCTGATTTGTGTGCACTTGATAATAAGGTGGATCCAAGAAAATACCTTGGTTCATTTTACACAGACTCCCTTGTCCATGATCATGGTGCACTAAGGCTGCTGACAAGTGTAATAGGAGAGGTGAGTTTTAATGCTTCCAGAAGCAGGCGAGTCATTCTTTATTTAATTCCCTATGAAACAGCAAAAGGAGAAGAGAAGAAGAAAGCAGGAAGAAGATAGCATATTCACCCAGTAAAATCAGAACCTGAGCTGCTATAAACCAAGGGGCTTCTTCTATGTTTATAATGTTTTTAATATACAGAGTTATAATGGTGTTTTTAATCAAGGAAATCATGCACTGTGAACCTTAGTTCAGTGAGGCCAGTTCCTTGTGCAAGGTCATTCAGGATGAGACTACAAGTGAAGACTGCTTCATTTGGAGCCTTGTTTTCAAATGCCTTAATTTTGAAATTCAAGTGAATACTTGACGAAATCAAATTGTATTTCCACTTGCAAAGCTACAGGCAGAAAAAAAGGTCAATAATCAGTTTTTCGTGAGGATTCTGGAAAGAACATTAAACATCATGGGGTTGCAAAAATATTTTAATTGTTAAAGAGTAAAGAAATCTTTGTAGTTTAGCAACCTGTTTAAATGGGATTCAGCATGGGACAGAAAAATCCAAAAACATTCCAATACTTCCTTCTCATTAGTAAATGCTCAGGAAGGGGTTGAAAATGGCATCATTCATGCCAGCTTCCAGTGGATCACTACAAATCACCAAGAGACCCAATATTTGTGTCTTGATCTCTGGACCTCCTGGAGTTTCTGCATGTAGCAGACAGATACTTATCAGGTGTCAAAAACAGAAATGCAAGCTCTGACACTGCCTTCCTTGTCTCAACGACTGTATCCCTGTTTTCTGTACATGTTATAGCAATTTTTTTTGACAGTGCTAGTCCTAGTGAACACTGACGGAGAGACCTCTGTGTCAGGAATGAAGTTTTAGGCACCAGCTGGGTTACTAACACAACACTAGGGCTCCAGACCAATATTGATTTCTTTTAATTTCTGTTTCCAAACTCCAAATAGTAAATATGTCATGGTCAACAGCCCAGGACTTTTTACTATTTACTATGCATTACCTTTTGAATCTAACTGTAGCTTACAGTAACCAAGTGGCTTTAAGTAGGTTTTACATAAGACATAAAAATTTTACTGGATGTGATGTGCACATCCATTTTACAAGACACCCAAAGCCTTACAGAGTAACAGTTCAGCACTTGCCTGCAATCATCTCCTTTTCCAAGAAATCTTCCCAAATCTAGACCATGTTCATACTAAGTATATTCTTGTTCTACATAGTATAGATGGATGAGTCTAGCTGTTGAGTTTTAAATTGCCATAACCTTGGTAAATTAAAAGCTGTGTGACTCAGCATGGCTGAGACCCACAGATTGTTTTTCTGATCTGATTTTGTTAAGCTGAACCATGCATGCCAAGAGCCAAGCAAGAGAGAAAATACAACAGGATGCTTAATCCATTGCTGACAAACTTAACTTTTTCCTGTTTTGAATTCTGTAAAATGGAAGTCTCAGAGCAGTTCTGCTCTAGAGTAACAAGTTAGCTTTGCATCTCAAGGCTGCTCTAAGCAATGGCTGTTGTCTTTGAACCACACTTACACTGTAACTTATATACCTTTCTTCCTAAGAAGTGACACATAGACTCTGACCCTTAACTAGCCTTTGCAAAACTGAAATTTAGTAGTTT
This sequence comes from Psittacula echo, assembly GCF_963264785.1. NCBI lineage: Eukaryota > Metazoa > Chordata > Aves > Psittaciformes > Psittacidae > Psittacula > Psittacula echo. The sequence goes on from NC_137743.1 coordinate 34,305,409, forward strand.
GAGGAGAGAGAGGTTATGGACTGTAATTCGATAATCTAAAAGTCACTCATCAATAGCCTCTCTGGTGTCTTGTGTATTTTGCCAACAGACTTCTGAAATTAAGTTCCTTAACACAATAAATTTGACCAGTGTACTACATGGGATGTTGCTGTCGTCTTTAATTCTCCTCTGGGTATTTTGAGCTCAAGCAATGTGACATCAGGTAGAACCCAGTGCTGAAGAGTCATGAGTCAGATCCCAAAAAGATAGATGCTTTTACCCACTCAGGAGAACTAAAAAAAAAAAAAAAAAAAACCAAAACAAAAAACAAAAAACCAGTACATTTTCTTTCTCTTGTTCAAAGCCTAGGACATCTTATCCTTGAAAAAACATTCACATCACGTTTTCTAGCTTTACTTTATAAACATGAAGATTAAAAAGTGCCCTCTTTTACCAATGAAAATTGATGTTCTCCCATAATACCATTTCCCTGAGTCAAATGCTTGAAAAAACGCCAGATATCTCAGTGCTCTCAGAGCAGTCATGTATCGGCAGAAAAGCACTCACAAGATGGATAAATGCTGGACTAAAAACAATGTGATTGGGTCTTGAGGATGGCATTGTAACTTTGTAAGCTGAAGGTTTGAAATAGGACAGATCTCCAGAGTACAGCTGAGAGCTGTGCAGGCAGGGCAGTAGTGTATGTAAAGATGTGTGTAGACTTGGCTTCAGGTCCCCTGGGAACAGCCATTCCCTGCCATCAGAATGTAATGTGTTGGCTTTCAGTTTATGAATATTAAAATCCAGTGACAGCCATTATGAGTCATACACATTTAACTTCATCCCTTCTGAGATTCGGGTGCAGGTTGATTGGAGCCTATCCCAGTTCAAGGAAGCAGAAATACACATTTCTGAGAAATAATTTTGTAAGACTGCAAAATTGCTGCAGTCCTTCTCTTTCCAACCATGGTGAGGCAGTGTGAAGTGAATACAAATGAACACAGAACTCCTAATGACGCTATCAAAAGTGAAAAACTGCATTGATGGGGATTAAATGATTCAGTGTATCTCTACAAAATCTACATCACTGTGATTCCTCAAGAGCCATCACCCAAAGGTAAAACATGGTCTGGCTAGAGTTGAAGCTGAACTGGCTATAGCAATCTGCCCTTTTTTTGATAAGACATCCTGACAGTAGGAGAGAATGTGAGATTCAAGGCAAATACAGTTTTTACTAACGTAAGAGGATGAACTCAAGCCTGATGCTCTTTGAGATTAATTTTAAGATTCAGGCCTCTATCATAGTGAAAAAGTTCTCTTGAGTAGGAGGCTCTGATTAACTGACATTAATCATTAGCTGTATACACCTTTCTGAAAGGAGAGATGTGCTAATTAACGTATTGAACTGTAAATCCTCTAGGGAAAACTGCCCTTGTTGATACACTTTGTAATTATATACTACTACATCCATTATGCTAGGAGTATTATTTATCTGCAGAGACTTCATAGGACTTCTCTGAGGCTGGCTGCTAAAGACAGGTATTGCAATCCCTATCTTATAGGTGGGTACAAAGCTGAAGCTCAAAGAGTATAAATGCATAGCCTAATATCACTAGTGGCAGAGCAATAATGTTGCTTCTAAATTCTTATTATTAAATTACAGTTCTTAATTTTACTTCTAGTGAACAGATAACATGATTAGTTGTGAAACACTTTAAATTAAAGGAAAAGAAAAATGTAATTGAAATAATACATACGTATTATTCCAACGAAGGCATGGGATGTCCTTCCCATTTTGTATACAGGAGATGGGAACAAGAACATAAATCTTCCTGGCTTATTTAACCTTATCATAGAACCTTGACTAATAAACAGCTGGGTTTCCTTCTCCTTTCCTTAGAAATACATTTTCTCAAATAAACCTTGTATGTCTATTGGTTGGGGGTTTTTTGCATATGGCATACATTTGGGTTTTGTCTCTAGCGAAAATGTCTTGTTATCAGATTGAATATTATAAACAACAGAATGTATTCAGCTTCTTAAAAGTACACACATCCAAATCTTTTTTGTTCAGTCTACACTCAGAACTTCATCTAGCAGACAGAGGGTATAAACTCTTCTATTTGTATGGCAAGACTTCTTTAATAAATTATAACACAGATATAGGACAGAACAATAGAATGTGTATCGTCTGTTCGGATTCGGGATAAGATTTTGTTTAGGTTTTCAGAGACTCTCCGGTGCCATCTACTGGAGGTAAAAAAATTTAGAAAGCAACATATGACAAATGAGAAAACCTAATCATTTAATAAAATAACTGAATTATGTTTTCTTCATCCTATTTCAGTATTTGTAACTGAGTTCAAATATTATAAAATGTGCCCCAAACTTACAAGCTTGACTTCAAATTCATGAGACCTTTAAAACCATTTATTTTTAATGAAACCTCTGGGTTTCAAATATTCAACTCTCCAGGAGGTGAAGCTTAAAGGAAAACAGACTTGATAAAATCAAGAGAGTCAGCAGTGTGCGCTCTCCAAGGCAGATAAAATGGGGGAATATTCCTGTATGAAAATGAACCCATAACCACAGGGACCTATTGAGAATCTCCCTATTTCTTTTCGTCTCTGATAACAGGAATGTTGCATACAGGTTTTTGTTGAATTTTCTTTTCACTGACTTGCTTTCAGAAACAAATCATGTACTTACATTCTCAGTACATATTTCAAATGCACAGCTAATATCCAATGCCACTTGAAGTCAATGACATTTTAAAAAATAGACTTCCAAAAATATATGCAATTTTGTAAATGAGATTTTGGATTTTTTTATCTGTAGTTGAATATTAGTTAATTTTTTTAATTTGTTTGTAGTAATTCTACATTGTAACATGCTATAAGTAGTATCATATTGCAATTATTACACCTTTCAAAGTATTGCACAAAAGATAATTTTAATTGTTTTGTATTGTTTGCTACACATTCTTCTCACATATATATAATTTTAAGCTTGTGTGTGTCTATGTGTGTGTAGTCAAGAATTTCAAATTCAGGAATGCAAATCCAAGCATCTTTTCTGAGTCTGGTGGAGAACCTTCTGAGATTCTTAAAGAAATGTCCTTTCCAACCCTAACTATTCTATGATTCTATGATAAAACCACTTATACTCATTTGGATTGCACACCAAAGTGCAGAGCATGCAGTGAGCATGAAAAAGAACCCAACAGTAAGTCAAGAAACAGAGAAATAATTCTGTGTATCCTTATTGAACATTTAATTATGGAAACACTTCATCAAAATTAACCACTGCATTTTAGGCAAACTACTTGCAGAAGCAGCTTGAACCATGTAGGAGAACAACAGATGCCTTTTTGTTACATTTCAAACCAGCACTGCAGTACAGAAAACCAATCTGAGGAGGAAATTACCATTTATGTTTTATTCTCCTGAGCAATATACACTCATTCTCATGGGCCTGGGATTTGCATTTTGAACTTTCTGTCAGAATAAAAATACACAAAACTTTTGTTAGACACCACAAAAAAAACAGTTAACAACCTGTACTTTTTTTCCCAAACTTAAATTCACCCAATAAAACATTGTCATTTTCAAGCTTTGTTTTCTTCCTAATGAAAGTTGGAACCCAAAGATTATCTTCATATTCACTTTTGTAATTAATCAGTCCAATGTATACATGTAATTTCCTGTGGTTTATTATAAATTCCAGAAAAAATGTGCAACTACATTGTTTAATGTGACTACGTATGTACAACATGGTTTTTTATTGCCAGGACAAAGTTATTCTGGGGACAGATTACCCTTTCCCACTTGGCGAACTGGAACCTGGAAAATTGATTGATTCAATGGAAGATTTTGACAATAAACTGAAGGTATGATCTTTACATTTGGGGTTTTCTTCCCCTCCTTTTAAGCCTCTGGTTTTAGACCTGAGATGAAACACTGACAAATCAGTGTAGCACGCTGCTTTATGCAAAGAGGCCCTTTAGTCTCTTTGCAGCAGTTCATTTTAAAACACAAGTATATTTTAAAACACAAGTAAAAGCATTTGAGTAAAACAGGAATTAAGCGCATAGAAACATATGTATGTGTTATGTTTTAACAGGATAAACTCAAGGCTGGAAATGCTCTGGAATTTCTGGGTCTTAGCAGAAAACAATTTGAATGATTATAAAGATATTAAAGAGACCAAACTTCGGAAATAATGCTGAATCCTCCCATTTGTGCGTGCAATTATACAGGTGAAAAACAAGTTCGACAAGTACATTACAGCCTAAACCAAATCCAGAACAAAAGCAAGTGTCTGGAAATGAGTATGCGCAGGTATTTCTGTGCGTTTAAGGATTTAGGTTGTATTTTAAACAATTCTGAAATTCTAGCTTTCATGGAAAAAAAAAGATTTCATCTTTTGCAGTTGTAATAAAAATCTCTACAGATAATCAGTGTTGTGGTATTAGGACTTGATTCCCAGGAGAAAGAACAGAGAAAATTATGACTTGCATCCATTACATTTCCGTCTTTGTTATGCCCAATAAACAGAATTTAAAAGAATCTCAAACCAGAAGTTTTGTTGGTGCCCAGTAAAATGCGACATTTGCCTTTACCCACGGATTGCAGTGGCAGTATACACACTGCAGCTCAGCACTCCAAGCACACGCACCAATGCTTCAGAAATGTTGTGATAGGATGAAAAAGGTCTGTGTGTGGACTTGTACTTTGCAGCTGCCACCTACACCACTGGCAACTTAACTCATCTGACGCAATTTGATCAATGCGGTTGTAGGTGTTAAAATAATGTATTTGTGTGGGTGATACCTTGTGTATCACTGTCAAAATAAATACTAGTGTTTAGCAACAGTATGGTTTAATGTTCCAGTCCTTAAAAAATTACTTAAAAGTAAGCTTGGCTACTTTAAATGTTGAAATGTTAATGCTCTATGTGGTTGTAGTTCTGCTAGAGGAACAGAAAGATGGTTTACTTTCTAGACTATTGACTGAAATGGGTTTTCATGCTTATCCACTGAGTGCACAGGCGTCCTCCTCCTGAGAGGATTTTATATTAGTCATAGATTCTTTGCTGGCTATGCATGCTGTCACCATTCTTGTTTTGTCTTAGAATGCTCCAGGAAATACAGGATTAGACAGCATTTGGTTTTGTAGCTGTGTCCATAACCATCCTTATGCCACAGGCTGCATTCAAAAGGTGCTGAACATCAGCTGAACATGTGCTGATACCAGCCTCTGCTGGACTACCGAGAAAGCTTTGTCCTTCTTTAATGTCACAAAAAAACCCAAAACAAAAAAAAAAAGAACCACCAAACTAAAATGTAAAAACAAAATAAAACAAAAAGTGGTTCATGCAGGTTAATTATGTTTTCCTAGTGTGCTGGTTTTGGCTGGAGTGGAGTTAATTTTCTTCACAGTAGCTTCTAGTACAGAACTATGTTTCAGATTTGTGTTGCAAATGGTGTTGATGACACAGGGATGTTTTTGTTACTGCTAAGTAGTGCTTGCATAGAGTCAAGATCTTTTCTGCTCCTCACCCCACCTCACCAGTGAGCAGAGTCGGAGTGCACACGGAGCTGGGAGGGGACACAGTCAGGACAGCTGACCTCAACTGGCCAAAGGGATGTTCTATACCATATAGTGTCATACTTAGTATGTAAAGCTGGGGGAAGCAGGAGGAAGGTGAAGGACATCTGGAGTGATGGCATTTTGTCTTCCCATGTAACAGTTACACATGATGGAACCCTACTTTCCTGGGAATAGCTGAACACCTGCCTGCCCAAGGGAAGTGGTGAATTCCTTGTTTTCCTTTGCCTGTGTTTGCGCAGCTTTTGCTTTACCTATTAAACTATCTTTGTCTTAACCCACGAGTTTTCTCACTTTTACTCTTCCCATTCTTTCCCCCATCCCACTGGAGGGGAATGAGTGAGCAGATGCATGGGGCTTAGCTGCCAACTGGGGTTAAACCACAACACCCAATTACTGCATTTGGATCTTTACTATATTGCTTCTCCAAATACAGTCCATAAAAGACTACTGGATATCAGAAGCTGAAGTAGTCAGCAACTCACAGGTTTAGGCTCTGGCAATACCATGGTTTTCATGTAAGAAGAGAAGAGGACCTAGATAAAATAGCTTTAACAATAGCTACTGTCCTCAGGCTCACAGGATTTCTTTTAACCTTTTTTATTTAAATATCTACATGCAAGCACTGAGCTACTGAAATGTACATTAAATTTCAGAGCTGAAGAAAGGCAACTTTATTCTCATATTCTCTTTCTTCAACATATTAGATTTTCACGTTTGAACAGATATAAGAAGAAAATATACAATGATCCCTCCAATGCATTTGAACTGGATTAATTATTCCACAGTTAAGTTAGTGAGAAGGCAGTATTACATCTTTGAGTACCAAGGTCTGGAACCCTTCCAATAGCAAAAACAGTACTTAATTACCATAGCCTGTGACTGACTGGGTGATTGCAGAGCTCTGCATGGAAATTAATTAATATGCATACCCTGCATAAATAATATTCATTATGCACTGTCAATAGTTAATGATATTCTATTTACTCTCAAAGATTTAAGATTTTTAAGACAGCGATATATAGAATCTTCCCTACATCTTCGTGGTTTTTGGTTAACAAAGCTAACATAAAATTCTAGTTATAGACAAAACTTTCTCAATACTCTTCTACCAATTTTTGAAGGAATAAAAAAACTTAAGTTGAATCCCCAAAGTCCCTCAGTCTTATACAATGATTTAAACAATGAGGTAAAACAATGCATTATAAGATCATTAAAGGCACAGAAATAGGAAGGCAAAGATCAGGCCCCATTTGCAGCAGAAGTCTTTGTAGTTAAATTTCCTCTGCACATGCAAAATCTTATTTACTTCTGGGAAGATAAGGACAAACAATACATGTCTGTCCATGCTTCATTATGCAGCTGTGTATCTTATTAACATTCTGTTGGGACTAGGTATAAGAAACTCCTTGTGTGAAAAATGCACCAAACTTATGAAAGAACTAGTTGTAATTTTAGGTGAACAAGACCACTGCAGAGCGCTAGTGGCAAATGCTAAGCACAAGAGGGATGTCTGCAGCTCTCATTTTGACCCACGGTAATTAGAACTTTAAATACAGACTAAATAAAGGCTATTTGTCTCAGCCTGCCAGACTTCGCAACGGAACGCTAGCAATCGAAGCAGACACGACTACAACCAAAGCAGCACCGCAAAGCTCGGCCGGGCGGCTCTCCTCCCACACCTGCGCCCCAGCGCTGTAAGAAACCACTACCGAAGGCCGGGACAGACACACCAAACCGCGACCCGCGGCTACCACTTATTCCACGGTGATATTGGGCTTTAACTCCCTAAGAACACACCAACCACTCCGCGGCCCCACCCCAAACAGACACCACAACAGGCTGCCAGGGGCGCGGCGCCGCAGGAGAGGCCTAGTGAGGTCTAGCGGACGGACGAATGGCTGCGCACCAGAACCTCCCCACGCTGCCGCCCAAAGGGTGTCTTTGCTGAAGCTCCTCTCACAGCTATCAAACCCTGTAGCTGAGGAGTTCCCCCTTTCCCAGCCCGGCTGCAGCGCTACCGCCACAGCCACCTCAGGCAGGCCACCGACCCACCACAACACAGCCAATCACCACCAGCAGCCAGCCAGTGAAGAAACGCCGCAAGCCCTCACTTCCGGTCGCCGGAACACCTCCTCGTGCAACGGTTGGTTACTTCCCGAGTCACGTGCTAGTGGGGGCGTGGCCCCTCCACCGCCCTGCAAGGCCACGTGACCCTCCCCCTGCGCGTCCACTCTTGCTACGCTGCAGCGAGACTCTATGGTTCAGCGCACATAGGAGGGAGGGCAACTGCCTGCCGTTGCGCTAACTCTCGCGAGAGTGGCGATGAAGGGCGGGGGGGAGGGGCCGGGAGCTGCGCCCCTGCCGGCGGGCGGGACCGCGGAAGGAGGGGGAGGAAGTGTCATGGCGGCTGCGGGTTCGGGCGCGGGTTCCTCGGCGCGGGGTGGCGGTGGTTCCTCGGCGGCGTCGCGCTGGTTCTTCAGCCGTGAGCAGCTGGAGAACACGCCGTCGCGACGCTGCGGTGTGGAGGCCGACAAGGAGCTCTCGTACCGGCAGCAGGCGGCCAACCTCATTCAAGACATGGGCCAGCGCCTCAACGTGTATCCGAGCAGGGCCTGTGGGGCGGCGGGGCCGGGCGGGAGCGGGCCGCGCGCTGCGCTGAGGGAAGCGAGGAGCCGGGGCCGGCTGCGGAGGTCCTTTACCAGCCGAGTGGGCACTCTCCCCAGTCCTTCGGCAGCCCCTGAACGGCGCTCTCGTGGGATGGAGCCGCGGCCGTGAGGCACAGAATGGGAGGAGGAGCCTCGCCAGACCCCCGCTTCGCCGCCTTTGTCGGCGTGTGAGGGAGGCCGGGGTCGCGGCTGGCCGCGCAGGCGGCGGGTCCGCACCAAACCTTATGGCTGCGTTCGTGTCGGTAGCTGCCGGTGTAGGCACTTTGGTAGTACATCCCTGTTGATTGCAGTCTCGTTTTCCTTCAAATGGGCATCTCCTCGTTAGCCATTCTTAAATTTGATTTATGAGAAAAAAAAAAAAACAGCGTAAGACTAAAATCTCAAATAACTACTGAAATAGTTGAATTGAAACAAAGCAAAAGCACTCGAGACAGTATTTCAGTATATGTCGCCCAGTGAGGAGTTTCCATTCAATAGTATTATTTTTATTCAGTGAGTTAATAGCGGTTAAATTCTGAAATGTCATGTCCTTAATTCATTTTCAGCTGAAGCCTGTATGTTGAAAGTAGTGATTGATGCAGAAAGTGCGTCACTTTCAGTCCATGTAAACAATTTTCTTAACATGAGTATGTAGTGTTTCCTTAATTTAATCTTCCAGATCTCAGCTTACGATAAATACTGCAATTGTTTACATGCACAGGTTTTATATGCATCATTCCTTTACAAAATTTAATCGAAATGTAAGTATGATTTTACATGTGGTAATAATACATACATAATTTTGTCAGTCTGACAAATGTTATGTTCCTCTGCTGGATTGTAAAGTTTGGTCTGTTTATAGAAATTCTTGCTTAATGTTGGTGGTTTAGAAGGAATAATGATACTTCTTTTCAACTGTGAGTTATTTTAACTGGTGGCAATTAGATTGTACCTTCTGCCACCAAAATGAAAAAGTAGGCGGCAGCAGCAAACAGATTTGGATGTGTGAAGAATTCATTGAGATGCTTTGAATCTGGCTAGTGCTCATGTGTTGTAGTTTGAAAGGCTGATGTGTAGGAACACACGTTTTTGTTAATGAAGTCAGTGGTAGTGCAAGCATGGTGTGTCAGACAGTTATAATACGGTTAAGTACAGATCCATATGGATTATGTATCTGGTCTCGAAAAATGGTGTAAATTCATTTAACCAGTCTGTACCTAAGCAGTGTGATGATAAGTCATGTTAGACAAGAAAGATCTTTAAATCTGATGAGACAATGACAGCTCTCCTGTTTTTAACTAATTAACTGGATATGCTGAATCTGAACACTGAATATGTTAGGAAGAGCTGAATCCGTCAGTAAAAACACTGCCTGTAATTGAGAGGCTTTGTGACAGCTGTGAAACATGAGATATGAACTTGAAAATTTCAGGGCTTTTTTTTTTTTTTTTTTATGGCCAGTATTGGATGCAATAGTTAGAAAACTGATAATATTCTAGGGATTCCTGTGGGTTTGATGCTTGCACTGTCTGAAATTTGGGCAGGTACAGAGTGGGTTACAGTGTTAATCACTCTTGTCTCACAAGAATTTGTTTATCACTGTTGGCTGAGCAGATGGATGTCTTATTTGGTGTTTATTTGTTAGGAAATAGCTGTTAGCTTATAGGTGCATTTCAGAAGTGTATTTAATTATTTTTGTCCAAAATCTGAGGCAAAATTCAAACTTCCAGCAAGGTTGTTACCAACACTGCGGCATTACAGGTCTTAATGTAAAAAAAGCTAAGTGTTTAATTACAACTTGAGCTAAGTGTGCATAAGCCTGAAACACTTTAACTGGAAGAAATCTACAATGTAGGTTTTGTTTATGTGGTGACAGAGAGCTCAGAGTATTGAATGGATATACATATAAATCAAAATGTACTTCCCTAAAATAGTTTTCTAGTTTTAGAGCAAGAGTAGCACACATGAGGATCAAGTTGCAGCAGGCTTTGTGGTGGATTATGCGCTTTGAAAGTGTTTCTGTAATATATCGAGTGAAGGCAGTAAAGCAGTTGTTCTGCCTCTGCTCCCTCTGTATGCTGGCCCATGTAGCAGGAATCTGTAGCCAGTGGAAGAGGATCAGGTGAGGCATCCAAAGTTTTCTGTGCCTGTGGATGTTTTGCAGACTTGATACAGGCAGAGCTGCTTAGAGTGAAGAGCTTAGTCTGTGCAGAGCTGCTGTAACTCGGGCTTGTGTTAGATGTGTTGCCCGCTAGGTTACTGTTTGTACTGTCATCTGGGAATCTAGAATAGAGTTACGTAGCAAGAAGCTTCAGCTGCTCTGTTTGAGTTTTCACAAGACATGGGAAAACGCTGGTCACTTGGAACTGGAAGCGCAGTAGTATTTGGATACATAGTGCCCTTGTTATGAAAACTCTACCTTAAGTTACATTTATGAATCTTAAAAATCACAAGTAAGCTATGTAATCGCTGAGTGCCATAGAAACTGCAGCTATTACAAGAGAAGGAAAGTATATTGGTAAATTAATTCTTAGGTAATACTATTAAAATATGTTGAAGGCGAGTGTACTGCAAGTTAGCACTTGATAGTACAGATTCCTGCTGAATTACTTTGTGTAGTTCTTGGTGAGCATAGGGCCAGACAGCAGCTGTGTGTGTGTACTGATGGGCAAAATGCATGTTCTTATTTTTCTGTAGGGTAAAGAGAAGTGGTCTTACAGTGAATGTGAGTCACTTTTAAAATACTTCCAAACCATCTGGTGGGCTCTCTGTAGAGAAAGCAAATGCCAAGGAGTGTAATAAATAGTTAATATCAAATCTCCAGAATACTTGGCAAGCTAAAAAATGTAACATTATTCATCCACTGCAAGAAGAAACTAATCCTTAGAAATTAAATAGTAAGGTACTGGCAGGCTTGAACTAAGACCTAGCTAAAATTTTTGACATTATGTGGAGTATATCTCTTAATATTTCTTTGTTGTGTGCATGCAGTCATGTTTATCCATGGCAGGAAGGAATCTGAAGGCTGGGGCTAGAAAATTAGATAGCCATTAGTCAGAATGCCTTATGACGGCCAGCTGAAAAAATACAGGCTTTGTTTTCTTGCTTTATTGATAGGTTAATGTTTTTAGGCAAGTAATAAACACTTCCATGCACAATTGCTGGGTTATACAAATACACACCTGTGTCTTAGATGTAAGTCATGTGCACTTAATTGTTAATAAACAGGTCTTCTAGTGGAAGGTCATTTACTTAATAGCTGTTTTCTAATTCTTAATTTTTTTAATTCGGTGTTATTGCTAAACCATTTTACAGGCTTTCAAGATTTTGAGTCAACTGTGAATAGGCAACAGAATTCCCAACAGCATCTTCAATCTGTAGAGCCACAGGGGTGCACATAGCAGTTACTGTAGTCTGGGTTCATTCTGAATGTATTATGTTTACTGCTTTAGTGACCAAATATCCCTACTTTTGCAGAGTTACTGTAGGCTAGCAAGCAGCTTTCGAATTGCAGGGGGCTATCTACTAAGTGCATACATTTAGGTGCAAAGAAGAATGATTGAGGTTTTGATGTTGCAATCAAAGCAGATTAAAACCTTGCAAGGTTGCTGTTCCCCAGTAACAGGATGGAAACTTGCTTTACTGAGGAGAAATTAGGCAGAATTAGGTGCCCTGACTACTCATTTTCCCTTGGCATGCAAATGACATTTCAGGAACTACTGTGAATTTCTTCAGCAGTAGTACAAATTATTCTTTCTACATTACTGTTGACCAGGGGCATAGTAACTTTGGTTCACTGAGCATAACATTAGTCAGTACTAATATCGGGGTGGGGAGGGAACTTGCTGGCTTTTTCTAGGAAATCCTAGCCTAACTTAGACTTTAAGATATCTTGAAAATTAAAATTCCTCTGGAAATACTGTTTCTGTAGTACTTAGTGTGTTTGATGCTATTCTGTAGCAAATACCTCTTTTAGAGTCTTACTCTTCAGTACACTGTGATTTGAAGAGCAGAGAAGGGGGAAAAATCCTTGGTATGCTGGAAATGAGAGGTAAGGCATCAAAATGGTAGCTGTATTTTTAAATATAATCTTTAGAAATGCCATGTGGAATACCAAACAACCAGTTGGAAATATACTTGTTGATCTCAAGGTGGTTTTTTTATGACGTGCAGAGGAACTTTGTAAGTTCCTAAAGAAGGCTGCAGGAGGCATTTTTTCCCTGAAGTGCAAGGTAGGTGGGTTGTGTGGAGGGTTATTTTGTTTTCTGTCCCTCTGTATTCCTTTCCTGTCTCCTGTTCCCAGTCCAGATTGCAGTATTGAACAGTTGACTTTGCAGTTATGCAAAGTTCTTAAAACTTTCATAATACACCCCAAGTTTTAGTGAGGCTGTTTTGGGCACTTCAGTTCTGGTTTTGATCTTGCATTTTAGCATAGTTGCTGGTTTTATGCAATGTGAGCTGCTGGCTATAATATAAAAAAAAAAAAAAAAAAAAGCCAAAAACAACCTTGCAACTCTTTGTGTTCACGCTTGAAAACATGTATCACAGACTGGAACTGCTTAACATCTTAAGCTAATTTATATCAAGTCTAAAAATGTACTAATACTTGTGTTGAAAGGGAAAGGGAATTCACGGAAAATATGTGCTGCAGCTGTATTCTGGGATTATTCCAAGTGCCTTCATTATAATAACACTTTTTACAATATGTCTTGTAGTTTTTAAATAAAAAAGGATATGTATCACACCCGTAGAACTTAACTTTATAATGCTCTTGGACTGTGATAATAAGGCTCTTATGTTTTGGTTTTTCTGTTTCAGTTGGACTTGGTTTCTGCAATTCTCAGCTAGTAAAAAACCTGGGATTTCATAAATCATGTGTGATCTTCTGAAGATATTTCTCAAAAGTTTAAAGTGTTTTGGGCACATGGTAGATAACTTCTTTGAATTATTTAGGTTTATGTCAAATGCAGATGCTTATATATAGGCAGCTTACAGTTTTGTCAAGTCTGCCTTGTAATTTTACTTCTTTATTCTGTTTTGCTTTTTCTGCTATTTTTGAGAATTGGAAAGGAATGAAAGCATTTGAGTAACTGCCACTTATACATTTAGCAGGTGTGCTGTCTTCACTGAGGACTGTATGCATGCCAAATCTGAAATTTTATTAGTGTGTCTATTTTCCTGGGTAAATGCTATGGAAGGCAAAAATACCAACCTGCTCTAAACTGGGAATGAGAACCCTCATTCTAGACAAGACAGAGATCTGAAATTCTTTGGCCAGGAGCCAATGCTTTTTTTTTTTTTTTGGTCTAAGGAAATAGATAATTGGGGTGCACAAAGATTTCTGATGAACTAGAGTGCCAGTTAGTTAATCAGTTTGATTTAAATCAACCTCCAAAACTGTGCTTTATGTAAGTTCCTAGAGATCAGGAGTTGAGTGGAGACTTCTTGGCCAGAACGAATCTGTTTCGGTAAATTGAAGGATAACCTGAAGTCATTCTGATGAAGAAGGTGCTTTTTTGTGGAATGAAGTAAAACTTCAGTGTAGTCAGACATATAATAATAGTGAGAATTTGCTGATGATTTAATTGTGCAAGTACTGGTGGCTTGGTTTGAATAATGTCTCTGTGAAATGGAAATATTTCTAGGCATGGTAATTGTTGGAAGTTGATTCTTCAGAAAAGTAAATTGTGAGAATTCCATGTATGTGTAACTATACCCACAAGCTGCATAGGAAGAGACTTTGTGTTAGGATGTGTTTGAATTAAACTTGCACACAAAGCAAGGGTTTGAATGCAGGAACTTGGTTGTGATGCTTGATGAGGATGGTAAGGCTAGAGGGATGGAGAGAACAGCAGGGAACAACAGTTCATTGCCCACAATGCTGTTGATTTCTATATTGTGTCTTATTTTTCAGTCCATAGTGGTCAGCCTCATTGTTTAAAAAAAAAATAAAATTGAGCCAGTTCTAGTCTCTGGTGCTCTCCATTAATACCTCTGCCTCCTTGTTTCTGTCCATCATCCTCTTGTCAAACTTGTTTGTTCATAATTGTTGATTCTTAAACATTCCTAATTTCCTTTCCTCTCTGTCATTTTTTGGCTTCCTGGCTCCATCTCCTAATCTGCTTTTTCCCAGAAGCTCAGGATTATGTCTGAGAAACTAATCCTTCCTCTTAGGCTGGCCCTGGTGCAGGAAGTACTGGCCTCAGACCGCTTCCTCACTTATGCTTGCCCTAAGTCATTGAAGTACACTGGGCTTAGATGGATGAAACAAATATAAATGAGAGAGATTTGCCTTGGGTTTGCATTACTGGGCTGAAGAAAGGTTTGTCTGCTCTGTGAAATATCCTTTATATGGCCTGCTTATGTTGCTTCATACATGTGTGTGCTACTGCGTATCATCTGCATCTTCTGACACTTCGAAGCTGTTGATACTGTAGCTTTCTGAACTTCAGAAAGTCTTTCTGTCGCATTTAGTGTTCAGAAGTTTATTTCCCAGCATAAGTGAGACTTATTTCAAGTAATATGTCCTTAGCAAAGGGAATTTCTCCCAGAATTTAACATTTTTACTTCAGGTGATGTGAATAGGGACTTCTCAAAAATCATCAGAAGTCTTAAATGACGGTGTTAATATGGCATTGTTCAGCAACACCTGACTTCAGGTTTTTATTTCATTCATTGGTAAAGCTTAAGTTACAAGCTTCTTGAAAAGAAAGCAGTTCTTTTGTCTCCTTTGTGGAAGAATTTGTTCCCTGTGACTTGGTTTGGGTGGTTTAATATTTTTTAGCATATTAGATTTCTTCATGGCATATTTCTTAGCATCAAAGGGTATCACCTTCCCAGGGTGTCAGTTTTCCTCTAGTCTGCCAACTTTAAAGTTTTACTTAAGATCCAAGTGGACATTTCAAAGTGATTTAAGGAGGCAAAAAGTACTCCCTCAATACATTTGAAAGCTCCAGGAGTGTCATTACTTATATGGTCAATGCTAATTTACTACAGTTTTTCAGATGCTGCAAATTTTTATACCAAATGTTTCATTTTGGCATAACAAAGGGCTGCTTGCTGACCTCCTCCCCCCCCCAAAAAAAAAAAAAAAAAAATCTTACTCCAAGGGGGAGTATGGCTGCTATTCAGTTCATTCAGTCTAGTTCTATTTGGGCAATGAACGAGATATCCAATACCTGCAGTGCTTACACTGTGCACTAATTAGATACTTAACAAGCAGCTATTTCAATCCTTGAATAAATGCTTTACACTGGCTGAAGTTTAACCAGTTTAATCTACTCATGTCTGCATGAAGATTTCTGCCGTCATCTTCATTACTGTTTAACATGGGCAACTTTTGCATACAGAGAGAACCCTGATTCTTTATGATCTGTATTTATGTATGTCAGTTGCTCTAGCTGACAATGAGGCATCAAAACTACTTCATAGTAAACTCCTAGGTGATGCTGAAATGCTAATGGGTGCTTTGCTGCTGGCTTGTGACACCTAGAGTTTCATAAAGTTTTTCTTCTTTAAATGTAATTTGTAGTCTTTATTATAACTGGTGTTTAACCCTTGTGCTTTGTTCTCCAGATACTGCTGAGTATATAGTAAAATTTCTAAGAGTTTTTACTTCTTCAACCTGTGTTTATGTAACAAGCTGCTTTTAATAAAGTTCTCTGCAAAGTTTCTCACTTGTTAGAAGAATCAAATGCTAGCAGATCTTTTACCAAAAAGACTCTGTAATGGCTCACTACTGTGCAAGCAATAGGGTGAACTTTTTCACAAAGTATATTTAATTTGAAACAGCCTGTTCTAGTGTGACTTAGTCTTCTGAACCAAATCTGTTCTTTTCATGTTGTACTAGAATGTTAGACCCCGGACATCTTACAAATGTAATTTAACGTATACACTACTCCCTCCCTGTGCCGTCGAGAGGATTGCATCAGTTATAAAATAAAGCATGACTACTTATTTTGTGATGCCTTACATGATTTCAGAACTGTTTAAAAAAAAAGAAAAAGAAAAAAAGTCCAATTTCTTAAACCTTTTCTAACTATCAGTTTAGGCTCTCCTTTTTGAAAAAATTCAAGTCCTATTTGTATAAAGTTTGAATAAATACATGTATGTTTGGGTTTTTTTTCTTTAGATAATATCTCCTACGGCACTGTTTTTGGCTGCAAAAGTGGAAGAACAGCCACGGAAACTTGAACACGTTATTAAAGTGGTAAATGCCTGTCTTCATCCTCAAGAGCCACAACTGGATACAAAAAGCGATGTAGGTGAACGTCATGGTTTTACAGATAAGCAGATGACACTTCATCTAATGATATGTTGTATTGTCTCGACTGGATTATTGCTCTCTGCAAACTAGAAAAAACCTTATTATTGCACCATCTAAGTCTTTTATATTACCTAATATAACTTCCTTAAGTCTCAAAGGTTTGTCTTATGAAACTTGAAGAGATTGTTTCATCTTGAACTTGCATTGTTTTTAAGATGTAAGAGGTTTCATGCATGGTTCCATAAATCACACAGTTTGTGCAGAGAGAGTTCAGAACACTGTTTGTCCTTCTCAGCTAGTGGCTCACTGCCTCATTATCTACATTCGTCTGCTGCTGCTTCTGCTACATATTGGTCTTCCTTTCATTTGCCAAAGTTTGTACGCTTCCACGTACTTTATAATAGTTCATATATTCTTTCCTGAGATGATTCATCCTGAAACCAAACATAAGAGGAAGTACTGTGGAAATGCACTAGAGTTGTTCAGCTTGAAGGTCAGGCTGAGCTTGTTACAACCTGCTGGGTCTCAGCTGACATACGAAAGTATTTGAGCACCTTTGCTATGCTCCCAGCTTTCAGAATGAGGTGTATAAATTTTGATGTGGGTATATATGTGCGTTTGAGCCTGTTTGCTTAACACAGGCCAACTGAGTAACCCAGCTGTACTTTAAAGTACTTGTAAAATGGATAACTGCTTAGAGATACTTGAGTGGATTAGAATTGGCAAGCCTTAGCAATTCTTACAGCACTCCGCGCCTTTCCTTCTCCCAGAATTTTTTTTGCTAGAATAGATTATATAAGATCCAGACTAAAGAAATCTTACTGTGAAAGATGTTTAGGCTGCTTACACAGGTAAAAGAAAGTATTACCTCAGTGAAGTGTTGGAGTTGGTTTTAACTGGGCTGGGTAGTGGTCTTACCTTGTGTTGCTAGTACCAGTATTCAAATAAGAAGCATATAATTAAAATCTTGAGACAATGCATAGCTACATCTTGACCTTTTTGCTTATTTGTTTCAGGCATACCTTCAGCAAGCCCAAGAGCTGGTTATACTTGAAACAATAATGCTTCAAACTTTAGGTATGTCTTTCTAAGTCTCTCCTGTTCAGCCAGACTTACCATGAAGAAGTAATGGGACCCAAGTAACTGCATTTTTGATGTGCTATTTGTACACTAGAATTTTCTGTTTTACATACAACTTCTGACCTGTGAATTTAGTTTCATATTAGCAGTTCTGTTGTGTTCATTTAGGATTAAAAAAAAAAAAAATGCACAGCTGTATTTGTAATTGGATGTTTCTGACAGCTTGATGGAGTAGAAATGTACACCCTTCCAGATAAATTTTACTCCAAACTAGTAATTACCTTGATATTCCTTCATGTGCGGTAACATGTTATACTACACTAGCTGTGTACATGTTCTGAAGCAACTAGGAAGAGCTTTATGCCAAGTACTCTTCCCCATTTTGCCTTTCCATAGAACATTACATAATTGAGCAGGATTGCTACCTCTGAACATCACAAGTCATAGTGTAACCATTTAATGGATTCAGGTGATTCCAAAATTTTAAATGAAATGTTCTGATAAGAAGCTCTTATGACTTTAAAGTAACCTAACTAGAGATAATTACAGCTGGACAAGCCTGAGAACACTGACTTACTCAGATATTCTTAAATACCACTTTGAGTGTGGTGTTTGACCTCGTTCTTAAAATAGTGTCATAAACAAATAAAGGTTTCTTAAGTCACTGACCTACAAATTGACTTAATTTGTAATTTCATAGATGTGACATGTTTAAGTCCCAGAAGTCAGTGATTGAAGTGTGTGCACACACGCTTTTACTGACAACTTAATGTGCTAGAAACTATTCAGATATATTCAACTTTAAAAATACAGTATCTTCCAGGGTTATATATGTATGTATATATATAACTTAAGATTACTGAAGGAATATTTTACTAATTGATCTTGAAGTGGTTCTACCATCTCCCTTTCAAAAGTATTAAAGGGTGAAGAATAAAAGGCAGTTAAATAGTGTTACTTGATCTGCAGTGCAGAGGCTTAGCAAGCAAGTATTTTAGGGCTGGGTGGAAAAAATGGGGGTTGGGTTTTTATTTTACAGATGCAAATATATAATTCTAAAATGCATTCATAACCCTTCAGGTTTTGAAATTACCATTGAACATCCGCACACAGATGTTGTGAAATGTACACAATTAGTGAGAGGTCAGTGTGACTTTTAACGGCTTCTGTAAGTCCTTTTTTATCTTTCTAGTAAAATGTGGTGGTGTTTTTCTAATACAATCTATATCTGTGTTATCCAAAAAGTTTGCTTTAAGCTAATTACTAAAAGTTTCATCTTAACCTTTAGAGTTTGATAGAGTCCAGATCTCTGTCCTTTGTAATTTTTTTACTTTCTTTAGCTTTAATTTTAATAATGTCTGTTACATGTTTTCTCAGATGACAGAAACAGTTAGTAGTTGAATAGCCTACTGCTTAGTATTCTGGGTTGATTATTTTCACTCTGAAGTAGTTTTACCAAGTGAAGTTTAGACTGCACGTTTGTTGATAGCTAATGCTTGTTTTCTGTTTTAGCAAGTCTTTTTAGGTAATGGAGATGGATAAAGTGCATAGTAGGTGTGCTATCACATGCAAATACTTAAAGATGTGACTAATTGTTTTTCCGAGCAGGGTGTACTTATTATTTTGGGTGGTAGCACAAAACCCCAAACCTTTTGTTAAATAATCATATCCTCTGACTTTTATGGAGCTTATTAATGTGACTCTGGCCAGGAATCTGTTTAGTTCTTTAATATTTTTTGTTGTGTTTTGGCACACCTTAAATTCTTAAATTGGTTTCCTTTAGAGCTTTAAAAAAATAAAAATAATAGGAATCAATTGTCAAAGCACCTAAAATAAGCTTTTCACTTTAATTATGTTCCTTAATTAAAAAGTGTTTGGAAATGCTTAGACCGTGGTGTTAGTCATTAGCTGGTTTTGCAGTGAAAAATGTTAAGTGCTTCAAAGGGTTTTTGTTGTGGGTTTCCCATCCCTCCCCCCTGTAAAATACAGGAAGGTTAGGTACAACTTCAACAAATGAACTAGATTTGTTCTGTAGTAACTCCAGAATTAAAATTTTTGTTTGAAGGAAAGGTCTCTCTCATTTTAAAGTAGCTTACTGGTGTAGTGTCTTCAGAGTTTGATTCTGAGCAGGACCAGTGCTGTTACTTATTTGAATATAAGGTAGCTTTATTGCTGTTCTTGCTATAAGACAATGATTTTTTGTTCTATGTCCAGATTTGGTTGTGACTCGGTGCATAAGTTTAATTGCACCTGAAGTCTCAATAGTCTGCATGAGCAGCCCTAAAGGGTTTTACTTTGGATTTTTTTAGCTGTTGGTCAGTATAAATATAAGCACGGATTTTACTGTTTTGTGTGAGCTCCTGCCCTTCTGCTTGGTTTTTGGGGCTGTGGGGAGGGGTGGCAGGTGGTAATTTTAGCTGCATCAGGATTTCCACATTAGCAAATGTATTTGACTTGAATCTACTAGGAGAAAAGCATACTGCTACACAAAAATTATTTCTTTTAGTCAAGGGTAGATACCCATCTAAGACAGTTCACCTTTTTACTTTGTATGCTACTTCTGTGTACTGACAAAATTCATATATTGAAGGTACATGCTGATTTTTAACTTTGACATTTTAAAGCTAATATTTAGTGTCAGCAGAGATTAACATACTTAGAATTCTAAAATTAGGGGGCTATAGGGATGCTGGGGATGGACTATTCATCAGGGACTGTAGTGACAGGACAAGGGGTAACAGGTTAAAACTTAAACAGGGGAAGTTTAGATTGGATATAAGAAAGAAATACTTTACTGTTAGGGTGGTGAGGCACTGGAATGGGCTGCCCAGTGAAGTTGTGAATGCTCCATCCCTGGCAGTGTTCAAGGCTGGGCTTGGACAGAGCCTTGGGTGGCATGGTTTAGTGTGAGGTATCCCTGCCCATGGCAGGGGGGTTGGAACTAGATGATCTTAAGATCCTTTCCAACCCTAACTATTCTATGGTTCTGTGATTATACCAAGTCTTGAAATCTGAAGACTCCAGTGAGGGCTGGAATTCATGTACCTCAAGAACTGGTACAAAGTGAATGTAAATACAGCTGAGGCTTGAAAACCTGCTCACTTCAGTAGGTGTGCTCCTTGGTATGTGTGTATGCAAATGGGATTCTCATCAGCCTATGCCCCTCCTAGGGGTTCCCAGGACTCAAGTACCTCATATTTAAAAAAAAGAAAAAAAAAAATCCATAAATTAAAAACATTAAGCATGAAATCCGTAGTCCTGCATGCAAGTCAAACAAGTAGAAAATAATTGCCATGGAACATTAGTCTTATGTATTGAGTGAATAAAGAGATGGGCTTGTGGGCACAGTGATAGATCTTCAAAGATGTGGTGGTACGATTTTAGGTCTCTGTCTCTTGACATCTATTTAGTGGACGGTATGTTGTTGTGAGTAGGTGCAACACTTAGATCTAAAGTCCTGAAGCTTTAAAAATGTATCTTTACATTTTTATCAGTGTTAAACCTTTAGTGCTGAAGGGATTCACTGAGAAGTTGAAATGAAATCCAAGGTTGCTTCAGCCAGTTCTAGTAACATGTCTTCTTGAACAAAAAGCACTATTTCAGAAAAGCAGAAATACCTTTCTTATTAAACATGATGAACTTATCCAGGACTGTTTTGATTAAAACCTCCCAGCTGTATGTTCAGGGAGAGAAGGAAGGGAGGAATGTAATGGGGCTATTTAAGTATGAAGAGAGGCAGTGAGTTTAGCTGAGGTATGCAAGTATACTTAAGATTTTGCCTTAGCATGTGTGCACTGAGTTGCCACATGGTGAGAAGATGCCCTTTGGCTGCCTAAACTTAAGTGGCTAAGAGGATGGCTGATTCTCTGTATCACTTTTTGTTGTCTTGCATCCAGCATAATGTGCTTTATGCTGTCACTGTTACCTGTATTAATCTGTAAGCTTATGCTTTTAAAAACAAAATGGAAAAAGAATAAAAACCAAACCATGTTCAGTTGGTGGTGGTACTCAAGAGATTCAGCCAAGTCCTTTGTCAGAAGACTGTCTAGTCTCGTAATGACATACCCAGAATCAGCTGCTGGAAGCTGAAAATAAGTGGGACTTGCTGGCTAATAAGTGGGAATTGGTGCAAATAAACATAATCATTTTGACATACATGTAAAGAAAAAGTTGAATTCATCATCTCTAAGATTGAAAGCCTTTCTGAAGGTAGTATTAGACATCACAGATCATTGCAGATAAGGGGTGACTGGATGGATACATGACTCATAATGTTCACGTGTAAGGTATCTAATTATTTCTTCTGGTTTTCAAAGATTCGTGGGTTGATGAAATTGTTCCATCTTTTCAGTTTGGTCAGTATAGTAGAAAAGGAGAATGGGCTCAGTCTTTTTTCTGCACCATTCTTCCTCAGTGTCAAGAGACTGAGAAGAGGAGACAGAACCATCATTCCTTAGGATCACACAGGTCCTCTAAGGAATCTGGAGGCAGTGGATCTGTGAAGGCTTGTCAGCAAGCTTCAACCAAGGATGGTTGGTGCTGAAGAGAGAAATAAGAAAATAAAAACAAAAAAAAACAACATGAAAACACCAAAAACTGTTCTGGTATCAAACTACCTTACTGGCTTGAATGCTGGTTCAGTGATCAGCAGTGAAACTGCCCTAGTGCTGAGACCATGGCATGGTCCTCATCAGCTCTGGTGCAGATTGGTTTGTTCCCAGCCTGCTTCTGATGGAACT
The DNA here is from genome assembly GCF_963264785.1 of Psittacula echo. NCBI lineage: Eukaryota > Metazoa > Chordata > Aves > Psittaciformes > Psittacidae > Psittacula > Psittacula echo. The sequence goes on from NC_137743.1 coordinate 34,327,730, forward strand.
TGAAGAAGAGGAATCTGTATCCTCATCTCCGTCTCAGGAAGTCTTCAGTCGTTCCTTTTTGTGTTGGTACATAACCTTCTTTTGGAACTGAAGATTGGATCCCAAGGATTCTAGGATTGTTCTCACTACTCTGCAGGTTATCAGGTATCTTGAACACCCATGATCCTTATTAATCTTTTGTGGAAATAACACTGCCAGATTCTTCAAACATACCGTAGTGTCTGTGTGCACAGGTGCTGTTGGTTAAATTGGGCTGATAAAGTCAGCAGAAGAGGAAATGAAAATGAATCAGCTTTTTCAGAGGGTATTCTTGTGAGGAAAATGTAAATCTTAGTATACTAAGTGGTGTGGAAAGATCTTAAACAGCAGCTGCACTCCAGCGGTGCTACAGGCAGCCTTCGTGTTTTGAACTTTCACCTCGGGATTTTTCAGGCCTGTTCCTGAGGTTTAAGTATTTTCAAGAAAGCAAAGCCACCAGGACTGCTCAGACCTGAATGCCTACACCACGGCCTCCTCCAGCCCTTTCCAGATACAACAGGCATCCACCAGCATTCCTCTATTCAGAGCTTTTTTCCTTTTGCCCAGAAGGACCTCAGCAAGTTTTCTTCTGATGCAGACTGGCTTATCTGCAGGCCCCTCTTTCCAGGGAATGTTGTATGTATGTTGTCAGGGTCCTAGGTGTAGCCAGCTACCACCTTCCTAAGGGTGACATGGCAATCGCATTTCCATTATTATCTCAAGAGCCAAGGTAACCTGGTGTCGAAGAAAAGATTCAGAATTTGAACTGGTTGAATTGTGTGGCTACACCTAATAACGAGCATTTTGGTTTCCACTTGGAATTTCTTGGAGACAGTAGCCTTTGGGAAGGTGTGTTGGACAGCTGCTGTTTCAAAAATCTTGATTACTACTTTAGTAATCCCCTGCCTTATGGTTGCTTCTGCTGCAGTAAGACAGGGTGGGTGTTTTAAATCACTCTTGAGTGATAACATACAGAACTGATTATTAATGGCTGGCATCATAGTCATCAGTCCTGCAGCTTCTAAGTTGTGACAGAGAAGCTCTGCTGTCTTGTTTTGGCTTCTGCTTCAAGATTATTTTCATTAGGAGATGCACTTTCCACCACTATAAAGGAAAATATATGAACCAAAATTCATGAGCTTTAATTTTAGTGATAGATGCTACTAAATCAAAGTTGTCCTTAAATGTAAGAAGAGTTTGGAATGGATCTTTTCAGTTGTGCTTTGTGTTACCATAGGCTTTAGTTGTGAGCTGAAATTCCTTGCTGGCTTTAGGATTGATGATTATTTAGCTGTAAATATGAAAACGTATCATACTGCTTGTAGTATAGGTAAGGTATTTAGCACATTAATTTTTGATTGAGGCAAAAATGTGTATTTCAAGATGTGATTCTTTTCTTCCAGGTATGTGTGTTGATTTACTCAACTTTCAAGCTGATGTTAAATAGAAGTTTTTCTGGCATCTGCTTTTCTTCCTTGTTCAAAAGGGACATTTCAGTGAGAGTAGAGATGCTTTTTGGTCCGGTCCCTTGATTCAAACCTGTTGTCACTTTACAGAATATAGAAATCATTGAAGAGACTTTAAACAGTACTTTGAAAAATGAAGAGCAAGACATCAGTTTCTGTCTTAGTCAACCCTTCTGTGTTTTCATTTGTTTTGTTACAATAGTCTCATTTCACTTTTTCTTTTTTGATAATACTGCCTTACATTTTTGTGATGGGAGGGAGAGGACAAGGTTGATCTCCATGGTAATCTGGCATGCAATTACCATTATTGTTTGCAAACTAAATATTATCATATAACACTGTCACATCATCAGTTCACCTTCTGATTATTATGGATTGTAGTTCCTACACACAAATGGATTATGTGTATAGGAACGGATCCTGTTCCCTTGCTACTTCCACATTCTTCTCGGATGGTGGCACTGCCTGGCTGGGTAGCATGAAAACAAATCTGATTTGTACTTCTTGGCAATCACTAGAAATTAAATCACATCTTTAATGCACTTTTTAAAAACTGAATTTGCAAAGCCATTGCAGGCTTTCTCAACCTTTGTGGAAAGATTCTTATTGAAATAAACATTTTATAATATTCCCTTTGACATGAAATTCAACGATGCGCTTTCTGCAGGTAGCACTGGTTTCAAGTGATAGTGTCAAAGTCAGAATTCAATGAAGGCTGCGTTCAATCTTCAGTTAAACCCCTTGTGCCCAGCTATTCCATTATATGCATGTTACAGTAAGTTGTACTTCAGTTAGGAGCTTTGGGGTCAGTGCTGGAGGGCTGCAACAGCCGAAGCCATTAGCTTTTCCTTTCTGGCACATTGCAGTCTTGTGTGGTTTTTTTAACTTGACTGTAACTAAATGAAGTTGTTTATTTCCTGTTAGAGCTTTGCCATAGGTTTAACAAACATGGAACAAAATGTTCTGAGTTTGGTGCTCTTAATTAAACTCAATTAAATTTTTTACCACCTAGCCTGGGAGCTTGCTATGGTGTACGGCTTTGGGGAGAGATGCGGTTGTTTGGGGGGAGGTGCTGGAGGGTGGAGGGGTGTTCTTCCACTATCCTGCCATGCTCTTCTTCAAGAGCAGAACATGCACTGTGCTGTGAATTGGCTTTTACTGACTCCCTTGCTGCAGTCCAGGGTTGTGCCAGGGGTCATCTGCTACTGAGGGTGGGAAGCAGGGCTGCCTACAAGAGCCTGCGCTCATGTGTGAGGTATTTGGGGGTCAGATAAGCAAAAGGAAGCTGTTCTGTGGGTTGTGCAGGGTATGTTCAGCGAGTGGATTGACCAGTCCATCTCCAGTTACCAAATATAATGGCCTCTTCGGTATCTCAGAAATTATTATTTTAAAGGCTAGTTAGCTACATTCAGATCAGTTCTGTGGAAATACCAAATGATGCTCTTTGGAAGGTAAAACTGCTTTAATTTTGGAGTGAACCTGACAAGTTAGCACAGGTCTTTAATCTCTCTGTTTTTCTTTTCTTACAGCAAGCAAGGATTTGGCACAGACATCCTATTTCATGGCTACCAACAGGTTGTTATCCTGAACCTCTTTGTTGCACTGTTGTAGCACACTATAGCTTCCTTTACTGCAGGGCCCCCTACATGTGTCTTACCCTTGTTGCAACAGGAGACCGGGCCATCTACAGTGGTGGTACCTTCCTGTTTGCAGTGCGGTGTATTGTACAAGGGCCTGATGGCACAGAGGGGTTAAATGCACAATGAGAAGTGTAGTGGTGCTTTCTGATGACATTTTTCTCGATTGTGAGTGCATAAGTCTAAAAGTGGTAGCCTGAATAGCAGCTAAAGATTACAAAACTTAACCTAGAAATCCGAGCGTCTTGGTAAGTACAAAACTATTTCTAGTTTACGCTTGTAGTTAATGGCAGTTTTCTCTTAACTTTAAATATATTGATCCAATCTTAACTTATAAAATTGTAGTAGGCCTAAGATCTTTTCAACTAGCTGATTTCTCTTTTCATATAAACTAGTAGTAGTCCAATGTTCTTCCTTTTAGCAACAGCTCTTAATACCTAGTTTTCAAATTGAGTGCTTACATAAATCTAAAGTTCTAGGATTCTAGATGAGGACCGTGTATACATATATACAATATATGTAACCTGTTGTACTGAGGAGGAATTAGAGACTTAAGTCTTGATTTCTCTATTACTTGAATTTACTCTTTGCAAAACAACTCTCAGCTTTATTTAAGAGGATTACATTATGTGTAGATAGCTCTTAAGCAATATCAGCTGGCTATTACAGCTCTTCCAAATAAAGATTTCCTGGTGAGTGAGGTTCTTGTATTGGAAATAGGTGTTAAGAAAAGCTGTGATAAAACTGAGAAACTGAACAAATGTCTTGGTGCTGCTGCCAGCTGGAGGCTGAAAGCAAGTTCACAAATATCACAGATCAGGCCTAGTGATGAAATCTAAGCCCACAAGTAATTCACCTGGCTTTTGTGGAACTACTGGGTACCTTCTGATTGTCTCTTTCAGAGACTGCATAATCAGCTGTATGGGTTTTACTGTAGAATTTTAATTGACCATATTATACTGCTTTTTAGTGCTTAAGTACAGTAGAATAACTGGTAAATGTACTTATTGTTCATCACACTTCTTATAGTAAAAACAAATTAAACTTTTCTCCCAGATAAATGCCCTGCCCTTTGTTTTCTTAAGACAGTAAGATATCTTATGAACTAATGTATAACTGTGTTGCTTGACAAGTTCTCTTATTTTGCATGTTAATGGTTGATTTGTTTGGGTTTTCTGTTTTACATGTTTGATTTCCTCTGGTTCCTCATTACGAAATTTGTGCAACAGTCTTCACCTTACCACGTTCTGTCTTCAGTACAAGCCCACAGTGATAGCATGTGTGTGCATTCACTTGGCCTGCAAGTGGTCCAACTGGGAGATTCCAGTATCAACTGATGGAAAACACTGGTGGGAATATGTAGATCCTTCAGTTACTCTAGAATTACTAGATGGTAAGTAGGACTGTCTTGCCACATCTTGAAATTCAAGGGTTTGTTAATGTGAAAATGGAGGCATAGTATAGTAAGAGCATAGCTTTAAGCCTAAATTAAGTCTTGCTGACTTCACATACTGGATCCTCCGGTGAAAGAAAGGTACAGCAGAGAGGAAAACTTGGGAAGACAAGCTTGGTTTTGAGACCCTTTTTATTTGCTTCTGTGGGCTGGGGCATCCGCATACCTTTTGTTAGGTGCAGGTACACCTCCAGGCTTGTTAGGACCCAGCACAGCTCCCCATAGGCTGCTTTTTTCGTCTGCTGAGCTTTTATTTCTTCCTGGCAATATTTATCTAATTTGAGAGTGAAAACTTGAGTAGCTGTCATGCAAGGCACATTGCAGAGTGAGCTTGAAATCCCAACTTCAAATGCCTGTCTTAACTGGCTGCTTTAAGTTGTACCTGTAGTTTCAGACACCACCAGCCTGCCTTCCTTCTCAGCTGGCTATTGGTTTGCGCATTTGGTTAGCATGCATCACGTCAGCTTTTAAAACCCCAGGAGACATGTGCTGTGAGCTCACAGTAAACACCACTCAGTTCTTGAAGTGTTTTTGGAGCTGGTGTGTGTCACAGATTTGGGCAGACCAAAGGGCTGAGGCAGTTTTGCCCTCCTTAGGAGCAGCTTGGTTCATAACTTGCCTGTGGAGTTGTGGAGAAACCAGTTCTTCCAGACCTGCAAGAGGCCTACTTTTGCATTCAAATTCTGACTGTGCCTAATTATTTTTAGCTTGTGAGTAAAATTACATTTCAGTGGCAAGTATTATTCTTTGCAGCTGTTGAGCATGGAGACCAGCGCTTCCTTGTGGACATGCTAATGTGCAAGCATCTTTGGGCTGTTTTTTTTAACACAGCCAGCTACTTTGCCTCAAACACAAATTAATCAAAAGCTGTTGCTTAAAATAAGGTCCTTCAAGGGTGTGGTGGCTCATATTTTGTTCAGAGGTGTTACTGGTTGTTCCTGAAGTTTGGTGGAATGACTGAAACAGCGACTTAGAAATTTATACTTTAAAGGAAACTTAAACTTCACATGGGGAACATCCAAGCTGAATGGCAAGTGTGTTTTAGGAGCTATTGCTTGTACAGACCCCTCTTGAAATTTTTGGTTTAATGAATCCAGATTCTGCAAGGGTAGAAGCAAAATCTTAAATGCAGCCCTGTTTTTCAGAAAGCATGTAGGGGTCAGAATTCTGTTGTAGTGAGATACCATGGCCTTTTTTTGACAACACTATCAAGGTTTTTGTATTAAATATCAATAGAAACCACGTGCAGCCTGTAATAAGTACTGCAAATTCTGTATCTTGTCAGTCTAGAAGAATGCTTAAAGTTGAACCTGCTTACTATAGAGTCAGATGTATAAAAGGCTTCTTTTTTCTTTTTTTCTTTTTGCTGTCCCTACCCAGAGCTAACACACGAGTTTCTGCAGATACTGGAGAAAACGCCCAGCAGGCTCAAGAGAATTAGAAACTGGCGGGTAAGGAGTTTTCCTGTAACAGTGTCTAGCAAAAAGAGGTGAACTTCTAGGAGAATTATGAAGTGAGCAGCTGGGTTGGGAGGGGGTGAAACCCTGAACGGCTTTTCTCCTCGCCTTTGAGCTAAATTAGAATGGACTGTACGTGTATTCTAAGCTGTGCACTTCCCCCCTTCTTTCCTTACGCTTAGGCTAATCAGGCAGCTAAGAAACCTAAAGGTGATGGGCAGGTATCAGAGAACTCGCTTCTTGGTTCATCTTTGGTCCAGAATTCCATTTTGGTGGATACAGTTGCTGGTGTAGCTGCAAACACAAGTTTCCAAAAACCATCCTCATCATTTCCTGCACCGGTACCTCTGACCTCAGGAAGTATTTCTGTTCCAGACAGTCACGCACCTGAAAATTTGGCAATATTAGCTACAGGAATGCCAAGTACCTCATACAGTTTGGCATCACACCAGGAATGGCCTCAGCATCAAGAACAAACAAGGACAGAACAAATATACTCTCAAAAGCAGGAGACATTACCTGCCAGTCAGTACAATGTGAACTTCCAGCCAGGGGCATCCATACAGTTGCACTCTGGAGTACATCACAGACCTGACAAACTTGCTGATCATTCTGCTGTCAAACAAGAGTATTCTCATAAGTCAGGAAACAAACACCACGGACAAGTTGCAGCTCCTGTAATAATTCCTCAAAAAATGTCTTTGGATAAATACAGAGAGAAGCGCAAGCTAGAAACCCTCGAACTGGATGTGAGAGAACACTATGTAGCAACCCCAAGTGAACAGCAGCATAAAAAACACACGCAGCCACAGGCAGCCAGCAGTTCTTCTGTCACATCTCCTATTAAAATGAAAATTCCTCTTGCAAACGCTGAGAAGCCTGAAAAACATTTGTCTGATAAGAAAGAAAAGGGTGGCTCGCTCAAGCTCCGCATACCAATCCCACCCACAGAAAAGGGTACCAGTAAGGAGGAGCTGAAAATGAAAATTAAAGTCTCTTCCTCCGAAAGGCATAGCTCATCAGATGAGGGCAGTGGGAAAAGTAAACACTCAAGTCCCCATGTAAGCAAAGAGCATAAGGAAAAACACAAAGACCACTCTTTGAACCGCCACCACAGCATTGGCCATAAGCACTCCCATTCCCACAGTGGTGGCGGCAGCAGTAAGCATAGCACTGATGGAGTGATGCCGACTGTCTTGAGGAGTCCTGTTGGCCTGAGTAGCGATGGCAATTCCTCAAGTTCCAGCTCTTCGAGAAAGAAGTTGCACAGCAACGATGCTTCTCACAACCACCACTCCAAAATGAGCAAAAGTTCCAAAAGTTCAGGTAGTTCATCTAGTTCTTCCTCTGTTAAGCAGTATGTATCCTCTCACAGCTCTGTTTTTAACCTTCCCTTACCCCCTCCTCCCCCTGTCACATACCAGGTGGGCTACGGACATCTCAGCACCCTCGTGAAACTGGACAAGAAACCAGTGGAGAACGGTCCTGATGCCCATCACCAGTACAGTACAAACAGCCAGCATATGGACTACAAAGATACATTCGACATGCTGGATTCGCTGTTAAGTGCCCAAGGAATGAACACGTAGTCAATTCTTAGGTCGTTTTTCTTTACTTTTTTTAATTTAAGAATTGTTAGAATGGAAAACTTCCTAATATAGCAGTAGCAGCACCAGCTGTTGCTGCCGTGGTTTCAGTATATGTAAGTGCTGCTTTATCCTTCACTCTGAAGAGGTGTAGTAAACAAGTCTTTATCTCCACATACGATAGTGTTATAAATACTGTAATAGCATGGAAGGTGCAAAACTCTCAGTATTTCTACAACTGCAGCTAAGAACAGTAGGATGAACGTCTGCTTCTAGGTGTATAGGATGCCTCAAGTATTGATTATTTATAATTTTGAATCCTGCAGCCACAACTTTTTGTTGCATAGGTTTTGAATGAGTGTACTTGTTTTCTGATGTATTTATACTGTATGTATGATTTGCATGTTTCGAAGCTAAAGGGATGAAAAACAGTATACTGACAACTGTTTACAAGGAAGTGGAGAAAAATGTACATACATTTTTGTATGTTTAGATATACCATAAATACTCAGGATTGGAGCTGCTTGTAAGTATAACAAAATACACATAACTTTATTTTATCTTGCCAGAGCCCATCGGTTATCCAAACAGAGATGGCACTTTGTCTTGTTTATCTTTAAACTGTAGGCCTTATTGGAAGCCGCTTAAAAGGGACACTTTGCTAGAGAAGGTATCCAGTACCTGGTAGGGTCGCCACCAGACAGTATTACCAGAGAGGCAGGAAACTGGCCACACCTCGGAAATGTCCCTGGTTTTCTGAAGGAAAAAGGAATTAAAACTCAAAGTTTACATAATCTTTTAATGTAAAGTGCATTTAAATGTTTATTGGCTTGATGCAGTAAAATAGACACAGAGCTGTTAATAATGGTTATGTAGAGTAACGTGACTTAACTGCAATTCAGAACTGTCATTGTGGGGAAAATAAGCTTTTTTTTCTTTTTTCAAAAAAAGAAAGTCATACTTTATTCTAATAGCAAACAGGGGTCACTGTTTCCTTTACCACTTCAGAATAGCACCCATGTTCTGAAATCCAAAAAGTGTACTTGTGTGTGAGACCACATTTCTTTTACAGGTAAATGCAGTCTTCGCAGTACATAAGAATAAAACTATTGATATCCCAACTTTATATTCCAACAATAAAATAGTTATCATTGATTCTGTGCATTGTACTTGTCATTAGTTACCAAATTGGCAGATACTTGTTTTGTTTTTTCAGCTGTATGGGGGTCAAAAAAAAACAGTCAGTCTCCCAGTGGAGCCACTGGCCTCCATGTTGTCTGCCTGGAGGGGTCAGTGCACCCTCTCCAGGGTGTTGTGTTCCTCAGAAGAAATGACAGGTGTGAATGTTCTTGTGTTCTCAAAGCCAATACTACAGCTCAGTCGCCTGGAGAACAGTGAACTGACTTGCTGGGTTGTTCCTCAAACCTATCCATAAGCTCTGAAGTACCTCAATGTGAACTCAGTATATAGTAGCACCCACCGGTTTTCAGTGACTTCTTTTGACTTTGAAGTGACCAGGACGTGAAGTAAACTTTTGCGAAGCCACCTCATTCCCTTAGTGCTTGTGTAATTCTGTAAGTCTTGGACATTAAATCTGAAGTTATGTTACCCACACGTGCTTTAAATGATAAAACTGTTTGATATCTACCCTGTTGGTAGTTGCTGTATTCTGTAACTACAGGTATATCAATTACTATGTAATACTCTGTTTCCAGTAATGCAAACGCTTGTAATGACTTGAATAAGTTTTGTTTGAACTATGGATACTTTTTTTACACTTAAGGAATATTTAAATGGAAACCTGATTGCATTTTCTGGTAAATCTTAGCTTAAATTCTGGCCCATGTACAAAATCCAGAGCTGTTTTCTCACTGTCAACTTGGTTATTTTTCTACATTTGGAATGGAACTTCTCGTTACATACTTGTGCATTGGTGACTCTTTTCTATCTTTTTCTAGTCTGTTTTCTTTCCATTTCAGTGCTACTTTTGGGTCTGATTTTTAATAAATGAAATGTGTGTTATACTGTCCTGAGCTATAGGCAAACAGATGAAATAGCAGTAAATTGTCTTATGTTTTCTTTGCACCACTACACTACTTTCTTTTTCAGTCTGTTTAAATAGTTGTGCCATGAAATGCGTCTTACGCAGCCACTCTGGATAAAGCAATATACTGTACTGTAAATAGAGCAATTGCTGTCATAATTTGGAGATGAAATGTCTGGATGGTAACTAGTGCCTGTCTAACAGAAATTGGAAAAGAGCATAGGCCTTCATCCTAAGGTGCTGTTTCAAATGAAATATTTTAAGTTTTGATTCCAGGAAATTGTGACATATCATGGAGAAAACGTTGCTCTGCTACACTGAGATCTGAATGGCGGGTTTTGGTTTTTCTGTGAAGGATGTCCATAAAACTTGGTGCATTTGGGTTTCAGTGTAGCTGTAAATATGTGAAACTGTATGTGTCTGTGTTGGAGACTCGGTTCAGTGTGCTGAGCGCAGGGGCTGAGAAGGGAGGGCAAGGACATGCACCACGATGCCACTGCAATAGTGGATCGTGTGAGTCGCAGGCTGTTGGGCTGGGCCTCAGCCTCCCGAGCGCATAACTGAGTAAATGCAATAAAAGGGTAATAACACTCGGACTCTGCTCCCCACCGACCACAGATAGTTTTTGTTACAAATTGGAGTCCATGCATTATGTGATTTGTAAACTGACACTGTAGTTGGAGACCTCACTACAACACTATTAAAAAATCTTCCCTTTTTGTGAGAGATGGGGTTTGTAGAATAGTGAGATTCTTCCGTATGTTGAACCTTAATCTGTTCTGATGGTGGGAGTGCTGAAGTAATGTATCTCACTGTGATCTGGTACTGCAGTATTTGCATACAATGGCAGTTCTGTATATTCTTTTGGCTAACTGTAAATGTAAATGTTTCATATTAGCTTAGTTGAATTTTTGAGGTACAGCTGTTTGTGTGAGATTAGAAAAAGCAACTTTATTTCTAAGAACTGTAAAAAAAAAAAAAAAAAAAGTATTTTCAATAAAATTCCCTACCTCACCTCTGTTGTGCAGAAATGATCCCATTTTCCTATGTTTAATTTTCCAACCTCATTTGTAAGGATGGAGATGATCCCTTCTCCATTATTAGCAAAACATCGCTAGTGTGTGTTCATTAAACCAAATAGCAGGATGCTTGAACGTCTGAATTAGTTTCCTTTGCTTCTTGTACATTATGGTGATCAGGTGTTTGATACCTGAAATTTTATGCCATCTTAAGCTGCTCCCTCAATCTGCCCTGCAGTTTTATTGTATAGTGGCTGGCCATGCTTTGTGATTGTTTTTAATTATTTGATTGTTTTACCAGTGTGGAGTGGGTGCAAGGGGCTGGGCAACAGGAGCACAGCAAGGGTCTGTGTAAGGCCTTTGGGTGAAAGGTTTAGTTTGCAGTGAAGGGGACCAAGCAAACTTTTGTTTGCTTGTTTTAATTGGGATGTAAATGGATGTAAATTTAATTGGGGATGTAAATGTATTCCCATAACCAGCTCTAAAAATAAACGTCTTGAAAGACTACTGGAGTAGCGAAATAATTCCTCCTGTCTCTGAAATGCTGAACTACTTACACCTTTAAGAAAAAGTTGGTGCCAGTAGCATTCTCTCACACTGCTACAGGGAGTGACTGTTTCTCTGGTGTCTGAGGTGGATACAGCAAAGCCAAATCAACTTCTTAACATTGATGTTTCCATACATGAGTTTGATTCCTCTTGAAACAAAGGTTATTCCTGCACTTACAATGATACCATAGTTCAGAGGTAGTGCTCTTTGGCAACACCTGTAAAATTTCCTTTCTGAAGGTGTCTCATGGTGCGGGTCCTCTTAGAAAGCACTAAGTAGGGGAGAAGGGCACTCCCCTGTGTGTACAGGAAGCCCTTCCTCAGGAGAACTCTTGTTCTTTATTACTTACGTGTAAGAACCAGAGTTTTGCTGAGGGCGAAGGGTGTAGCAAACAACATCAGTTCCTGCTGAACTGTGTGAAAAATTACTGATTTCGACCCTAAATAGTCTCAAAATACGGGTTTCTGGGCTCAGTGTCTGCGTCCTTGAGAGGAAAGGTTGAAGCATGTATTTTGGGATGGAGATTTTTACATCCTATTCCTGTTTGTGTAAAACAGCTGGGTTGGCATGCCTGAGAACCCTCCCTTTTCCTAAGATTTAGCTCAGAGCTGTAAATATTTCTGCGTAAAAGGAATACCAGGTATTGCTTACAGTGATAGAAGGATAGTGTATTTTCAGGTTCTCAAATTCAAACTCCAAATCTTGAGGAAACCTGGTATCACAGCAATGTGGTCACGCATACTACTTGGCTGCTTGCAAACTTCTTCACTTTCTAGCAATGAAACTACTTTTTAAACCAGTAGGCCTTGCCCTGCTCACATATTATAAATAATTGAGTAAGCAGTGTGACCCTCCTCACTGGGTCAGTTATTGGTCACAATAAAGGTTTTTGAGAAGGTTTTTAAGGTCTCTCACCCTTTCCTCTTTTACAAGCAGATACTTTATTAGAGGTATCCAAATTATCTTGGTTTTAATGTGAAAATCTACGATATGAAGTAAGAAATATGCAATGTTAGACTTATTCGTAAAATGTCCTACCAGCCCAGGCTTCGCCTAGCACCCCAAGGCACCCTAACCCAGCATATTCCTTGGTTTTAGCTGTGCTGAGCACAGGACTGGGATGCAGTTGCAGCTCCCAGTTCTCCAGTGTGATTAAGTTGAAATACCTTTGTTGCAAGTACTGGCCTTAAACAACCCCCTCATTCTGTAAGTCTGGTTGAACAAAAGTAAAACTGCTGTCACATTTTGATTAAAAACTCAGGTTAAAGTTTTACAAACCTTTAAGTGGGAGACTGATTTTAGTGTAATTAGCTGAGTAGCCATTACATTTAAATTGCAAATACCTAATAACCTTAATATTGGAGAACTCCAACTTTAACAGAAGATAATAGTTTTGATTTTAAGATGTGCATAAGCAGGGAAGGTTGTAATTCTGACTTTTTTTAATTACCTGTATATCCTAGAGCATTCATATTCTTTCCCTGCATATGACAGTCATCTCCATTTCATGCTAAATAAAAACTCATTTACTCTGCAGCTTTCTTGGAGACACCAACTTCATCTGAGAATAATTAATATGCATCATGGAATTATGTACATCCCACCTCAGTTCATGTGCCAGGACTTCTATTCTTAGTTAGTCTGCAAAATACTTTAATGTGATGTGACCATGGATTTTGGGCATGCGGACCAACCTGTGTTCCTCAAAAAGGGTCTGGTAACTGAACTTGGAAGATGACTGTGATGTTCGGATTTCTCTTATATTGGCACCATGTTCTGTCATTGTTAGGTGACATCATACCTAAACAAACTGTTAATAAAGACTTTTGCAAGAAGTACTGATTTCTCGTTGGTTTTATAAATACAGGCCAACTCTTTGAAGTCAGGCTACTGGAATAAAATAAGGTTTGAAAACTAATGAAGTAACTAAAATGTTGAGTGGTCTGGGGAAAGCTGATTTTATATGGATGAGTTGTAGGGCTGTGCTTCACTGCACCTCTTTTTGAGCCTAGGTGCTCAGAGAGGCATAACGTTCACTGCATTTCGATGTAGTGAAACCAGCTTTAGGTTTCTACAGTGTCTCATTCCCCTGAAATTTTAAATTTGAAAGCTACTCAGGGAGAAGCCTTATCAGAAAGAGGACAATCCAGATACTAATACCTGATTATTTTTTTTGTTTATTAGTATATAATAATGTTCTTCAAATTCTATTTAATCTTGTGCAGTTGGTAGTCAGTTATATTAGCTGTAAAAATTACTTTCATAGTGCAGATGGAGATTGCTGGATCATCTACTTACATTATGCTTGCTCCTGTGTTTCTCAAAACAGTTCAAGTCTCAGAATCAAGTTTGCTGTTCTAGTTCAGATTAAGGATATTGAAAAATAGCGGTTGACTGGCTAGCAAGTCAAACAGCATTTCACGGCCTTCACAAACACAAGAAATACAATGCTCCTATGCTTTTGTTGCTCGTATCAGCAAACAGAAGGGTGAGAATTGAGCAAAAAACACAACACTGAGCACAGAAAATAAGGCACTCTATGAGAAAATAATAGGTTCAGGGGGAATATGTATTGATGCGTATCAACACCTGAGGAAGCAGCAAGGAAGACAAAGCAAACTCTTCAGCATTACAGTGTCAGGAGGAGAGGCAGTGGGCACAACATGACATACAAGACGGTCTGTACAAACATAAAAATGTTCTTATTGTGAGGGTGGTTGAAGAACATGTTGATCAGAGAGGCTGTGGAGTCTCCATCCTTTCAAAGTCAATGAGACAAGGACCTGAGCAGCCTCCTTCAGCCAACCCTGCTCTGAGCAGTGAGACTGGACTAGAGTGTCTCCAGCGGTTCCTGCCAACCTCAACCATTCTGTGACCTGAAAATGTCCATAAAATGCACTACTTCTTTGAGAAAAGGCAGTCACAAAGTTTAGATTAATAATTCTAGCCAGACTAGGAAATTGTCTTGATGTAAGCTGAATAAAAACACATGTGTGCACCTGGGAATCTCTTATCACTAAGTCATTAAGTCATCTTATCATTAAGTCATTATCACTTCAGTGGTAGTACCTCAGTAACAAAGGACTGACAGATGCATGCAAAACCTAGTCATTTTTTTTCACCAGCTAAAGATTAAAGGACCCATCTCGCTGCATAAAAGCTTCAGTGCATTTTATGCCAATATAGTTATATGTTTTTCGTTTCCTATGGAGTCATCACATACACACTTAATGACTCATCTATAAGTCTGAGAAATCTCCTCAAGGAAGCTCTACTCAAGACCTTTCAACATCTGCAGTGCTTTCTGCCGGTAGCATACGTTCCACTGCCTTTTGCGGACAAACTGGCATTCCAACTTACCTGGCCCGTAACGTATTGGTGATGGTGATGCGTGATTTTTTTCTCTTAAAGTCTCTCCAAATATAACAAATGTGTTCAAAGGAAAGGAGTACCCACTCCAATGAGCACAGACAGAGCAGAATGACTAAAGTAATGTTTTTTGCAGTCTAAGAATGGAATCCTTGTGCACAATTGCTCTCTAGTAAATTCTGTTGTCACTTTGAAGTCTAGCTCCTTCTTATCTTTTTTCCCAAGTGGATAGTTTTATATGGAAAATGCACACTCATTTGGCAAGAGGTTTGAAAAATTCACTGTCTTCTTTTCACAAAAGGATGGTCCAGCAACTGTAGAGCAGAAGGGCGTTCATGTTGATCTCTGCATTGAGGGTTTGGAAAAATCAGTAAATGAAATGAATATGCATGCCTGTGATGTGATTGTAAAACCTGAATGCAAACTTAGCTTCTTTCTTTTTTCTCATTTCTCCAGTCTTTGCTCAGTTTTAGTTGGGTTTTTTGGTTGTTTTTTTTTTTTTTTTTTTTTATAAAGCTGGTAGAGAGGAAGGCAGATTTGTGGGAAGAGGCTGTTGGAATTTATGAATTACTATTACAAAAATCATTCTTTGATTCTCTAAATACCTCACGAAACTTTGAGTAGTTCAGCTAACATGGCTGATGTAGGTGTAACAAAGATATATTTAACGAGTGTGACAAGTATTTGTTTGATCCTGTGTTGATCAGACTGTTCTGCCATCTCCAATCAATGTTATGTGTCTTAAGGAGGCCATATGGAATTACAGTACTGTAATTACAATATTGGCTTGCTAGAGCCAAGGGCTTTGGGCTTTTCCAACCCTCAATTTGGAGGAAAAAGCAGGGGAAGCAGTAAAGGACATTGATTTCTTAAATAATAAACAAATGGGGAAGATGGGATAAGGGAGGCATTTATATTTAGGACATGGTGATATCATCCATTAAAACTTGGCCACCACAGGTGCATCCTGGCTTTTGAAAAGTTAAACACTTTATTTGAAAAGTATTTCGTTTATATGTTTCCTTTTACCTAACAATTCTTTCCACCTTTTAAACACTGTTCTCACTGAATCAAAGTATATATTATATCGCTATATATAGTCCACAGTTTTTCTGGTTATTGTTATATGGTCCATAGGAACCATAACCATACCATAACAATTCTAACCCAGGGATCAAAGATCAGGTTTCCTGCTGCCAGGACAGCTGCCATACCCACTAAATAACACACCTCTCTCTAGTGCTCAAATCTGGGCTTTAGAAGTATGTAAAAACCTGTGATTAATTTTATAAAGACTACCAGAGAGGTCTGGAGCTTAGCTCTTGAAACTGATAGTTCATTTAAACATCTAGGAGAAAGCTGATATTTAAAACAAAACAAACACCACAAAAAATAGTTCTTCTAATGGGTGACTGCTGGTGGTTTGGGATTTTTATATAGAGAACTTTATGATTCAACTAAGTATGTATTTCCTGGACCAGCAGTGATAATAGTTTTTACTATGGCAGAAGATAAGAATTAAGTGAAATAATATTGTCTTCGAAACAACTTGCCTAGCATAAGCCAGACTCAGCCAATGTGATTGTGGAACAGCAAGGCTTATTTATCAAACATTTTGTATAAAACCCAATGGTGCCATGTTTCTGCATGAAAATTACAGGGAAAGTAAACAATGAGTAAAAAAGCCTACAAAAAAAAAATTGTGAGGGTTTTCTTATACCATTAGAGAGAGTAAAGCTCTTTTATGTATACTATTATTTAAAAGTTTTCCTGAAATGTTGAAAACCATATGCATTTACAATTGTCATATGTACCATGTAAGAGGTAACCAAGGCTCCCATCAGCAACCTCTATAATACAAACTATCTGCATTTTTCCTTTAATTTTTCAGTCAAAACTCTACATACCTGGTTAAGCATGCATGCACAAAATCCACTGCAGTGACAGAGAATCGATCAGGTAGGGAAGGCATCAGTCCTCTGTGGGCTCCAATATAGAACATGGCTGCTATCCTGTCCATGGAAGCCAGTGGCGGTTTTCCTGTTGCCATCTCAAACACAGTACAGCCAATGCTCCAGATGTCTGATTTTCTTCCATATCCAGATTCATTTATAACCTCCGGTGCCATCCAGTATGGAGTCCCATGCACA
The DNA here is from genome assembly GCF_963264785.1 of Psittacula echo. Lineage (NCBI taxonomy): Eukaryota > Metazoa > Chordata > Aves > Psittaciformes > Psittacidae > Psittacula > Psittacula echo. The sequence goes on from NC_137743.1 coordinate 34,344,478, forward strand.
GACTTGAGCACCTCGCTCTGTGTGCCACTGAGGCTTACCCAAGCTAACCTCCGGGCACAGCCAAAGTCAATTAGCTTTACTATACCATTTGGCATGAGCATAACATTATTGCCTTTGATATCTCTGTGTACCACACAATTGTCATGTAAGTATGCAACTCCTTGTAGAATTTGCTTTGTATATTTACAAAGAACAATTTCTGGCAATGGACCAAAACGATGAATAATACTAGAAATTGAGCCACCAGGAACGAACTCCATGAAAATGCTTAAAATGTTGTCTTCCAGACAAGTTCCTAAATAAGTTACAATATTGATATGCTTCAATGTCTTCAAAAGGTCAACTTCCTCATGAAACTTCTGATACTCCTTTTCTGTTGTGACTTGATCTGACGTATCCAAAACAAGCTGTTTTACAGCTATTAGCTGTCCCTGGCTTGTCAGGCCACAGTATACCTACAATGAAACCAGCATTTAATAAAATGAAACATGAAATAAAACTGTATTTACTTATTTTAAATAGTATCTTTGTGTTTGTCATGTTTCATGTCTCATATTTGTTTGTTGAGTAGGACAACAGACAGTTACAAGGCAAGATGCAGCTCAAAAATGACCAGCACATCTTTTAACATACTCAGACATTAACTTACCGTGCCATAGGCTCCCTTTCCAAGGACTTCACCTCTTGTCCACATGATAGCATCTTTGTTAATTAAACTGCTTCTTGGTAATTTAGTAGGTTCCTCAAAGCTTAGTAGATCATTTTCTTCGTCTGATGTCAAAAAGGCTTTACTGTAACTCTGCTTGAAAGATGACGGTCAGTGTGGGAGAAAGCAGGTAAGAAAAGAAAGGCTTCATGTTATCATTAAATTTTTTATAAGGAGTAATTCTTACCTGGCATGACTCATATATATATGTAGATAGATAGATAGATAGATAGATAGACAGACATACTCATTGCCCATCTCATCAATACAATTGCTATACTAAGTAAAACTAGGTACGTATTTTCAAGTATATATCACAATAGCACATAACCAGAAGATTACAGCATGACATCTTTTTTCAGTTGACATGAAGACAGACAAAAGAAACACCTAAAAGTGCAGGATATAAATCTGTTTACTACTTTTTTTTTTTTTTTGTCATATAGGTAGAGTTTGCTAAGCTGAATGTGGCAATCATCTTGCTCTAGGTAACATGTAACCCAAGTCTGAGGAAAACAATATGGACATGACTTCATGGGAAGAAGAGACTACTTCAGAAAGATCATCATTACATCTAGCCATGGATCTCCCTAAAAGTGAGGATGGAAGTAAAACTGGCACCTGTGCCTGCAGAAGCATAAGGAAGTGTATCAACAAGTAGTGAAATAAATTTCCTTAAACATTTGTAATTTAAATAAACAAAAAGCTAACAGGGCCAAAGAGAAGTAGTACTAGTAGGTAAGCACTTTAGTAGGTGAAGGTTCTTAACTAACTTGGGGGCCAGAATCTAAGCCTTCTGAGCCTGAAGTTTTGCTTAAGCATTAATTAAACAGCCTTAAGTTTGTCTGATAAGCCAGTACTTGTAGTTCATACCTAGAAAATTATCTGGTTGCACTCAGAGATTCGAGGAAATTGCCCTTTTAGATATACAAGAATAATTTGTAGAGTCTTTCCATATTCCTTAGGTGTCAAGATCTCAAGAGCTTTTTGCCTTGCCGCAGCACCTTTTTATGCACTCTTTTCAGTTAAAATAGCCTCTCCTTTTTATTCATGACTATTTCTCAATTTATCTTGACACATCATATAAGCCTTGATAGCTATTCCTGTCATGCCTTAGTACTATCTGGCTTGTGTCCTGATATGCAGTCTCTACCATGGGTATTTTCAGCTGAGCACTGGAAGAATCAGTGGGCAGCTGGCGCAAGGAAATGGGACTTAATCATTAACGAGTACATATCCCCCTACCTTTCATCCAAACTTGTATTGAAGCATCACTCAAAGGAGCTAGCAAGTTACAAGAAACTTTTACCTTCTCTAGAACACTATTTACTATTGCTCCATCTCCATTCATCGTATTTTCTTCTTTTTTAGTATGCATATTTTGCATTTTAGAACTTGTATTTTTTGTTCTTGAAGAGTTGATGTCTTTTCCTTCAAGCATTAGCAATTCTTCAGCCAGATAACAAAGCAACTCATCAGTCATATCCTCATTATCTGCCCAGGACAAAATGCTTTGACTTGTCTGGAAACTGGGGCTTGTAACATTTTTTGTCTGAATCACTGAAGGCTGAGTCAATTCATTTGCCGAACTACAATTTTGAGGTCTGTATGCCCAGCTCTGATTTACCTGTATTGGAGGGGACTGACACTGCAGCATATGCAAAAAGGGCAATGCTTCACTTTTACTTATAGACTTGAAGGAGGCCTGGTCTGATTCCAGGCCTTTGCAGCCGTCCATATCCACCCTTTGCTGCAGTACACAAATGTTCTTGTCTGTTGTTAGTGGTCTGCTAGTTAGAGGAACAGAGTCTTTGTAGTCTTTATCACTGAACTGCAGAAGATTCTGGCTATAGGCAGCAGGTCTCTGATGGCTGGATATATCCTGTCTGTCTACAGGCTGCTCCAAAGAAACTTCTTTAATAGTTGATAAGTTTGAATTTGAAAAAAAATTATTTTGATTAGTTGATTGGGAAAGGTCTTCTAAAAATATAAGCTGATGATCTGCTGCTTCATGGAGCAATATCATGCTCCTTGAAGTGTTTATCTGAACATCTGAATCAGAAGTTATTACATTACCTTGTTCTGTGTTGCTGTCACTCAACTTGGTACTTCTGTCCTTTCTAATTAAACCCTTCTGCTTTTGTTTTGTGCCAGGTATGGTCTTCTTTGGCTTAGAACATGTTCTCTTTTGAGTATTTCTTACTCGGCTGCCCTCTCTCCCTTTCCTGCAGGTAGATCTGCAGATGCTAGCAGTGCATCTCCCAGCTGGAGCAGAACAAACATCTCTGTAAAATCTGTCCTCATGTTGATCAAGTTCGCGCATGTGGTCATAGACAGGAGTTCCAAACATTTCATAAATACCTGGGCCTTTGTCATTTGAATTTATTTTCTTGAACATGTCGCTGTATTTCAGATCTACAAAAGCTGAAGTGGACTGTGCATGTGGTAGAGAAAGGGGAGTAACAGGTTTCTTTAAGATAACTGAATTTTTGCAACTGCAGGAGAAACCGTGCTTTTTAAGTTTTTGAGCACTCTGAGCAAAATGGTCTTTGTCAGCATGAGGGGTTTTTTTTTGATGCTTTGGGGAAGTCTCAGATTCCACATGTGGCAATTCCAAAGACGGAAAAATGTGACTCTTGGCATTACATCTTGTGGAAATCTCATCAGAAACAATTAAGTCTTCAGAAATCTTTATCTTGCTACTCATTTTAGATTTTGATGAATATTTGGGTTTATTCATCTTTATTTTACTTTTGCCATTTTCTTTGCGAGCAAGAATGTTGAAGCTCTGAGTAACATGAGGAGGCAGGCTGCGAATTACACTTCTTTTTGTGGGAGGTTGTTTAATAATGTGTGGTTCTCTAGTTGGCTCTTGTTCAGAGAATGTAACATGAACAACAGGTACAAGCTCACTTTGGTCTTTTGAAGTTGCTTCTGAAAATGCTTCTTTTTCCATTTCAAATTCAGAGAGACAAACATTTTCTGTCTGTTTTCCAGAAGGAACTTGCACTTCTACTCTTGGAATTCCTGCAACTACAGAATTATCTTCTAAGGCATGATAGGCCTCTATCACTTCATTTTTACAGGAAGAATCTAAATTACGATTGTCAAGCACAAAGCTTGCACTCTCACTATCTTCACATCGTCTGTAATCCACTATCACCTCTGTAACATTTCTTTCTTCTGGACCAGATCTACAGCAACTCTCTGCTCTTCGTTCCTCATTGCCAGCTCTCGAGGCATCTCTGTTGCTTGACATTGTAAATGTTGTCTGAGCTGTAAATATTCCACAGTTTATCAGAGCATTACTTGAGCTCAGGTAGGGATGACTATCATCATAGAAACCGTCTTGGGTCATAAGATCTACGTTCTTACAAGCCACCAAAAACTGGTACTTCATCTTGTCATTCTTTTCAGTATGGGTTGCTACATCAGCTTTCCTCCATTTTAAATTGCTTTGAATTTCTTCTTTCTTGTTGCTAGGGTACTTGTAATAGTTGCTCATGCTGAGGTAGTACAGGTCTTTCACTGGAGTGAACTCATCAGAAATAGTAGCCACAATCAGGTCTGATGACTTTTCAGCGTGCCTTTTTAATAGATTGTCTAACTGATAATGATAAAATTTAGTAACTGTTTTTATAGGCCAAGGAATAGGGTTCATGATATTCAAAATATTTCTGATGTGGGAGCTTTCACTGACAATATTATCCTCTGAAGGAGCAGGACGAATTGTTCTTACAGGCTGACACATCACTGGTGGCAAATGAAACTGTAATTTCCATAAAAACCATTAATAATGCGCTACACAACAGGTACAGGTAAAATCTAATCACTAAGAACCAGGTAGACTAAGAAAAAAAAAATCAGAAAAGGATTATTCTTTTTTATATCCCCATATTTAAACTATTATGAAGTTTAATGACAAATCCTTAAGAAAATAAACCAATTTTCTCACATCTACAATTACTTCTAAGAATTTCATAGTACAGAAAGTGGAATCTTTTGCTATAAGTCACAGGACATTCTCCATAATTTAAAAATAATAAGCTTTGTCCACACATACAAATCATCTTGTCAGTTACTAAATATGGTTTATGCCACATAGCATGTTTGCTACAGGAATTCAAAGGCTGGTCAGTGGCTTCATATGCCAAAGTTTCTTTCTTGCTGTGCACTCTCACTGAATGAGAACATGAATGACAGCACCACTCTTACCGTAGTATTTAAAGTCTTTTCATGAGACCCTCCGAAGTGTGCTCATACCAGTAGTTATATCCCCAATGGAACTAGATCTCATGTAAGCAATTTTGAAAAAGCAAAAGCTAGACTGTTATAGCAGAATCCAGTTTTATCTATAGAGAAAACAATTACTACAAATAATTTATGAGTTTTAAAAGACATGGTTATAAATCTAAACATATAGATCTTCCACATGCTTAGTATAGTCTAATAAAATTCCACTAACCATGTTATACAGGCTACAGATTTAGCTCAGAGTTTTAAGTCCACTAGAAGATAACAGAGTCTGCACTTCACTTTCAGCGCAGTTAAATGGACAGCTACCCAAAGGCCATTTTTATACAGCAGTTAATACAGAAGTCCACTGTGTGTGGAATGTATTTTATTATTCCTTCCTTCTTCTTCCCTCTCTTTCCATCCCATTAGTTGAAAGGTACTGTGTATCTTTGAAAAAGTATAGATTGAGAATTTGAGTACTTTGTTGTGATTATTCAGACGAACAGTGAGAATAATTTTCTGAAAATAGTATTTCTGGTTTTTAAAGGAAATGGAGAAAAATAAGCTTGAATATACAGGTTATTTTAATGCAAATGAATGCATTAAAAATATTCACAGAGTCACATGCTCTGAATACTCATTTGCATGTCTATATTCAACATCAGTTTGCAATCTGCAGGAAATTTTTGTTTGCATTCCAAGGGCATACTGACATTTGAATGTGCTAGGAAAAGCAATGCATGCTGGTTTGAAATATACAGTTCTGAAGACTTTGTCTAGTTGGCATGGCTTTAATAGGAATGATCAGTTTATCCCAAATTATATACCTCTTACAAATCATCAGAGCCCAAGATATGAAATAAAGCTGTATTAAATAACACTGAGGTCAGCTAAATTATTTTTCTTAAACATTTCCCTCCATGTGAACATTTTTTCATAGCTCTTTTAACGATCCTCTGTCGGAACTCATCCTATTGCTTCTGTACTTTTTTTCCTGTGAACACTGTTGTATTCTCTAGTGGGTTCACTAAAGTATACAGCTGATTCAGTTAGTCAAGTTTTTTGTACAAAGGGCCATCAATTAATATCTCTAAAGGCCAAATTCTTTTTTTTTTCTAAATACAGTATATTTTATGTTTTGTAACTTTAAAGGCTTGTGTGGTGTGAAGCACTGATACATGTCAAATTGTGAGCTTGTATGTAAGTACAAAAGTTTTATCAGGAATCCTGTTTTACACTTACCACATAATTACATGTCAGATATGTTTAATCCCAAGACCTTATTTTTTATTTGCTAATACAATAAATTTCAGCAATCATCTAATATCCAGACTATTCATCAATTGGGTTTCAATTTTAAATTACCACTTAAGACAAGGAAGCTGTTTTTTTTAAATTTGGCAAAACCAGACATCTAATATATAGGAATTATACAGACATAAATATACGTATACATAGGATATATATAGACATTTCACATATAGGATGCACATACTTGAAATTAACTTGCATATTTATATTTTAAAAGGGTTTATATCTTTTCAAACTTCCAACTTTTTATTCCCCAAAATCCCTGATGACAGGGATTTCCAAAATCCTTACTGACAAATTGTTGATTTACATCTGAAGATTTGCTGAAACACACATATATATATTTTATATTTTCATCCAAAAAATGAAGACTAAGTAGAGGAAACTACCTACACTTCTGTATTTCTACTTTTGAGGTTTTGAAAACACATAGCGCTTTTAACAGTGTTCAATTTGATATATAATACCATCTTACCTTAGAGCTGTTGTTCCTGGGTTTTAGCATTGCTATATTTAACCCTAAAAAATTAAAACAAATTTAATGTTAGTTTGATATTCTTAAACAGACTAAAATTTTCAGTTATAAAGTAATTTCAAACTGTAGGGTTCTGGAAGACCCTGTCTGATGTGTGACTGAAGGATTATGCTATAAATCTGCTACACAGAAAAAAAGTTGTAAGTTGAAATTTAATTATGATACTGATTTTTATAATTTCACTTTCTATAGAATACTACAAATATGACAATTTTAAAATACTTTTAGTCTAATAATTTAAGCAAATATCTCTCCTTGATTTCAGTAGTTTGCTAACTTCAGTTTGTGGCTATTTAGTATTGCCAGTATGAGGAAGAAAGTGAAAGAGATGCCATTATGGCCCCACTCCGGCTATAGAGAGTTACAATTTACGTTTTGTGGGCTCAGTTTCATTATACAGAGTAAAAGGAATGGTGGCGTCTGTAATTGCTTTTCTTTATATCCTTCATTCTGCAAACACACACACATATAATTAGAGAGTCAACATGTTTGAAGTCTAATTCATGTGAGGAAGACAGACATAAAGAGAATGTTTAAAGACACAGGACTTGTAATGCTTTGCCATCTAATTTCATAAGCAATACATAATTTAATTTTAAAGTTGTGACTTTAAAACCTGAACTTACTTTGTTGTATTTGTGCTTTTATTATCTGGAAAGCATTTAAACCCATAAATGACTTTGAAACATTAGATTCTGGGCATGAGGCAGTCTGTAGCAGAAAGCTGAAGTCAAAGCCATGCCCTACGTTCTTTTTCTTCAGGGAGAAAGGTAAAGAAATGTGATGTGTCATCTGTAAGGCTAAGTGATTTTCACTTGGAAAACATGCCACTTGTTGATCCGGCCATGGACTGGATGTTGGTGATGTTTGGCTAAAAGGCAAAAACAAGAATCAAAATGCAATGTGAAAGTAAGTGGAAGAAGTCTATCCAGTTCAAATAACCATATGACTGAAGAATAACGCGAACAGAAGTCTATAAGATTCAAGAACGTCGAAGTATGTTTTCTTTCTTTCTCCTTCTGGAAAGTTAAGGCTGTCTCTGGAAGTATCCAACTGCAAAGCCAGAGATTGACTACAAGTGAGAATGAATGACAAACAAGGTAAACCAAGCAACAATAGAAAAGGAAAAATATACTGTCCACTTTCCCCTTCTCAACAAAACCTGATTGCTTCCAGTATGTGTTTTTTAGGAAGCATCAGGAAAAGGTGTCAGAAGAATTCTGAAGACCAGACATGTCTTTGTTATTTATGAAACATGCTATAGTCTGCCTGAATGAGCACAGGCTCTGTGGATAAGCCTCAGATTTCTGCCGCCTGGTTTCTGAAAATGAAAAATCCAAATAAAAATAAGATAAATACTTAAAAAAAAAACAAAACTGTGATCTAAAAGAGGTACAAAACTATAGTCTAAGTTAATCTCAAAGCTCTATGCAAGACAACTGTCTGGGTTTAATAAGTCAAATTGTGGTGTAAAATCATATACCATATGTTTATTCCTATTGTACCAAATAATTTATTCATCTAGTGAAATACCCTGCCTCCAGCAATGGCCAATAATGATGTTGGGAAGACAGAAACACTACACAATATATATAGATGTACATAACTTGTGGAACTAAGGAAACCTTTTCTTACTCATGGATTACTACCCTCTGTGTCTCTGTGCATACCCAACTGCAAATTCAATCTTAATACTAGTTACCTGTTTTTTCCTAGAGCTTTGTACGACCGAGGCATTTCTTTCATTATCTCCTCTGCATTCTCAAGAGCAACACTTCCACAATCTGCAACATTAGTATTTGCATAAAAGCAGTATAATTTACTGACTAGTGACACAATGTAAATGCAGTTATTTTTGGACATAAAAATATTATAAGCAAATACAGGACGTAACTATCAGGAAAAAGAGCATCTTTCATTTCACTAAGATACCTATATACACTTTCTGTTATAATTTTTGGAAGAGTGAACACATAAATCCAAAATATTTTCAGCTATTTAGGTAAGTCTATTGATTCAATGTACTATAACACAAAACATCTGAAAAAAAATCCAGTTATAGCTCCTATTTCAGTAGGACAGAAATATAAGAACAATATGGACAGAAATTCTACAGAAGTAGAACATTTGAAACTGGAAAGCTATTACAAGCAAAACATCTCAGGGCTTTTCAAAAGTGGAAATAATGGAGTTTGATTTCAGTTTTGGTTTTTTTTTTTGTTTTTTTGTGTGGTTTTTTTTTGTTCTGTTTTTGGTTTTGTTTTTTTTTTTTTTGGTGGTTGCTTGGTTTTAACAAGTAGCCAGATTTCAAGTAAACATTGTCCTTTTTCTTCTTCAGATCCCACATGATACACTTTCTAGGTATAAACTTTGATTCTTTGCTTCTCCTCTGATTTTGTTGGCTGTCAGACGTGCTGTCCTAAAAGTATAAAGGTCCAGAAACAATTAAAAATATTATAATTCACTATCTAATGCCCTGTCCTATGAATACACAGAACCAAACAGTCCAGACAGTTTTCATTGCTAAAAATCTCAACATGCTATGTTGAATAAGACACAAAAGCTGTCAGTATTATTTTGTTAATCTCATCCTTACTGTTGGATCAGAAAGTCAGCACTTCACATTTGGGAGCTAATTGCATATTTAACATCTTACTGAGAAA